>NC_089912.1:76518633-76873633 GCF_040182565.1 Anser cygnoides
TTTAAGAGCCAAGTGAATTATGCTTATTTACATGGTATTGTGTGCTTATGCGTATGTATGTATGTGTGAGTGTATATATAGAAAAGAGAATATAAAGGAAGCTAAGCGGCAGGAGAGTAATTTTGTTTTGAAGGTTAAAGTCCATTATTAAATGTTTTGGTTTGTGAAGCATTAGCATTTTATACTGCTTTTTAAAATAAATTTATTTAGTTCTTAGAAAAGATGAGCACATTTTCCCCCTAAAAATGGATAAACAATGCTTGAAAAAAATGCTTTGTTTACTTGTTGGGCCTCTTACCATCCATTTTTCTGGTTTGCATGGGATAATATTGTATCATATAATTTCTCTCTTCTTGGTATATTAACATTCTTTACATAGATATTATACTTGAGAGTATTAAAATTAAGTCAAATACAGTTCATTTATTTTGTTCAAAGCTCTGGAAAGGAGACGTGTTCAGAATCAGTTTCTTTCTTCTTTAAATGATGCCAGTGTGGATGGCACTAAGTTGATTCTTGCCTAATATTTTAAGGGTGGCTAGCTGCAAGTATTTCACATGAATAAAAAGAATACCCAACAGAATATTTTGTCTTCAGAACTTCTGTATGAATGTCTGCAGAGTGCTGCCCTTCCCCTCCCCCAAACCAACCAAACAAAAAACAACCTTCCCCCTTCCCCCGCCCCCTCCCTCCACCAATGTATGACAGCAGCTTCCATCTGCTTTGATTTTATTAATAGTGCTGCTCGGATCATGGAAATGGGAATAAATATTGACACTCCAGTGCCTGTAATTATGGAACTTACTATGAAATACCAATTTTAAACATACAAAACCTGAATTTTATCTGGCATTGCTACAGACAATGCATAACTTAAGGAGACTGTGCACATGCTTCTATCTCGTTTTTTCCTGCTTTTTGTGTAGTCTACAGTGCTGTATGCTTCCTGTGCTTTGACATTCTCTGCTGAGCTAAGAAATTGCTGTTGCTGCGCTGCCTCAGCTGTGCTTACCACTCCATAAGGATCGCTGCTTCCCATGGGCAAGTGACTTGCAGTGCCTTTTCCCTTTTCCTTCCCATATGCTGTTTCATCTCTTTCGACTGTTGTTATAAACGGAGGAATTAAGACAGCATCTCTTCCTCTTTGCTTGAATAGATGTTGACAGTATGTGATACACAGCATTTACTCGTACAGTAGATCCAGACATAATCTCTCAAAGGACTAAACCAGAAGCATAAGCGGTTTAATATGGTTTTATACCTCTTCCAGCAGGCTTACAATCTCTTAGTCTGTTTGCTCTGTGTATTTAATTTTCATTGTTTTCTTTGTATAGAAAGTCAGGAATTTGTTCTGTTTGTTTCTGTGGATCTTTTCCACATCAACAATGAAGGAAAATTGAGTTATTTAATGTAGTAATTAGTGGATTTTGAAACCAAAGTGGTTCTGAGATATCTTAGTACAGCTAGCTGTACCAAGTATCTGTGATTACTAGCTGTACAGCACTGCAGTAGCTGTACAGCAGCTGTATTTATTTGCATTGTGTGTTTAAACAAAATGGGAGAAAGTGGCAAATGGAGGATGGAGTTCTCTTTAATATACTAGTGGAATAAATGAGTCTATTTCCTATTTCTACATATATATGTTATAAATTCAAGAATATGCATTCAAAAACAAGAATGTACATTCAAGAACCATGTGTGTTCCATGTTGTGAAGAAGATCCATTTGTAAACCTCAGTGTTGAAACACTGATATCATGGCTTTAAAAAATCTTGTGTTTTTGAATGTTTCACAAGGCTGTGAGGCGCTAGAGTTTTCTTCATCCTTCAGGTTATGATAGTAGATATCCTTGAATTTGTATAGCTTTTTTGATTTGAGGAGAAACGGATGAAACTCAAAGTGGTTTTTAAAATCAATTTGTTCCTCTTAATGTTCTTAGTAACACTACAAATACCCAAAGAATATGCAATCAAGTCAAACGTCAGAAATGTAGCTTGGATCTATTGCTAATTTCAGCAACATTGTTAGTGGTATACAATTAGAGGCCATTCTTCAGATGAACGACTCACTTGGATAGTTTGACTGTTCAGATGGAAGTTAGTTTCTAGGGCTGGCATGGGAAAAAAACACAAAATGAAATATGTGAGAACTTAAAACTACCTGGGGTGTAGGATATAATAACTTTTTCAGGTGACAGCAGTTCGATGGCACAAGTGCAATAAACATTCTATGTACTTGTCTGCTTAATGAGTTAGTGTTCATACAAAAAGTTAAAATTACAATCGTTTAGGTATCTGAATATATTCTGATTTATTTATTTTTTACTCTAAGCTTAACCTGTAATTTTCCTTGTTCTGTTTTTTAAGGTTGTTTCTGTAATGCATCTTGCCTTAAATTATAGGTCTGTATTCTTTTATACCTGTGCCTTACTGATGCATTGGTCTAGGAATATAGCAGAGTACTGACTCAGTTAAAGGCTGTGCTTAAAGCAGAATATATTCTTATTATGCAAGTATTTGTCAAGAGTTTTCTTGCTTCTTTTCTCAGTTTAAAAATATAGTTAGGTTGTTTTATTTTTATGAAGTTGGATCTGTTTTTATCATTGTTAAGCTTTTGACATAAAAAGGTCAAGTGTTGACTGCTTTGTTATATTAATACCTTTTTTTTTTTACATTTACATAATTAAGCAGAAATAAATGTTCCAAACAAATAAAAACAGTAAATTGAAGTCATTAGAATTTACTCCAAAAAATGAAAGAAACAAGATTTCAGCAAATGTCTGCAGAATTCACACTTGGCATTGATCTTCTGAGAGTTACCTGAAATTCTTGCTGTGCTGCCCTTTGGAGTTGGGTGTACATTTTGTGTTGTGCTGTGTGGGTTTTATTTTTTATGTTGGTTTGGTTTTAAAATACAGTCATTGAGAACTTGGAAAGTAGTTAACTCCAAGAGAAGCTTTGAGTTTTATTACTAGCTTTTGTATTTTAGCAAATCACTGATTTTGTTTGTATCCTTGTAGCTGTTGAATCAGTAATCACAAAACTGATTTCTGCCCTCTCTGTTCCTTTATTTTCTTTAACAACAAAAAAGAAGTGATAAGCATCCCTCATTTTTACGTTTAACAAGTGGTTGTTGTTATACTGTATTTACTGTCATGTTCCTCCTCCTGTTGTTACCATTCACCATTGTTGTTTCATGAGTAATGCCTTTTATTTCATTTGCTCTGAATGCTGTATGCAAGCAAGTACAGTGTGTGTTTGGTGTTCCCTGCCTTTGTGAGGACATGCAGCCGTGAATGCAGTTGAACATTGTTTTCATATCAGGAGCAAGGAGACTCAGACTGTAGCTTCACATTAAAATGGTGAAATGGTTCCAAAAAAACTTTTCATAAGTCTTTTTGCTATTGCTTGTTCTCTCCCCCTACTGCAGAACTTTGTTTCATGGGTTTGTCATTTGCTTGAGTGTTTGCTGGTTTTGTTCAATGAAGCAAATGACAAAAACAGGCTGATTTTGAAAAAAAATCTTTTTTTTTTTTCCTAGAAGAGATGGAAAGAAATAGCACAGATGGGAGGCAAGAGGAAGTGAAAATACCTTAACCTGGTGTTGTCACCAAATGAGGTTTTGAAACCACAACCAGAGCATGCCAGTGGCCTTTAACAAGAGGCAGTCTCCTCACAGTACACCCTTTCTTTTGATGTTTCAGTTTCTTGTCAGAGCCCATCAGGCTCCAGAGCCATGCTTTCCTCTCACGAAGAGAACAAGAAGGGTTGCTGTGGAGCAGATGCGCAGGTCAGGGTTTGCGGGTTGCGCTGGAATCTCGCCGTCCCCTCCCCGCTGTGAGAGGAGGGGGTGCTTTTGGGGGATGCCTGAGCCAAACCGTCCCCTCCCCAGACCCTGGCTCTTTACTTTCCTGTAAGAGCTGAGGGTGTTCCCAGTTCCTTACAGTATGAAGATGTTTACAGTTTACCCGAATTCTTGAGGGCTAGAGCTCTTGTTGGCTGGAAGAGATTCGTTGTTAGGAGAGAAAAGTTGTGCTGGGAGTTGACACAATAGAGCCTCTTTTAACATCAAGCAGTGAGCCTATATCTGGGCATGTGTTGTGCGTGTTGCTGCCTCAGGATGAGAAAAGCCTGTAACATTTCTAAAGACAAACCAATTCATGTTTTGGTTGCCAGTACCAGAAGCTTTGTTTTTTACTAATTTGCTAGTGTAGAAGTGACAATTTTTTGTTGTGTTTTGTTTAGTGGAGTAAACAGGATTCATAAAAAATATACAAACAACAAGATTTTTTTCTTCATAATTCTGTTTCAGTAATAATTTGTTGGGGCTTCTGTCAGTTGGCCGGATAAGCCATCCTGAGTCTATCAGGCTGCTGTGCGTGCTGCCACTGCCTGCCCCCCCCGGTTTTTTCCTTTCCGGTGTTTACATATCCTCCGCTCTGTAGTTCTGTGCTCATTTGTAGATAATGGACTGGGCTAGAAGGAACCTGAGCAGATATTTTTGTGTCGAGTTGTTCTTGCCTTTCCCTATAAACATCTGATGGCTGGTTTCATTTTCAGCTCTGCTGCTGATGTAACTGGTAAACACCCTACAGAGAGGCTGGGGGGGGAGGCTCCTTTCACCAGCTTACAGCATGAGCGGCCACATCCTGTTAGCATCAGACAGGAAATTTCAGCACCTAATGGCACAGCAAAACTATTGCTTTTAATGCCAATTAACAGGGATTAGGAACAAAATTACTGTGAATTTAGATTCTACTTGTAACAAGCATGAATTCGGAATTCTCAAAGCAACATGCTAACTCTGTGTGTGTGTGTTTTAAAATGTTTATCAAAACACAGCCAGACGTGTTTAAACAAACATGTCCTGTGGTGTGCTGGTGCTGTTGGGCTGCCGGACACTCGGATGACGGGAGTGTGCGGGGAATTGCTGAGGAGCTCCAGGAAAGCATGATGTTCCACTGGCTGACACGCTCCCTGAGTGTCTGAGTTACTAGTTTGTAGTGTGTATCCAAGCCTGCTGTTGGTCTTGTTTTCTTTCATTGATCATGGTCTTTCAAACCAATGCGTTGCTTTTCTGCTTCCACTGATTTTATTCTGTTCAATGAAGATGTCTCACCATTTATGCATTCAACCCACTGCTGTTACAGTGTAGATTTGCCAGAATTACAGCGTTTGCTTTGCCCTAGATTCTCCAGTAATCTTGTCTGGATATTGTATTAATTACGCAGTATTTTCCAGTTGTTCCTTCACTGTTTATTAGCAAGTGTCACTGCTGAAATTCAGTCTCTATTTAACAAGGTTGATGAGACTTAAAGACTAATTCAAGCAGCCTTCAAAGTCTTAGGTGTACTGCAAGTGCATAGATTTTAAATGATGGATGCTATTAAGATGTGATTTGACTTTATAATTTATTTTGGTTGCTCTTATTTTTGCATCACAAAATTAAATGGTGTTTTGATAGCACCTCTTATAATTTTATTGATTCAAATACAATGGGAAAGCAAAATAAGGTAAATGATCTTTTCTGAAAATGGCAAAGCAGCTGAAACTAGTTGCTCTCTTTGTTAGACTTCGCTGCTTTGGTTCTCTTTTTGTGATGGCATGCTTCAAGGGTAACAAGGTGAGCTAATTTCTGGAAATACATTACTATGGGGGAGTTACAGCTTCACTCTTTAAACTGGAAATATTGATACATTAGTTGTATTAATTTCATAGTACGGTAAACTACTAGAAAAAGAGAAACAACTTTCTTCATTTTATTTTTTAATGCAATAAGTACATGCAAAAATGGTAGGAACACAAATGAGTAAAATTCAATGAGCAACAGTAACTTACAATTTTATTTATTTAAAGAAATTGTTCTCTGTATGCAGTTTGGGCATGGCTTCAAAACTGAGAAGTGGTAATTTTTTTTTTAATTTTCAGGCAAAACTTATTCAGATGTGGATATAAAATACTGTCTTTCGGATTTTGGTTATTTTAGCAGCCTCCTAACAAGAACTATATTGCAAACTTTGTTACGCTTTTTGGAGAAAAAGATTGCAGAATTGAGCAAGAGTTGGTTGTTCTATGCCTTTGTGGCTACCATGCCGTTCCATTTAATTTTTTTTAAACTGAATTAAAATATGTGATACTTAGTTTCCTCATACTGTTTGCTTGAGAAGCAGAGTTTTTTTCAAAAGAAATCCTGCACATCTTTTAAATTGCTGTTATCAGTAACCTATCCTAATGTTGTTTTTTTTTTTTTCCAAATGCCATCAAACAACTTACAGCAAATTTTTTTTTGCCAATTTTTTCCTTCCAACATCTTTTCCTTCCTAAGTACTGGCTATCTTGCGAGTTTACTTGCATATCTAGAGTTTTTGTGATGATGCTGTAAGAATAAATACAGCATGTGTTGTATTTTGAAAATGCATCTCTTTGGAAGACACATCTCCAAGAATATACTGTTGTGGGAAATAAGAAAGATTTCACCCCCCCACCCCAAGAGAAAGTACTGAGATGAAAACTTATGGTAGGAATTTACATATAGATTTAATAGGCAAACTACAAATTGCAACAAAACAAAGAACTTCATTATAAAATTTTGCTGAATGGTTCCTTGTACAGCATGTTCTGTAGAAAGAGAGATGTTAGGCAATATAATTGTATATGTTAGGGTAATTGTTGGAAGTGTGATTTTTTTTTTTTCCTTTCCTCCTTCCTCCCGGTAAAACCTTTTATCTATGCAAAGCTTTTAAACATAGACTGTCTTTATATGCCTGCACAGACAGTATAGTTTCATGTGTTGTTTCTGTGCTGTGTTTCATTTACATCAGTACAATGTTAACTTTGTTAGTAGTTTTTTTTGTTTGTTGCAGTGGAGGGTTGATAGATGTAACTAAATCAGAGGCCAGTAATGGCTGTTCCTTGCGTTGTTTGAGCAGTTGGGGGAGGGAGAACATGTTTCTGAATGCTGAGAACCCTCAATTTCAAGGTTAGAGAGTTGATTTTTTTCAAAAAAATATATATTTGTAGATGTTGAATTTTAAGTGTTGAATGAGAAGGGGACACCCTTTGATCTATCTGTTTGGGCTTGCTTCTTTCTCCTGAACCATTAAAGTGGCCACAGTCTCAAACTGGGTAGAGTGTATGAACTGATATCTATCTAGATAAACAGATATAAAGCAGAAAAAATAAGATGAAGCCTTGGCATGGGTTATAGTAAATAAGTTGTGTACAGTTTCACAGCAAAACATCTTTATGTTCTCCCTCTGGTTCTGACCATACTGGTTAGACACTCCCATTTCTTTTCCTCATGTATCATAAAATGCTTGATTTGTCTCACAAATCTGAGACTTGATGGAATAATTAGCCTTTGCCACCGCTGAAACCCTAGAGGAAAACCTGTCTGCACAGTCATCATTACCATCAGGATATAGGCGGGTAAATAGATAACATTTTTCTTTGTCCCAGTTTGTGTAGTTATTGTGGAACTTGTTTCCTATCTATTCTGATTATAGAGTGGTGTCTTTTTCCTCCTACTCCCTCATGAAGTAAAATAACTGTACCAAGACCCTATTTTTTCCTTCTGTTGGCTGCTAACATTGAAGTTTAAGTTAAGTGAAAAAAAAAGTTATTTATATATTTATATGAACCGTATGGTTAACTCTTGTTCTGTAAACCAAATTTTCAGCAGTTGAAGTGACTGTATGAAGCAAAGTTACTGATGGCTGTAGCTAGTTCGATGTGGGCGTGCCGGACTTCTGGTGACCAGCTCACTGGTACCGTCTCTGCTCCCAGTTCTTGCTGTTTGCAAGGCACGTGTTCTTCTGTTGGTAATCCTGTTTGAGGAGGCTGCTGCTGGTGCTTCTTTCTGAAGTTTGTCCACAGCTCTGTAGACCTGTGAAATAATCCGGAACAAAGTGAGATCGTATTTCCTTTCAGTTAAAGGCTTTTTTGTTTGTAAATGTTGGCAGTGGGTTTCCTCTCGTGTCCGCATTTGCAGCCTCTGAGCCCTGGAGAAGGAAGGCGCAGGGGTAGCTCTGGCCCGGTGAGCACATCTGCCCCGGTAGCGCCTTTGGCATCGGGCTGTGCCGTGCTGGAGCCCGTTCCTGTGGGAGAAGCAGGAGGAGGTTACGCTGTTCCCCTTGCTGACTCTCCTTCTGCGGGAATCCCCAGCAATGAATTTGCAGCCTCTGAGCTATTTGCATTGGAACGCGGCTACATATTTTTATTTTTAAATCTTTTTCTTTAAACAGCAGGGATGGGGTTTTATGGAGTGTCAAGTCTTTAGTTGCACGATCAACAGTGTAACACAATCCTAGCAACCTTGAAGTATTGTTAAAAAGGGGAAGTCTCGACATCCCACCATCTGATCAAGAGTTGTCTTCTATCCTTTTAATGGGTGGTACGATCATCTGTCTGTATCCAGCCTGAGTGGTGAACTGCACTTATATTTAGTGAAAATACCAAAATGCAGCAGCCCCCCCACTCTGTTGTCATATAAATTAAGCTGAAGTATTTGGCAAGCTGGCTGCTTGTAGGAAAATCTAAATGTATTACCTTGTTTTAGCAAGAACAGGGGTTCTGCAGTCTCTGACTTCATCCTGCACAGTGGCCAGGATATTTTACTGTATTCCTCTATTACTGTTGGCTAACCAAACTGTCTGTATGTTAAAGTGCAGTCTGCTAGATGTGTCTGAAAGACTTTTTTTGCACTTGGAGAAGAAAGCTTTCTGTCACTAACCTAGAAGATGAAATGTGACTTGTGCAGTTCCAAAAAATGGAGTTTAAAGAAAAAAAATGCATATTTTAATTTGGGGTGTTGGCGGTTTGAGAAAACAAGTTTTCATCTCTGTTTTGGAAAATTTTATATTTTTAGACCCATTTCCTGAGGAAATGAAGCTTATACCATCACGTCTATCTGTCTGTACATGTTGGTCTTTCCTGAAAAATCGAGTCTGTCATCTGATTTCAGCCAAACCTGAAAGTGAGGTGACATTTTGAAGATTTCTTCTGAATTTTGTGAAAATTGTTTGCTAATTAGAGGAAAGAAACCTAAACTTATGCTCCCGCTGAGGAGAAAAGAGGCAGAACTTGGCGAGTGTACACAGTCACTAATCAGCTAGCCAGTTTGTACAATTCAGATTTGCCATCTCCTGCTGAGTAGGAATATGTAGAAGCCACGGAGAATAGAGAGACTGTTATAGCAATGAGGTAAGTTAGAGGGAAAAAGATAGGTTTCCATAGCAAAATGAGTTTCGTTAGTTCCAGCATGCACAGCAAGATGAGTTGAAGTTTTCTATACTGATTGAAATTGCAAAAAATTGAAGGAAGTGCTTTATCTGGGTACTTAGAAACCTTTTCTTTTAAATAAATAGGCAGAACATTTGGTGGAAACCATGCTGGCTACTTGTGTAAAATTCTGCCTTTAAATGAGGGATTTGAAATTAAGGTACACAAAAAAAAAGTGTAGCTTTTCTATAGCTAACTTTTAGTTCTCTGTGAAGGGTTGATTTAATTATATTAAGCAAGGTTGTAGAAACATGATTGACATTTAAGAAGTGCTGCTTCAAAATTCTCTGCTTCTGTGTGATGTTGGGCTATGTTGGCAGTTGACAAGTTCCAGGCTAAATTTTGGCTTCATCCATTGGTGTCTGTAGGCGTTTCAACCATATTTAATGCCGTTGCATTCTGTTATGTTTAGAAGAAAATAAAGACATTCTCCCTACCCTCCCGTACCTATACACACACGTATGTATACACTTCTTTCTTAAACTATTTAGCAGCCAGGAGAAGTCTGAGAAGCTGCCCACTTAAGTTTCTGCACTTGTCTGGTTGTTTTTCTCTAAGCATACCGATTTCTGTCTTGCAGTGCCTGAAAATGACAACGAAGCGGAATTTGTTTGTGCGGCTGGTGCCATGCCGCTGCCTGCGTGGAGAGGAGGAAACAGTTACCACACTTGATTATTCTCACTGCAGCCTGGAACAGGTACCTAAGGAGATTTTTACTTTTGAGAAGACCTTGGAAGAACTCTACTTAGATGCTAATCAGATTGAAGAGCTTCCAAAGGTATGTTGCACGGTTTTCCTTTTTGTTACATTTATTAATTTTGTTACTTCATCAGCAATGGTAGACGCTGATAGCGTCTAGCTTCCCACTTCAGCTTTTAGGCCGCAGTTTGCCAAATACTTTGAAATAAAGTTTGGTCCTGGGACAGGCAGTCTTGGTAGAAAGAATATTTATGTATTTCAGCTGGACCAGTTCCCTGTGCTGCCTTGGGGTGAAACTGCTTAAACAACTGATCCAGCCCAAGAGGAGAAGCTAGCTGGTGCAAAGTAGAAGAGGCAGGCTAATTTATTTCTGTGGCAGTGTCTGTTTAAACTGACTAACACTACTCAACAAATCGCTGCATTATTTTGAATCTCTGATAATACATGAAGATTAGAAGAAGCAAGATTAATGTTTTATTCAGATCTCTGTGCCCACGAAAGACAGCTAGAGTCCAAAGTATTCACTTGAAGTCCTTGCTTTTTTCTTTGACTGGAGAGACTTTGTGAAGTATCTCAGATTACTTAAGCTCAAACACTATAGAAAGCTGGAATGCCACTTTGATTACATCTTTTTTATAGGAATTAATATTCATTGCTAGTTCTGAAATCTGAAGACAAAATGTGTGCTGAATGAACAGTATACTAGAGGAAAGAGTGAGATTTAGTTCCAGTGAGACTTTCAAGAAGTACAAAGTGGTCATTACAACAGATTTATTTCCATTGCTAGATCCTGTCTTGGTGAAGTCAGGTTAAGTACTAAATATTTAAAATTGTTTTGTCCCAATTGTGTGCAAATCATCCTGTTACACAGGATGATTGTGGAATGCTCTGTGAAGTTTTTTGTATGTTTGTCAAAACCACATGAGGCTTTGCTGATTGGATTTTGTGAAAGATAGATGAAATTAATAAGGAAATAAAGCAGTTTCAGGGTAGTAAGTTTGCTATTCATCAAAAGCCCTGGATTCCAGTGAAGCTAACTTAGTTTGGAGCTTCCACTGTTTTGTTCTAATAAAGGTGTTCCTTTATTCTAGACTTAGGCACGGTAGATTTTAAATTTGCTTTTAAGGACCTTTTATCAGCCTTTAGACTTTTTCAGCTGATTTTAGAACTTCAATCTTGTCTCTTATTTTTCTTTATTAAAAGAGTAAAAGTGAATGATTAGAAAAACAGAATAAAATACCTTCCTTAATGGGGAAAAAAAAGTCTTCTGAGATCTTCCTGCATTAAATTTCTGATTTATTTTTGAAATCTTAAGATTTCAATTAAGGAAAGATCTTCGCAAACTGATAATTCTTTATAATAAATATTCTTTTTGTAGTCTTAAAAGAAGAAGAGGGACTGTACTGTAGTGATAAAAGGAATTCATGTTGGAGTTTTAGACCAGAAGAGTCATAGTTTTGGCTATTTTTGTAGTCTCAATTTTGATTAGTTAAGCATTCTTTTCAGCTTTTATGTCATTTTGGTTGCTTTTTTTTTTTGCTACCTTTCCAATTTTCAAAAGAAAATGCAAATTCAAATACTGTAAAAGAAACAAGTCAAGAAATTAGGGAGTAGTAAAGACACATTAAAATTTCATTTAATTATTTTATAGAAATTGTAATCTTAAAACTATCCATAGAAGATTGGTAAGAGAAGGCCTGTAAAGTTTGAAACAATCCTAGCAGATTTGGAGTGAGAGTTTCAAGCTTTGTATACCTTCTCCCTAACCTAAGTTTATTTAGTGTTTCAATTCTGAAACAGGCTTCTAATTAAGCCATCCTCTCAGAAGAAGGGTGAAGTACGTGTTAGGCTGTCTCTAGCTTTCTGAAGCCTGGTTAAGAAATTCACACTCTTCCCTTTCCGTTTGTCCCTGGTGCTGTGTTCTTATTACAGTTTTGCAGTTTGCTGCCCTTTGTATATTATGGCAGAACTGTTTTTGGTCTCTTGTCAACCTGATACCCAAAATGATCTGTCAGTCATTTTTGTTTTGCTGCTTTTTTTTAAATCATCCTCAATCCAGTAGTATACTTTCCAGTATACTTTAAAAATTGGTTCTTGCAGTGGGGCTTCTCAATTAAGTTGACCTAATTGAGCTGAGGATACAGTATGAGCAAAGTACACTGAGAAAGGTGCTAGAGAAGGATTTAGCTTTACCTGAAATACTGGTATTTAGTATCAGTTTCAAAAGTAACTGGGTATTTGGAATGCTTTCGCTGTGTGTGGCCAAGTCATGTCTGAAAAGGTGCACTGTCTATTCCAAGTAACACAGCGTATATTTGAGCTGAAAAGCTCAAACTGTAGCAGTTTTAGTTTTCCCACTTGCTTTGCTGGAAGAAGCTGGAGTTCTGTAGTAAAACACTCTCTAGTAATATGATTTCTGGTGCTTACTACCGGTGATGGTGATCTACTTAATTACTGAATCTGCAAACATTAAAATACAAAACCAGAAGAAACAGCTACAAAGTTATCCTGCAGAACTGTCCCACTCTTTTTATTTTCTTCCCTTAGGGATCTTGCAGTTCCTTTTCACCTGACTAATTAGGAAAAATTATGATTCCAGGAGTCCAGATTACTGTTTTTAGGGATGAGTCTTAAGTTTTTCTCTTCTGTGCCACTACTGTTGTCATATTTTGTCAAATTGTAAAGCTTCTGGATAAGAATGTGAAGGCACCTTTCATATAGGAAGAGATCTGGCTCTGAGCTAATATTTGATGCTAATTACAATTACTAGATACAGAAGTTGTTATACAGATTTTCCTTATATCAGACTTTCATTAGTTCTCATTATTTTGTTGGCTTTTGGAGTACTTGAGCTAGGAAGTATGGAAGGGAAATAAAACTCATTGTAAGGTAAAATGGATTAAAATGTAGTTATTTTAGAGAACATCAATGCCTACACAAATGCTGTGTTCCGGAACTATTTGACTTTTAAAAATGGATTTGTTCATTTTTTATTTGTTTCTTTTGAAGAAACTCTGGGGTACCACACGGCACGCTTATGTTAGAAAAAGCTTTTGTGAAGTTTTCAGAACTGTTTGTAAGGTCACAATTTGAGACACTGGAAGGAATTTGTAGGAAGTATTAAGCACAGCTGTCAGCTTGCTGTGGCTGTTTGCTTAGGAAAGCAGAAAAAGTACATTGTAAACTTGGTCAGGTTTGGGGAAAAAATAGTTAAAGTGCCTGTAGTCAAAGACTCTGGCCTTCAAGCTGTGAGGTCAGAAGTTTAAAGGGATTAAAAACAAAAGCTATATAGAAGAAACTAAGAGAAAGTTGCTCTTCACTTTTTTCTTTGTTTCAATAGCAACTTTTTAACTGTCAGTCGCTGCACAAGTTGAGTTTGCCAGACAATGATCTAACCGCATTGCCAGCATCCATTGCAAATCTCATTAATCTCAGGGAACTGGATGTCAGCAAGAATGGTAAGTTACTTCACTTATTATATTGGGGTAGCTAAAAGGCAAATCACCATTGACTGTACAAAGATACCAATATAAGTATAATTTTCAGAAGCTGTACATCTAATACATCTTAAATTATGACCTTAAATCACTGCTAAACATAGAAGATACTCTTTAACGGTCTGTGTTTTTTGTTTTTGATTACATCTGTCGAATGGATTGGTTTATAATTTTAAGATTCATTACTGAAAAATAATAGTGTAAAATGTTTCTGTATTCTCTCAAAAATGCCATTCTTCAAAGTTATTACTTTTAGTGGCTTTTCTCATTCTTCACTATACTGAAGAGAGGTCACAACTTTCAAAATTTTACTGGATTCTTTTTTCTTTTTTTTTGGTAATTGCTTTTAGTTTGTTTTAATGATCTGTCTGAAAATTGTAGTAGGACTCAGCTGCTTTGCTATCCTGATCTGGGGATGGTAACCTCTGTTGCATGGGGATAAAAAGTGAATATGGACAATGACTAGCTTATGTGACTGACTTTCATTCTGTGTGAGTCAGAGCCTTTTGTAAATTATGAAATGTCAGCCATGTATCGTATATATGGTTGGGTTTTTTGATGGTACTGTTTCGGCAAGATGGCATATCTGTTCAAATGTGAGGAAGTTGAAATAATTTATATTGTGTTATCAGGTGGTTTATTTAAAAAAAAAAAAAAGCTCAATCATTCTAATTAGTGAGAATGTGATAATCTTGCCTTGGTAATTCAAACTGAAGTTAGAAGACCTTTCCTTGAAATTATATTTGGAAATAAGAATGACATAAATTTTACATGAATTACATAAGATTTTATCATATCAAATTCATTGTTTTATTTGGACAGCTAGCTAAATACAACTACAAAATTAAGTAAGTTCTGCTTTATTGTGAAAGTATTCCTATTGTTGAGGTGTTGGCATTCTCCTTTATTATCCGTTGTAGCCCAGTCTCTACTTATACTGTTACTTCATTATTTCTGCATAATGAACGCAGCATTTAGTGTAATAAATTGACCTGATTGTTACTGCTCTGTTCCTGGTACAAGTGGATTAATAGCCTTTCTTAAAGAACACTGTCCTTAAACTTTCATAATGACAAACAACTAAGAAAGAATCATCCTTTTGTCCTTTTCTGGGTGTTAAAAGGATTAAGTGTTTCCAGTACAAGTTCTTGATGAATATGATTTGAAAGCAGTAAAAGGGTTTTTGAGCTCTAGGGTTGGCAAATTCCTTAGTTTATGTACATAAATAGGCAGCTGGTCACTTACTATCTAGAGAGTTAGCTGTCCATCCAAAGCGGTGTAACCTTTAGCTAAGTATTAAAAGAGCTGCTGAAAGAACACTAGTTACTTTGAGGCATATAAAGAGTTTAAAGAGGCAGTGGCTGAAAGATATGTCATCCCTATAAACTGTGCAGCTCTGTGTTTTAGGTGTGGTTTTTTTTCCTCCTGTTGTTTTTGACACCTTTTAGAGAAACAATAGCACACTAATTTAAACAATTATCATGAGCCTGTTCTCAATCTTATCAGTTCAGATAGCTTGCTGCTCAGTGTTGCACATCAAAAATAGTCTTCAGGTCACATGCTTCTTCACTTGGGATGTGTCGTCTAACACCATTCCTGAAAGCTCTTTAAAATTCCAAGAAAACAAATCAGGGTCCCTGTTGGCTGAAGTACTAACAGGTTGTTTATTATTGTTTCTAATAAATGAGATATTATTTGATGTCTCAGTTTGTTGACTTAAGTGCCTTTTCCTTCTCTTTCCTGGTCCACTGTTGCAAGCATTTAACATGTTTCTCTCAACAGCTGCAAACCTATTTTCTTTTATTTCATTTGGTAAGACTTTACAGCTCAATTTCCCCATAGTCCATGATGGCTCTGATGTTCATTCATAGTAGAAAAAAATATATAAGTTTTTGCTAGACTTCAGAATCCCAGAATGGTTGGAAGGGCCCTCTGGAGGCCTTTTGGTCCAACCGCTGCTCAACAGGGACTCCCAGACTAACGTGGCCCAAGACCACATCCACGTGACTTTCAAAGATCTCCAAAGCTGGAGGCTGCACAGCCTCTCTGGGCAACCAGTGCCAGTGCTCCGTCACCTGCACAGCAAAGATGCTGTGATGATGTAGAAGACGTGCTGCCGGATGTTTGGCTGGGACCTCCTGGGTTCTGTTTTGTGCCCGTTGCCGTCTGTCCTGGCACTGGCCACCACTGGGAAGAGCCTGGCTCAGTCCTCTTTGCACCCTCCCTTCTGGTATTTATACACACTGACAAGATCCCCCTGAGCCTCGCCTGCTCCAGGCTGAACAGTCGCAGCTCTCAGCCTCTCCCCATAGGAGGGATGTTCCAGTCCCTTGGACAATTTTGTAGCCCACTGCTGGACTGTTTCCAGTATGTCCAGGTCTGTCTTGTACCGGGAACCCAGAACCGGACACAGCACTCCAGGTGCTGCGGTGTCACCAGCGCTGAGTAGCGGGACAGGATCACCTCTCCTGACCTGCTGGTGATGCTTTGCCTGATGCAGCCAAGAATGCCATCAGCCTTCTTAGCTGCCAGGGCACCTTGCTGGCTCACGTTCAGCTTGGTGCCCACCAGGACCCCCAGGTCCCTTGCTGCAGAGCTGCTTCCCAGCTGGGTGGCCTCCAGCCTGTCCTGGTGCAGGCCTCTGCACTTCTCCTTGATTTTCATGAGATTCTTGTCAGCCCTCCTCTTCAGTCTGTCAGAGTCCTTCTGGATGGCAGCGTGGCCCTCTGGTGAATCAGCTAGGACTTTTCCAGGACTTTTCTTTGTGAGATCCTGAAACAATATAGTGTGGAAATGGTGGGTTTTGTGGGAAGCACAGGAGATGCTTTTTCTTGATTTATCAAAGAAAATACTGGGAATGAATGACCAGTTTTTGTGAAGGATGGTGAGAGGCGCCAAACTCTAGAATAATCTTTTTTTTTTTTGTGAGGTTGCTGTGGTTGTGGCAAATAAAGATGTTTTTAAAAGCTCCAATTTTGAAATGCAGTCAGGCTACTTTATAAATTGCAGTGTCTGGCTCTTCAGCCAGCTTATTTAGGGCAGAGGGAGGGCTGTAGCACAGGAGACTTCTCCAGGTTTCTAAGCAGAACAACGTACATATATATTTATTTGTGTGTGCGTTTGTTTTGACATATAGGTGAAAATCAAAATAGCAGAAATTTTTGCTATAAATGCTATACAAAATAGTCTAAGAATGAAGTATTGATGATGTTTCAATAGCTCATAAAAATGTCTTGCCTTGCTTTCATATTTAAACGTCTAATTTCTTATACATACTATATAAAACTATAAGACAGAAGCATGGCAGATGTGTAGATGAGGGTATTTAAAAGCAGCTATATTTAATCAGAACAAAGGTTGACTTCATCTAGTGTCCTGTCTACAACAGTGGCTAAACAGAAGCCTAGAGAAGGTTTAGTGAAGTGCAGAAAGCCAGGACACATGCACATTTCCGCTGTATGTTTCCAGCATCCAGCACCTTTTGTTAGTGAGCCAGACAGGGTGCAACTTTTATCCAGTAGTCTTCATTTGACTACTTCTCTGTCAATTTATCTAGTCCTTGATGTGTGTTTTGAGGTGTATGCTCAGTTACAGAGAACAAGCTGGTAGCAGCTGTGTGTCCTTGAGCACACACAAGTCTTTGTACAACCGTTTGGTTTGCAATATATTCATGGCTGCTGAAGAGTCCATGATATAGATGTAATCTAAAATATCAATCTGCTGCTATGTGTGCAGTAAGAGTTAATTTTTAACTCTGCCTTTAGTCTTGGAATGAGGCAATAAATTCTTTTTTTTATTATTATTTTTTAAGTAGTGAGGACTTCCGTTGTATTTTTATGGCAATTTAATCTGATTCCCAAGGCTATCGTAAGCCCTCAGTATCAAAGGACCCATTACTTCTTTCCAGGTATACTTCAACTTTAGAGCTTTTACATGGAAGCTTGATGGCATCCTGTTTGTGAAGATAAAATGATACTTGAATAAATGGTATTTAAATAAACGAACTGTGTTCCTATACCAGAAAAATTGCATCCTGGATTGGATAAAGCATGAAGAGATGTCTTACACCCAATCCTAGCAGGTTATGTTGTAAAAAGAAATTGCAACATACAGAGTTTAAGGCAAAAGTAGAGAAGTGTTTTCTTTACGAAACTAAGGAAAAATTCAAATTTTTTAATCATCTGTGGCTGTTGTTCATGTATCAGCAGTTGTACAGGAAAATAAAAATAAATAAAACAGTAAAAATCAAACTCTAAATCTGCCACTTTCAGGGCTTCTTAACCTCTTGAATTTTTTTTTTTTTTTAAAGAGAACAGTCATTTTCTTGTGGCTCTGGAATGCAGACAAGTCCTCTTGGACAATATGAAGAATTCTCATGAAAATATTTCTCTTCTTTAAAGAAGGGGAATGCATTCATGTACAATGTATGATGATGTTACATAAAAATGGGTGGAAGAGTTAACTTTACAGGTTACTAGAAGCAAGTGATATGAAAGACTAAGGCATACGATGAGATGTCTGCCAGGGAAATTAGTCTTCCCTGGAAACCTGAAAATGTGCTTTGAAACCCTTTGTGCCTGTGGAGCTAGTTGAGTGGGAAGTCTTGAGACAGTCTGGTTTTTTCCTACGCACAGGTGGTGAGAGGAAAACATTGAATTTTTAGTTTGTGTGTTATTAGGCCCTTTAGAGGATTAAATAACAAGATCAAAAAATACCTAATAAGGCCAAAAGAAACATGGTGGTTTGGAAATTCAGATCTCTTCAGTAGTCTCTTGTATATTATGGAGTGGTTCTTTTTCACTGCAGTGTTAAGGCAAATTTAAACATGTTACCATGTCAGTCTGTGTTGCAGGGGATTTTCATGGAAAAATACACAAACTGGAAAAAAAAACAACACAAACCTAACTGCCAATAGTACTATTTTAAGTCATTTTAAAGGTTTTTGTTAACAGATGCAAATCTAGATCAAATATGTTTTCTTCAGTGTTTTAAAAAACATCTGCTGATTTGGCAAACAAGCTTTAGTATACTGTGTGCCAGACGTAAGGGAGTTGGAAAACGAGAATTTAGGAGAATGTCTAGTTCTTATGTTGCCCATCTGTGGTGGATTTAGGGGTATGGTTTGTCAATGAATTGAGAATTATTCATAGTTAATAGGGAGATTGATCCAAGTTTTACTTTCCACAGGGAGAAGTAAGAGGGGAAGATCCTGAGTACAAAAATAATTTGCTATAGATTTGCTATTTTTCTCCATATATGAAGGAGGGGGATAAAGGGAGGACTTAGTTTTATATCATCCATGGTAGTGAAATAAAAATATAATTGATCTGCTTCTGATTACTGAGTCTGTAGCTTTGTTATAATACATCATTATATGTATTAAATTTATTCTAAATGTAGCTATTGTATCTAAAGTTCTTTAGACAAGTGTTTAGTGTTTTTTCTCAAATATATTTTCTGTCATATGAAAGATATTAAATAGGATCCATCTTTGCAGAATAAAACTATCTCCGTGTATAGGAGAGGAAGTGAACAAAATGAAATTTCAATGCAGTTAAAGCATAAAAAAGGTCTTGAATGTGGAACCTGAGTGTATGTAGTTGAAATTCTGAAATAAGTTTTATACAAATTTCTTCCTGGTTCAAAGACATTTTCATAACACAGAAAAAACAATGTATAAGTAACTTTTTTAATTTATTTATTTTCTCCCAAATGTGTATTGCATGTAAAGGCTTATTTTTGTAAAGTGATGCACTTTGATAGTCACAGTGTATCAACAAAAAGTGACTGGACAGACAGCATTGAGTTTGCAGCCCTGGGTGGTAAGGGAAAAAGGGAAAAAGCAAAGCATCTTTGTGTGCTACCTTTTGGTTTCAGGTTACTCTGGGGACTCCTGCTATGGAGATATTTCAGAACCACGTGAGTTTTGGTAACCTTCCAAAACAGCATTATGAACAAACCTGCTGTTTACAGCCTTCCTAGTATTCCACATCTGGCAATTTTTCCGTGCCTTGGCACATGTAGGTTTATGGAAATAAGTGTGTCAGTCCTGTCTTCAGGAAGCAGCACTCTTGGTTTTCCTTTTTTTTTTTTTTTTTTTTTTCCTCCCAGAGAAAAAAACGTTTAGCAATCTGTGGTACTCCTCAAACTCTTTTACATTGATTAAGGAACATAGCTTGAGCAGACCTGGAGGTATCTTACCCTAAAAATTTAACCTCTTCCCAATGATCAGAGGATAAATGCTTAGGGGACTCCTGGTGACTTGATTAACTTTCCTAGCTGTGCCAGCACATGTGAGTACAAGGAATTCAAAAAATAAAAATTAAACTGCTGAGACTGTTACCTTGCATTCTCCTCTGTGCATCAGGTTTAACAAGTTGTCAGGCAAGTTACTGTTGAAGAAAGTGATGAGACGTCTTTCACTTAAAAGTATCAAGAGGCATAAAATAGGATTCATTCTTATCTGAACTTTTAAGAATTTGATTTTCGGCTTTCAGATAAAAAAAAAAATAAAATTTGCAATTTTGAAAGTGCTTTCAAAAAATGAACTTTAGAAATGCTAAACCTGCCTTAACCTTCTAATTGGATCAAAGCAGCATGCAGATGAAAAGGAGAGACAACTCTTAAGTATGGCATGCACATGAGCATAGAATGTTAGTTTTTTCAAAAAAGATGGTAAATACTATAAAAAGTTTACATTTCAATGCTGCTGTTTTTTCCACATGTGGACACTTACTCTGTAAAAGAACCATTTATCTTAATTGTGAGTAAACATATTTTATTGCTACATAAATGTATGTAGTTAAGTACCCACTTCATTAAAAAAGAAGCACTGAATATATTGCTGATACTGTATTTTATTCTGAATCTAATTATGTTGTAAGAGTTTTATGTTGTAAGAGTTATCACAACTAATGAGTACATTTTTCTTTAGAAATCATTAGAAAAGCTTAGTCTCCCTATGGAAATATTTCCTTTTTTTTTTTTAAGTGAAAGCACTGTTTAACTTGCTCCTCTCAGATTTTTAGTTCAACTGACATTTTTGCACTAATCATTACATGAACTGTACAAATATTTTGTTTCCCTTCCAAAAATCCTCCAAACAGCCCTCCAACTGAAGATTCAGCTTCCGTTTTCCATTTTTAAATGTAAGAAAGCAGGCCAGTGTAGTTGGAGCTTAAAAACCTGCAAATGACCATAATTAAAGGAAACTTCAAAAATTTGACAGTGTAGAATTGGAGGAAAGCACTTTTTAAAGTGAAGATGGAGAGGTGAACCTGCTTGCTCAGTTGCAAGTAGATAGTCATCTAGCAAGTTGCTTCAACCAAAAATAAGGAAATCCAGTGGAGAATGTTTTCAGAATTTTGTAAAAATAAATAAATAAACATATTTGTAAGATTTTTAGGTAAGAGATTTCCTTGATAAGAACAAATGTTTTTCTAGTAAGGGAGCTTTTCTATTTATACAAAATGGAGAGAGTAAAGAAAGTCTAAGCAAATGTATTAAAATATGAGTTTTATTAAATCTACAGAAACTCTAGTAATGATGTTACATTTTTGACAGTTTTATATTTTGAGTTGTACTTCTTGAGAAAGGTAGCTCTTCCAGAGATCTCAAAGATTACATATTTTTGCCTTTAGCAAGAGGTAGGCAGAAAGCCATGAATTCTGTAATGCTTATGTATGAGGAGAACCACCTTGCAAGGAATTTTAGGAGGTTTACTGCTACAGCAATTGTCAGTCTTCGTTATGAGAGGGCAAGAAAAGCAACTGAAAATCAACATGTAGCAGGTTTCAAAAGCTTTGAGTTGAAAACTAGATGAAAATATATTTGCAATAGTTGCTGCTTAGTCTTGAAATGATTGATTTAGGATAGGCTTTCACTAAATAAGCTGGAGGTTCCTAAGCTGCTTGGAGAATACTGGTGTACTGAGTACCACCTTGTGCACAGAGGCCAACATTGTGCACAGTTGCGACTCCAGCTCTGAGCAGGAAGGCGTTACAGCTGCTCTCGTGCCTGATCAGGCATCTCACGGAAACCTGAGCTCCTGGGTGATCTGAAACCCGCTGGGTCAGGGGGTTCTGTAAGAGTTTTGGAAAGATGAAAGCAACAATGGCTGAGTCAGCAGTGTGCGGCAAATTGATTCGTCTTAAAGACTGCTTACATTGTGAATAATGAAAAATCTGTTTTCAATATCAAAGGTATGAAGAAATCCTGAATTTAGGCATATTTTATAAATATATGAATACAGCCTGTGACTGAAACTATTTTAAGTTTTCCATTTAAACTCAGCATATACAAACATTTTTCTGTACTCTTTGGGGCAGTTGTGGCATGTATTCCTGAGCTCTGAAAATATTTTGATTTCCATGTTTGTTTCCATGTTCAGCTGGTAGGACAGCTGAAGCAGAGGACTGAGTGGAAGAGCAAACAAAAGTTGTTCTTTTTATGGTGGAGCTGCTTTCAGGCAGGTCCTAATTGCTGCTTGTCCAAAACTTGAGACCAGAATGAATAAATTATCTCAGGGAGCAATGTACATAGTTGAAGTTGCTTTCATAGTCATGCAAACTGAGGCTGTATGTTTGCCTCTGTGCCCTCTACACTTGTAAGAATGCAGAATGGGAAGGATGCACAGAGTGCTGTAGTTCCACTTGTGCAGCAAAAGGTCCTTTTGGTGTGGTGCTCTCTGGAGAGGAAAAAAAAATAATAAAAATATTTTCTCATGTTTCACACAAGCTGAGATATTCAGCTGTAAACTCTTTCCTTTGGGGGCATCACCTATATGGCTTGTACAGGTCTTATGTTTGTTAGTGATTCTCTGTGCTTTTAAGGAATTGAAACAATATATTTTTTCGGCAAGTCTATGCTTAAAATCCTCCTACATGAGAAGAGGTGGAACTTGATTTAGAGGCAGTGCCACTGTTGTCTCTAGCAGTAATAGTTTGAGTAGCAGAAGTTTGGGAATAGTGGTTTTAGTAGTTGCAAAGAAAAATATGACCGCATGTCTAGAGTATGAACAGCAGAGCAAACCCCCATCTGCAGCAGGGCTGAAACAACAGCATGCTAGGATGTCAGCTCTGGACCCCATTGCAGTGAAGGCTTCTGCCAGCAGTGGATTTGACTTGCACAATTCTCTGTAAAACTGGAAATGCCAATATTTCTGAGTGAAAAATCTTTTCCAGTGGAGGCAAAGGATGGTTCCAGTTTTCTCTTCTGCTCTGTAAGTAATGCTGGCCCTGGTGATAAGAAAGGATTGTGCTGTGTTGGGGAGGAGATCAGTGTAACTCCAGGTGGTGAGCGAGACCCCAATTATACTTACAATTGCCTTAATCCAGCCTAAACAAAGAGAGGGAGATTTGTGCACATTTGCTCTATTGAGCTGTGCCAAAATAATCATTGCTCTCTGGGGAGGTAGAGATCAGGCGAAATTCCTTATTTCAGCTGTGCCTTGTGATCCAGAACTGAGGTTGATTACCTACATACTTCTGCCTGTTGACCTTCAATCCTTGTGTGACCTTTCTGGTATCCTATTTGGGCATGTGCTGCAGCTGTTTTGGTGATCCTGATTAACCACCACTCTGTAGGTTGTGCTGGCTAGCTGGTGAATTTTTGCTACATAGAGTTCTGAATGATGAATACTTTCTGCTTTTGTCTCAGTCCAGACAATAATTTTAGATTCTCTTCCTTACTCAACTGCCAAATTTTCCTTTTCAATCTTCCAGCCCCCCCCTTAAAAAAAAAAAAAGTCATGTTTGTGGTAGAAATTGGCCAGTGAATTTAAAAATGCCGGAAATTTAGGAAAACGGGGTAGAAGAAATGGAAAAATAAATACTAACTTCTATTACATAAATATTACTTCTGTGAGAAACTGCATTGCAAAAAGAACTTTGCTCTCAGTTCAGTTTGTGGATCTAGTGGTTAGAATTAAAGATTACCAGCTAATGTCTTTTCTCTTGCTGTGCTCTGCAAATGGTCAAAGTCCACAAGTGTGATAGTTTGTTTTTTTTTTTTTTGTAAAACAGTAAGCATGATCTGTGAATCAACTACAGCACAAAAATGGGATGGGGGTGATGGTTGTTATCACATAAAATAGGAAATAGCAGGTTAAAGAACCTAACCACATGATGCTTCTGAAGGAAAGTGGGATAAGGCTGCAAGAGGCTAGATAACCCCCAAGTAATCTGCTTTATCTTCCTCTTCTGTAACCTTCAGAGTCAGTATATAGAGGAAGCCATAAAAAACCCTGAAGGAAAGTGAGATTTAGAACAGAATGTGGATCTTAATTTGCTGTGCTCGTTGATCAGATCCTCATGGAGGGTGGGAGTAGCTATCAAATTGATTATTATTAATCCAACAGTAACTGCATGTTTTAAGTGTGCAGTAGGGATGTAGCTGAGGAAAAATGAGTGTCTGAAGCTTGTTGTATAGGCAGTAAGTGTTACTTTCTGTCACTTGATATAGAGGAGCAGTCTCTGAATTTTTTCCTATCTTCTGGATCGGTACTGAAAACATTACATATATTTTCATACTTTATATATATATTCATACATTATTCACAGTATGAAATATATATAATGGCTGCTGCTATTCATCCATACTGAAGTGCTGAGTGAGTTTGGTAAAGACCATACCAATCCTGGCTCTAAAAATAAGCAAAATTAAATTTCACGGACTGGCTCATTGTTACCTTTCTCATGTCAGTTTAGTTTTTGTTGTTAATTTGTTGTTAAAACTGTTGTTGCCTCTTGCCTAAGGCATAGTCAATCGAGCCTACTGTAGAGTCCTCTCATGTACAAAAGCATACCGATATGACATGTCTGTATTTGGATAGCTAATATTTTATTTGGCTGTTCTTTTGACAGTAAATTTACAATGACTTTGTCCTCTCTAGAAGATGTGCTGTGGTTTGTTTTCTAGGCAATTATCAGAGATCTGAGACTTCTGTGCTTCCGTAAGTTCTTGACATAGGCAGTGGAAATATTAATATTAACGTGAATTTTAACCTGTTGGATGAGAGCGATCTTTCATCTAAGGACCAAGCCAAAGCCAGTAGTGTGCCCAACTTTCAGAATAACTGAGCTTAGAAAATCTCTGTGATTCAAACAACAAAACTAATGGCATAGAGTGGTCTGAAACACGGCGTTGATCACTGTTGATTATTGTAGACATGATTCATTTTAAAAAGACAATGTTGTATCATCAGCAAAAAAATGGTCTTGACGTGCCTTTTGGATGATAGAAGACCACTTTATATAAATAATCCTTAACTTTATCTAGACAGGCCTTGTGCTAGATTTTTGTGCATCTGCAATGGTTCAGGATTGTGTGTCAGGTTAGATGCTTTACATCTGTATGTTTGGATGTACTTGTTTGGTCAGAAAGGCTTCTTGATACAACAAGAATTAAGATCATAAGTTCTTAAATTCCTTGGAAAAGTTATTCTTACAATACAAAGATTATATGACACCTATAGATAAAATACATCCCAGGTCATTCCATGGTTCTTTTCTAATCTTTCTGCAAAACTACCTTTGGTCCTGAAAACATCATTGTGTTCCAGAAATGGAGCTTCATTACATTACAAGTATTTAGTTTTGGTTTTGAAGAGTGATAAGTGAATTCAGTCAGTAGCCACTGTCTTCTGCTGTGTTGACCCCATTCTCAGCTCCACCAAAATTTACATGGCTAAAGCTATGTATTTGTTTTCAAGTGTACATGTATACATATGTGTGCACACAGAGTAGTAAACCAGAAGCGTCAGAAATCTTGCTATATATTTCAGTTTATGGTTCAATTCCTCCTGGCCACCTCCACTTCTGTTTTTTAACATTGAGCTGGATAACCTATTTCTCAGAAGGGTCTGTGATACTGAAAGAAGTTTTTAAACACCTGGATTAAATGTGTGGTTTGGTGTGCTTTTTCTTGCCTTCCCCCACTCAATATCAGAGTACAACACCTGGTATAAGTCAAAAGTAAATTTAAGCCACTGGTATGAAAAATAGGTTCCTGTCAAGAAAGACCTAAAAATCTGCTTCAGCAGCACTAGACTTTCTGCTTAAATTTAATTTATGGAAAAGGAGGCATAGTAGCATAGAGAGCAACCAGAGTACAGTTCCCTTTTAGTGGTCTTGTTCTTTAGATTCACTGCCCTCTCCAAGCACATGATGAAGCGTTCTAGAAGCACACGCAATTACAAACATTTAAAGGACAAATAGCTAATATGTACTATCTGAAATAACAGGTGATTGATGCTGACTTTATTCTAGTAGCTTATGGATTTTTCTTGAAAAAATAGTGTATTCTTAATCCAAGTTGGAAAATAGCAATATGAATGTTTATTTTGCATGAGTTTATTTAAAAGTTTAATGTTTCTTTAAAATTATTTATATTAATTTTTTTTCAGCTAAACTTAAAATAACAAAGTTTCTTTAAAATAAGACCGGTACTTGTACAGCTCTTTTTTTAGGGATACATTGTGAAAGTAAATGCAGTTGTGATACTATAGTAGATTTTTTTTTTTTTTTTATGGTATAGTGATGATTGAGGTGAAAGGCTTGGGTAGCAGAATCATTCAGTACTGATTTCTTACTGACATGTTGTATGCATATTTTCTGTTTTCAAGAAGCGTTTTGTCAGCTTCTGACAAATACAAATTTTGGCAGATATTTTGGTCGCAATTTCGTTCTCTGGCATTTCTGGAGGTAATCTTGGAAAAAAGGAGATTCCTTATTATCTTAATTTTCATATAAATATATCTGCAGCATTTTTTCCTTCTTTGCAAATATTTTGAAGCTATCCTGGGAGATCTGTTTTGAACCACGAATACTGTACTTTAATGTTTTAAGCCTTGTCACTTAAGCTGTATGTACAAGCCATGCATTTAACCAGCAAATTCTGTTGGAAACTTTGTTCTACCATGTTTATGAGTGCCTCAGTAAGTAAATAAATAAATTTGTGACTGGGGGCCTGATCTCAGGCACATTACAATTTCTCTAATATTTGGTAATGATCAGTTAGAATTGTTAGTGGACTTTCATGTTGTTTCTTGAACTGCCTGCGAAGTTGCTGTATGAAACGCTCTAGCAATAGAATAGTAATGGAATTGATTTTGCAGAAGAGTATATCTTTTGTAAAAACCTCATCTAAAACAAAACACTTGAGAATCAGTCCACTGGTTTCTAAACGGATTAAGGTTTTTACGTGTAGCAGTTTTATGTTAATCATTTTTATGTCTGTATTGGAGTCTAATAGTTTAACATTTCTCCTCCCTCTCACTGTATTTTGCAGGCATACAGGAGTTTCCAGAAAATATAAAAAACTGCAAAGTCTTGACTGTTGTTGAAGCGAGTGTAAATCCAATTTCAAAGTAAGTTTGTAACTTTTATGATATTTATGATTTTATGCAAAAAATGCTGACTCTCAAACATGCTCCATTCAAATTTTTGTGAACCAACCCTTGTAACTGGATGCAAGGAACAGAGGGTACCTGAGGTATTTTCTGTAGCCTCATTGTGTTGAGATAGAGTATTGCTGTGTTAGTCACGTATTTTGCCCAAGTTAATAGGCTATGTGAGGTATCCTGCATTATTCCATGTGGCTTTGTTAGCTTTTTTTTGGTCCATTAGTTCTCTGTGAAGGTAGAGAAATGTGTTAAGAGTTTTGTTTCTTAATAACTAATTAATTTTACTCCAAATCTACTACCATGTGTTTTCAAACAACCCGTGTGAATTGATTTACTTGTCACCTTCTATAGTAACAAAATTAACTTGACAAAGTAGCACTGCCAGAGATAAAAAACTTCATGTAAGGTAAGTCTGCTGTGGAGGAAAAAAGGTGTTGCATGGGTTTTAATTTATCTTATCGCCTCTAATGAATGCTTCTTCCACAGTAGCTGTCAGGAGATCACAAATACTTAGCAAGACTATGTTTGCTGTTTGTAGTTTTTACTGCCTATAAATATTGTCCTCAATACTTAAAAATAATTTTGAAACGAACCTTGGGTTGTACAGGTATCTAGTGCAGTCTTGTAGAAGTTCTTTTACCACCTATTAATGCTGTTGGTATGTAGGATTTCAGTACTATACTGTTGTTTAAGAAAGTATAACTTAATGCCCTGAGTATAGTTGAAGGCACTATGGTATTTTATTTCTTTGTAGGCTTCCAGATGGATTTTCCCAACTGTTAAACCTAACACAGCTGTACCTGAATGATGCTTTTCTTGAGTTTTTGCCAGCCAATTTTGGCAGGTAAGTTGAATTTGAAACTTAGTATCTACATTTAATTTTAAATTTATGCAGAGAAGTTTCTGCTTCTACTGAAGCAAAGTGTGAACTGGAGGAGGGGAGGAAGTGTGCATTACCTATTCATTTATACCATATTATTTAAAGAAAAAAAAGTCTTTATCACCATTGCTTTATTTGGGGTTTAGGCAGGACAAATAATGCTTATGATAAGCAAAGTAATAAACATGTTTATGCAGTTGCTTCTTTTACAACATAAGTCTGATAATTACAGGTTAAGGAATTAATGGAATTTGTAATTCTACATGTCCTCTCTTGGTTGCACAGATTTCTTCATGCATATAATTTTTGAGTGTCATCAACATTTATGGTTTATTCAGGTATACTGACTAAGCAAAATTGTTCCATATAATAGCTTAAATGTGAGACACATACCAAACCCCTACCACTTCAAAATGGAGTGAGTCTTGGGAACAAAAGTGAAAGGGTATTATTGCTAGAAGGAAAACTCCTAGATGAGAATTGTCTGTCCTGTTGTCCTTACCATGCCGATCAGCAATTTCTGCTTTTCCTCTACTCTTCACTTTTTACGTTAACTTATCTTATGCTGTCTTTGTCACTTTGCTGCCCTATCTCATGTCCAGCAAACCTCTCTTTCAGGAAATATGGCTATTAGTTAACAAGGCATATTGCTGCGTGAATGTATTTACCTTAGACTATGTAGTTCTAGTTCAGGTCAGCACAGGTTGCAAAAGATCACAAAAGCCTCCAAATAGAGTGCTGCAGAAGTTTGGCAGATCAGGAGATGTGCAGTGAAAGATGAGCACAGGTGCAGTCCTTTAATGACCATTAGTGTTTTAGTCATCTGTGACGAGTTAGTGGCCTATTCTTCTCTGTCCGGTTATATGTCATTGCCTGATGAATGATTAAAAGCACCAGATACATTACACTCTCTGCTAACAGAAAAGCTGTTTATGATGCAGGAATATTAATTATCATGCTAGTTTCCAGTTAACAAAGTGTTCATTTCAAAAGCCTTCATTAAGGTTAAAGAAGGAATTTCTGGAAGATGCGTTGTCTTTTTGTTGGCATTTTAAAGATTGATTGTACGTTTTTCTTCTTTTTTATAGTTTAACCAAATGGCAATGTTTTCTTAGTTAAAAACAAAACAAAAAAAACCAACAAAACAAAAAAACAAACAGAAACAACCAGGCAGTACAGATAAAATTGAAGACTTCAGGTTGACATAGTTGGTTTTTGAAGTTAATCTTAAATATCTCAAAAAACTTCATTCACTATCATTTTACTTCATCACTGTCACTTCCTCTTCTGTAATGCTTAGTGTGCTGTAACTTGCTTAATTGTTAGGCAAATGGTGAAGTCATTCAAAATACTTCATGTAAGTTTGCTTGCCTAGTACATTTATTCTGTATTGCACAGAATAAATATTCTATAGGAAAGTAATTTTTAGATGAAATAGATTAGAAAATAATGAATCTGATAAAATGTTAACTGTTGGATATTTGAAAACAGAACTCTAGAACAAATTAGAGATAAAATAAAACCCCAAAATTTCTTTCAAAAGAACTTTTCTGTTTTAACTGATCGATCATCATGTAAAAGAGAGTTGAGGTTTTGTGGAAGAGTTTTTTGTTTGGTTGGTTTTTAAAGTTCTGTAAATTTAACAAAGCTTTTGCTGACAATCCCAACATTGGGACAAAATAAGTATGTATTAGATTTCTGCTCAGAACTACATGAGCTTGAAGGAAGAGGATTGCTGTCTTACTGACCTAGCACACAGAAATTTTCTTTCAGTTGGGGGATTTCTGTTCTGTGTCCTGATGGCATTTTTATTTTTTCTTTTAAAAGCTTTGTGATTTTTTTGTCTTTTTCTTCCACCATCTATTTCTCCTTAAGGTAGTCTTTTTAATATAAGCTACGTTCTATAGAACTGGGACTCAAACTCAGACAAGTCTTTCTGTTTCCTCTTCCACGCTGTATCATGTAGATCATTTGTATGCAGAGGGATTTTCTCCCATTGTAGTGCTTCCTGCAGGAATAAATCTGTCTATCCAATAGAGCTCTTGGTGTTTCTGTGAAGGTCAGGTGATCTTCAGAATTTCACATTTCTCTGTGGTGTACTGCATCTCCTGAAAAATAGGAGATGATGGACTAAGTACATATGAACTGAAACTGCGTGGCCCATACAATGAGAGTGTTTGTATCATGTTATGTCTGAACTGATCAAAATAAAAAATCAGAGGGTGCTAAGTTTTAACAGCTCTATTTCTCTATATAATGCCTATTTCTATACATTTTCAGGACATCAAGTAGAAACTAATTTCACAGGCCTCTGTTTCTAATGTCATCAGTGTTAAAGGCATGTGTTGTATAGTTGTACAGCTGTACCACATTCTATGTAAAATGTTTCTTCTCTCTTTAATAAAAGAACTGTAAATTTCATTGTGCCTGTAAAGTACAGTAAAATTAAAAAAATAAAATTCTGAAAAAAATATATAGTCTGAAAATGTAGAGTAAAAATAGCTAGAATTCAGATGTTTGTGAGTATGCAGTAACTGTTCATATCACTGTTCATTTTTTGTTGTTGTGCATATGGAAGGGAAATAGTGCTTTAATGCTTGCTGAGGCAAACTGAACGTTATTTTAACACTTGCTGAGTGTTGTCAGTTATTTACATCCAGGACAAGCCTTCACCTTCTTCCAATTCTGTGCCTCAGTTGTTGTGTATGTGTTCTTAAAGCTTCTACTCTTCAATACATAAGAACACATGAAGGCATAAAGCATAGTAATTGAGTTTTGTTTCCTGCTCTTTCTGGTAACTACAGGCAATAATACCTTTTAAGAATAGTAACTCTCGTTAGATTTTTCTGTTCATGTGCCAGGGTCTCTGTTCCACCAGCTTAGTTTTAAAGTGTGGTTTCCCACATCAGTTTCTCTCTGACTGCTCATACTCATCTGTTCTACAGTTTAATTGCTGTCATCTCTCAGGAGTGTTTTTTCCCCCATTCTCTCACCTGTTTTTTTTTTTTTTTTTGTGGTGTTCCCATATCCCTCTCTCAATCCGATAGACTAAACAAAATCCATTTTCCCTCTGATATGACAGGTTTTTCTTTGTGCCTTTATTAATAGATCTTGGAACTAGTTTCAGTTTGAATTTCTATTTTTTTTAATGATGGAGGATGACAGCATCTGTAGCTATATTTAGGATCCAAATTGAGTTCTCTTCATGGCTTGTACAATGTCATGATTATCTTCTTGTTTCTCTTTGAAATGTCAGTGGTTACACTCTAGTGTTCCACTAGCCCTTTTTGCAGCTGCTGAATGTTTTTTCCCACATGATCAACTGATGCATTGGACAGCTCAGTTAAAAATGACTGATGACTCGACAAGGAAATAATAAGTACATGATTTGCTACTGTGGCATCCTGTCCCTCTTCCATTCTTTCTGTCCTTAATGTTGTACAGTTTTTTTCCCTCTAAAGTGTTCTAATACTATATTGTACTGTGACTGTCTGTTTAGCCTAATCAAACTTTTCCTGTCTTTTTCTGTTAGAAAACATTGAACAGGATAGTCTCAAAATGGATCTTTGAATACCTCTCAGAAATCTTCAGCGTGATGGTTAGGAAAGAAAACTGTAATGCAGATTACTTCTGGTATATTCATGCATCTTTTTATTGCATTTATCTCCATTTCATTCTCTGCTTCAAAATTTGTGCTCAAACTTTGCATATTATTGAGGTCAAGGTTATCCAGTCTTTTTTCTCCTCCTTTATGAGTACTAGATACTCGCTGTCCTTCGGTGGTGTTGCAGTTGTCTAGCCTGTTAGACTTATTAAAAATCACCAGACTTGTGATCAAGTGTGCTAGTTCCTCTGGAATTCTGGGGTGATTGTGTTTTTTCCTCCATTCCCAAATTGTAATTTGAATACATGAATATTGATCTTGGTCCCAGAGTTAGCCTTCATGCCAATGTGCTGAAGTCTGAAAACTGCTTATGTATACTGAAGAAAACTATACATGTTGTATCTAAATACACCATATATATTCACATTCAGATATAGAAATATATAAGCGGAGTATTCTAAACTCGAAGCTCATTGTATGGTAATGTTTGAACAGGTTTAAAAGAGAGGTGTTATTTATTGTTGGGTGTTTTAAGATAAGCAAGGTGTTATATCTTAAGCATTGTTTTAAAAGCACTGATAATGTTGTCTGTAGTGGGGTATTGTTTCCAGAGACTTTTTATTGTGATTTTGCTATGAAATTACTTCTGCTCTTGTTTCTCAGGAACCTGCAGCAGTAGATGCTTTGAGAAGTTTCTACTTCAGGCTAGCGTTTTACATAAATGTACGATGATGATCAAACTGGGACTTGATATAGTTACACCTAAGCAAGTTTGCAAACTTAAGTAAAATGCAACCCATTATAGGATGCATGTATTTCAGTCCTCTTGTCTTTCTGTTTTAGTTAAGATTCATAAAGAGTGAAGGAGGTTAAAAATCAGGATCTTCTCTCTATGAAATGTACAAACATTATACTGTCTGTCCAAGGAATGACTGCTGTTGAAGAGTGATTTTACATTTTTACAGATTGTGTAGTTAAATCAGATTTAGGAAGAACATCTTACCATGTGTAAGGTATTCACATAGAGGTTTTCTCAAGATAAACTACTTTTATAATGTAGCTGAAGTTGTTTCCATAGAAATATTGCAGCAATAATTTTGTTGAGACCATTACTTCAGGTATACTTGAATAATACTCCCCTATACCTTTGTGTTTAGGTGCTGTGTAAGTATTTAATGGTTACGGGTTTTTACAGTCGAGAGATGAAATACTTTCTTATGAATACAACAAATCTTAGTGATAGAATGGCACAGGAAATATATATTCTGCCATTGTGACTTATTTTTCTTTTAATATAGGTGAACTAATCTGTCTGTATTTCTTCTCCAAATTAAAGCTTCATTTTTTTCCAATTCCATTGCAGAAATTCAAATGCTTAGCATGGGTGTGTACGGCAGCAATTTAAAGAGCAGCTAGGCTAAGTATTTGATGTGTATGATTACATTAAACTTGAATTAACCCTCCCAGTCAGAATGGAAGAGATGGCAACTGCTTCAGGCCAATATTTCTACTAATTACTGCAAGAAAATTACTAGTTTAGACGCAGCCTGTATCTCCCAGCCAGGAGAAGCTGAAAATATTTGTCCAGTAGCCCCTGCTCTACACATAAGAAATAAGATATTTTGGCTCTTAGGGTTAGCAGAAGAGAGAGCAGAACATGAAACAGGGTTACAAACCTGTGAATCTTTCTATCACTGACGACACGCTTTTAATTTCATTGAATAGGCTTATGAAAACTGTAATACAGTGGGTTCTGGCTAAAGTCAACGAAGTGTGGGTGTACATATATATAGCTTAGCATATGAATGCTTCCACTGCTTTCAACTGAGAAGTTTGACTGCATACATGTGTTGTGAAGAAAAGCTAAAACCTGACTAGTTGTTTTCCCTGTCTTCAAAGCAAAACACCAACTGGAGCCTAAGGCAATGTTTGATTGTGGAAGCCTTCCCAAAATAAAGTGTTTTGGAGTTGATTGTGCTACTTTATTTTTAGTTCAGTGTTTAGAAACAGACTCGTTGTGAATCAGTAAGAATCTGAGCACAGATACTTGAAAGTCGTGGGATGCATCAGAAAGGTGGTAGTGGGAAATGATTTCTTACTAGTGAGTGAAGAATTGTTGTCTCATTGGGTGGATTGTCCTTGTTCTCCTGTATTCTTGAAGTGTTTGCCTTTTCAGGGGCTGGCCCTAATCAGTGCTGGTAATGGGCATGATCTAATACCAAAGCAGGCCTAGAGCTACAGTTGTGCTGTTGAGGTGATAACTTTATCCTTAGAACTATAAAGAGCAACATCTGCAATCTCCAAAGAGAAAGGATTATTATTTCTCCTTTCTAAAGAAGATTGTTCATTCTCTTTGTCATACTTGGAGAATCTTTAGTAGTCAAGATGTAATAGACCTCATGCTGTTGCATCTGTCCAAGTCTGCAATGAACTGGGGAGGGAGGAGCTTTACAGTGGGTAACAAACATTTAAAGCTTTGGGAAACAGAATTTATAAGACAATGTGATTAAAATGCAGGAATAAAAGTCTGTAGAACTTGGTTTGAGTTTTGCAATGTTTTGCTGTGAGGAAAGGCTCCCAGTTCCTGGGCATGTATTGACACATAGGACAAGTGTGGTATCTTCTCAGTATGAAAAAAAGAATTACTTTGATAATAAAACTGAGCAGCTGCTAGCTAAGACTCTTACCTGGTTGCACAAAAAGCAAGGAATTGAGAAAGCTGCAGCAGATTAAAATGGTAAATGATTATGGGAAAATGCTTCCTGTATGTCCAATGTACCCTTGAGCAAAATTTAGGTGCTATGCAAGCCACAAGATGCCACAGAAGTATCTTCTAGGAAAGGCTATTAATCGCTTGAAGTGTGTAACGTGTTTTTTTCTTGGGTTCAGAAATCCAAACTCAAAATGACCATTCAAATCTGAGGGTTTCACCAGTGGTGAAGCTGGTGAAAGGACTAGAAAACAGGAGTTGAAAGGAGCTACTGAGGGAACTGGAGTTACATAGTCTGGAGAACAGAAAGCTGAGGGCAGACCTCATTGCTTTCCGCAACTACCTTGAAAGGATGTTGCAGTGAGGAGGGTGTCAGTCTTCTGGTCTCTTTTCCCAGGTGACAAGTGATGACTCAAGGAAATGGTCTCAAGTTGTGCCAGGGATGTTTAGGTTGGATATCAGGAAGAATTTCTTTGTAGAATTGGTTGCCAGGCATTAGAAAGGAAAGCTGCCCAAGTAAGTGGTGGAGTCCCAATCCCTGGAGCATTTATGAGGTCTGGCTCTAAGAGACATGGTAGGTGCAGCTGATAGCTGGTCTTTGATCTTGAAAGTCTTTTCCAACCTAGATGATTCTTAGGCTAAGAAGTCTTTTCCAATTATGTTCTAGATGAACAGCAGTAATGTTACTATGAGCTGGATTTCAAGTCCTTCAAGTCAGGCAAAGCAAAGAGCTGAGTGGCTTCGAGAAGCTTTTGAGCAAGTTTAAGGAACATCCTCTACTTGCTTTGTTTCTTTAGTAGTTCTGTTTTCACATTTTTTGTTTTACCTCATGTTAAGATGAAAAACATAACACTTTCCAGAATACTCCTCTGAAAACAGTCTATTTTGTTGTCCTATTTTAGAACATGGAAAACACTTTCTTTTTTAAAGTAGTAGGGCAAAATCATGTCTCCTGTGCTTTGTAAATCTGAATGCCTGCACAGTTCCCCGTAGGCCTGTCTGAACTGGATTTGAATGCCATTTTGGTATAGGTTTGTTGTGCAGCCACAGTAGTATTAACACAGGTGGGGACAGCATTCAAAGTCAGCAATGAATCTGGGGGGGAGGAGATTTATTTCTTTTGTGCGTTACCTACTGTAAGGTATTCTTTCAGCATCCTTACAAGGTTGTTGTTTCTCTGGGAAGCTGTGGGGGAGGAGGTTCCCCTCCAGCACTAGCTAACAGCTGGCTGCTATTGCTTGCGATGCTGTGCTAGTAGGCTGAGCTGTGCTATATTTCAAGGTGACTGTTATATTCTTAGATTATTCGTAGGTGTGGCAGATCGCTGCTTTCAGATGCATCCAAAAATGAGCGACTGTTTTGAGGAAAAACAAATATTGTTTTCAGGCATTCTATTTTTACTTCGTATATAGTTATCACTGCTTAATAAGAATTAAGGTTTTTGTCTGCGTCCTTACAGCGTACTCAGTTCAGCACAGCACCTTCAGGAAAGACTGGTCTGTCTGTTCACTGAGCTCCTTTTTCAGTCGTGGAGCTTACTGCCCTATTTTGTGTAGTATGAGGCCTGTTGATGGGTCACGTGTAGAATTCTTGTCTTTACAACCCCGTCTATATTTAAACCAAATTCAGTTTCTGCGTTTCACTTAATAAAGAATCTTGTCACTTCTGAACTAATGCAAAAAAAAATCTGCTGGGGACGCTACATTGCTTGAATGTCAAGACTGCTTTGAACTTACCTGGGCCTAACAGTTGAGTGTGGAATTTAGAGGTTATTTATCTTGCACCAAGGATTTACTCAGAGAAAGGTCAAAAAAAAAAAAAGTGTCCTCTAATAGAAATATCAAAATAGATTAAGAAGTTGACTAAAAAGAATATGGAATGAAATCAAATATGAATGTAAAGGCTGTTTTTACCATGTGGAAAACCACGAGTATTCCACTAATGAGTCCTTTCATATGAAATATTCTGATAAATTTCCTGTATTAGAAATTCATCATCATAACTTGTGCAGACTGATCTGCCTTTCTTATTTTGTGTGTACCTCTATATGCGAGGATGGCATAGACTCCTAATGAATCCAATGAAATACTTTAAAATCTGTAAGTTGAGGGAAAACAACTGTGTTCCAGCAGGTGCAGAAAAGAAGGTTTGCTGCTTCTTGAAAACCAAACCTTAATGAGTAAATTAATTTGACAAGCAGATTTCTGCATGAAACATTTGCATTCTTACAAGAAAATATTTCAGACTTGTACATCTCTTTTGAAATGTAAATTTAGCAATATAAATAAGTTCGGAGATTGCTTTTGTCATAAAATACAGTATATTGTGATAATTTGTTATGCCTTTCTGTTACAGATTAACTAAACTACAGATATTGGAACTTAGAGAAAACCAGTTAAAAATATTGCCAAAGTAAGTATGTATGAATCTTTATATAAAGTACTTTGGAGGTTTTTTTCTGTAGTTATACTAATAGAGTAATGCATATGGAAAAGTAGATTACAACTTATAATTTGTAGCTAAGTAACCGAAGTAACTTCTCAAGAGAATTTCTCCTCATACTGCCGAAATCAGATACCCTTGCAGAGTGGTTGGTTTTCCTATAGAGGTTTGCATGAATTTTTCTTGGTACCCCTTTCTGTACTTGAAGTTTTCTGTCCATGTCCAGCTCTGTGGATTTCTGACCCACCTCTGGATCTTTTAAGTCAGGATGTGAGCAATTCAGGAAGATCATTCTAAGGTGTCTGAAGGTTTTTTGCACACATTCTGTCAGTGCACAGATGCCTGACTGGGTACATCTCAGATGGCTGAGCACCTGAAACAAGACATTGGTAGTTAAGATCATTATCTCTAAATCAAGTGATGGGTTCAAGATGCTTATTCTGAATGACTGAGGAAGCGTGATTCACATGATGTGAACGTTTTTTTTCATAGAATCATAGAATATCCCGAGTTGGAAGGGACCCATAAGGATCATCAAGTCCAACTCCTGGCACCGCACAGGCCTACCCAAAAGTTTAGACCATGTGACTAAGTGCACAGTCCAAACACTTCTTAAATTCAGACAGGCTTGGTGCAGTGACTGCTTCACTGGGGAGCCTGTTCCAGTGTGCGACCACCCTCTCAGTGAAGAACCTCTTCGTGATGTCCAGCCTAAACTTCCCCTGCCTCAGCTTAACACCGTTCCCGCGGGTCCTATCACTGGTGATAACAGAGAATAGGTCAGCGCTTCCTCTCCACTCCCCCTCACGAGGAAGTTGTAGACTGCGATGAGGTCCCCCCTCAGCCTCCTCTTCTCCAGGCTGAACAGGCCCAGTGACCTCAGCCGCTCCTCATGTGTCTTCCCCTCTAGACCCCTCACCGTCTTCGTCGCCCTCCTCTGGACACTCTCCAACAGTTTCATGTCCTTTTTGTACTGTGGTGCCCAGAACTGCACACAGTACTCGAGGTGAGGCCGCACCAGCGCAGAGTAGAGCGGGAGTGGAGAATGTGGGCATTTTCATTTAAAGCACTTCATTGCTGAAGAACATAACAACCTGTTACTGTATTGCACAGTCTGCTATACAGGTTCTACAATGCATTTGGCTTGTTTAATGTAGTGGAAGCATATATCTCAACCATATTTTCTTTAATTGTAAAATAGTTCTGGAAATCACTATAGCGCTTGTTCTAACCTGTACCTGTCAGTTAAAATCTAGCATCTTTCTCCTTGCAAACTCTCATTTCGTCAGACCTGCCCATGCTGGCAGTGTTGCAGTTCCTGTCGTTTCAGTGAGCAAATGCTCTGTCTTTTCTGACTCGGACCCAGCAGGTCTAAGTAGGTTAGTGGAAGTATAAAAGGTCAGTAAAGTGAGAAACAGATTCCAAAGATGGGCTATGAAGAGCCAGTTGTGGAGTCCTGAGCAGGTTGAGGTGTGCAATAAAAAGGTCCTCCTCTGGCAGCAGAAACTGGTAAAGGGTACTTGTTTCAAATGGTACAACTGTTTCAGATGTTTTGGTTGAGAAGAGAAGGTGCTAACAATTGAATATTTTCATTCTGTTCAGCTCATATGCTAGTAGAAATTTGCATGCTGTAGGCTGAAATGTGAATTGCCAGCCTTTCAAGTACACAGCCAGTTTTCCTAGTGACTAAAGTATATGCTTAAGATGTGAACAAGGGGTATGTTCTCTTGGAATTCCCTTTTTGTCTGTCGAGATACCATACTGTGGTGTCTGCTGTGTATAAATGCCAAAACTCAAATCTGGAATAAAATATATAGCATCAGAAAGTGTGAATATAATTTTAAAGCGTGAAGCATTCTACTCGTTCATGTGATATAAATGCTCTTTTCTTCTTTCTGATATCACTAATTTTCAGTAGAAAAAAAATAAGGATGTAATTTGGGATAGTAGCTATGTAAATTAAGTTACTCCCGACTGAGGAACAGTAACTATAATTAAAAAACATAGCTAATACAGATTTTGTTTACAAAATTACTCTGACCTTAATTGCCATAATTAACACTAATAGCATGAATTACATGCAATATTTTAAAAAGAGTAGTTTAGAGAGGTTTTTGTTTTTTTGTAGTGATAAGAGGCATTTAAATAAATGTTATAATGTATTTAGGCTAAATGCCACTTCTGTTGAAGCTGCTGGGAGCTTTTTGTTGACTTCAGTGTATTTAGGGTTTCATCCTTGCTGGAAAACTGAACAGCAGCTGTCATGAGGATGTCCTATGCAGCACCTCCTTAATGATCTACAGTACCTGCTGAGCTGTCACCTTTATTATTCTCTTCTGGTACTCTTGTGGTTCAATTAAGGGAGATTAAAGCTTTGGAGACTGCTTTAATTTCAACACATAATTACTTATTTTGCTATGGTGAGGAACTAGAAAAATATATTGTTTGTGTGATGTACACAGCAGAGAAAAAATTTATTGTGGTGCCCATAGTCTACAAGAGGTGAATCAGCCTTTTAGGGTGGTACAACTGTGCAGCAGTTGACCTAACCAACAAACTCATCTGTGGCCTGGTTGAACTATTATGTCAGAACAGAAAGTGATGTGAAATTACAACTTACATTGTTTTCCAAACCTGAGTATATGTTCTGAAAGGAACATACTTAAGAGTTTTAAACAGTGTGTAAATTTCACTTTTTTAAAAAAAATAATAAGATGTAGCAGTATATACTAATATTTTTTTGCTAGATAATTCCTTTTTTTTCCTGATCCCTGTCACATTCTCCTTTTTAATATTTTCATTTTTCTTCTGTATTTGTAATGAAAGATGTATTAGGATAAACTTCTACCAAATCAGCTAGCCCTCTTGCTGAATTAACATGCGTATAATTTTTAACACTAAAGCATAAAACACTCAAAAGAGTGTTAATCAAAATAGCTAGCTAATGCCAACACACTAAATCAGACTTGCTTTGTGCCAAATGCATCGTTTTGCTTGGAGCTTATCCACATCCAGAGACTGCAAAACTGGCAGTATTAAAAGGCAAACCAGCTCAATAAAAATATATCTGCTGAAAGGAAAGCAAAAACGTATTGAGAATATTTTAGATGCATTTTTCTGATAGGTAGCTGAAAGTTTTGAGAAAGTGACTTAATGCAAATACTAAAACATGAAATTGGAAAGTGTTTTTTTTTCTTCTGGAAAATTTTAAGCTTCTGTCTGTTGTGTAATTATGAATAAAAAGAGCAACTTTTCTAGAAGCACAGGTTTTGATAGGGTGAATATGATGATTCAGGGCCCAACCTCGCTATCACTCTAACCTCTTGATTTGTATGGTACGTGAAATATGTGGGTTTGTTAATCTTAGTGAAATTGACTATTTACAGCATTAGAATCTGAGGCATAATTCAGACTATCTGCTCCATTAGTGTTGAACTGATTTGACAGCAAACTCAGTAATATGAATTAGGAATTAGATTTTTTAGTTTGTCATAGCATTATGCAATCCCATTCATAGAGGTAAAATTAAATGTAACTCAGTGATCTAATTTTTTTGTTTGCAATTCTGAATTCCTCTTTTCCTTTAGAATTAAATTTTTCTGTTATTTTAACATTCTCAGAGTATCTGAAGCTTTGTGTGCATTTTGTTTCAAAGTATAGTTACTCCATGAAAAATATAGAAAAGCAAATACCTATTTTATGATAATATTTCCTTAAACCAGTGAGTGTTATAAATTAGGAAAGCAATGGGGAAAGGGAGGAAAATAATTGACACCTTGCTCTTGCAAACACGTTTGTATGTTTTACAGTTGAGTGGATATATTTGCTAAATTAGGGATGTTTTGGAAAAAAACAAACCCACAAAATCAATAAAGTTATTTTATTATACTGCCAATGCTATGTAAAATATTTGAGAAAGACTTATATTTCTAAATGGTAAGACTGGGACACTTGGTGAGAGATTTTTTTCTTAAATGTAAAAGTGAAGGTAAAGCATTATTGCTTAGAGGCTCAGAATCTGGTGATGTTAGGTGTGTAGACAGTTTGGCATCAAAGTCAAATGGTGTACAGGAGGAAGAAAAAAAAATCACACGCATCTTAGAGTTTATTAGTTTTGGATTTTTTTTTTGTTTCTTTACCAAACCATTAAAAAGGAAAAGAGTTCATGTTGAACTCTTCTTAAATTGCAGGAAGATACTGTAGCCAGCTTTGTTTAAATTCACTTAAACCAGATCAAATTCTTTTCCTTTTGTCAGTGTTGCCTGTATTTTCCTTTGTTTTCAATGTGAGCAGCTAAACTTCACCCCAACTGCTCTCTCACTCGCCCTTCTCAAACAGGAGGAGAAAATACGGTGGAAAAGGCTCGAGGGTTGAGATAAGGACAGGGAGATCACTCAACAATTATTGTCATGGGAAGAACAGACTCAGTTTGGAAGATTAATGTAATTTACTGCCTGTTACTAAGAGACTAGAGCAGCAAGAACTAAAAGCAAATAAAAGACAACTTTCTCTCATCCACCCTCTTCCACCTCCACCCCCCCGAGCGGTGCAGGGGAACAGGGATTTGGGGCTGTGGTCTCAGTCCCTGACACTTCGTCTCTCTGGTCATGGTCACTCTGTGGGGTCCCTCCCACGGGATGCCGTCCTTCCCAAACTGAGCCTGCGGGGGCTGCCCACAGGCAGCAGCTCTTCAAGACCTGCTCCCACACGGCTCCGTACCACGGGGTCCGTCCCCCAGGAGCAAACTGCTCCAGCACGGGTCCCCCACGGGCGGCAGCTCCCCCCAGACCCCCTGCTCCTGCGGGGGCTCCTCTCCACGGGCTGCAGCTCCGGCCCGGGGCCTGCTCCTGCGGGGGCTCTCCATGGGCCGCAGCCTCCTCCAGGCCACATCCACCTGCTCCACCGGGGGCTCCTCCACGGGCTGCAGCGTGGAGATCTGCTCCGTGTGGGACCCGTGGGCTGCAGGGGGACAGCCTGCTCCACCAGGGGCCTCTCCACAGGCCGCAGGGGAACTGCTGCTGCCTGCCTGGAGCACCTCCTGCCCTCCTGCTGCACTGACCTGCGGGTCTGCGGGGCTGCTTCGCTCACACTTTCTCACTCCTCTCACCCAGCTGCTGTAGCACAGCAGTTTTTTTTCCCCTTTCTTCAATCTACTCTCCCAGATGCCCAACCAGTGTCTCTCCCTGGCTCGGCTCTGGCCAGCAGCAGGTGCCTTTGGAGCCAGCTGGAGCTGGCTTTGATCGGACATGGGGCAGCTGCTGGGCTCTGCTCACAAATGCCACCCCTGCAGCAAGCCCGCTACCAAAATCTTGACATATAAACCCAATACAGATGAAAATTCAGTTGAAATAAAAATCAAGACACTGTCTTAAAACTGTTGAAATGAATTGCCAAATAAAATGTTAAAAAATAAACCTTTTTCCAAATAATCTTTATTAAAACTGGTTTGACAAATTCTATTCTATGATTTCCTTTAATTTGCTTTTTGAGGCTGAAATTTAGTTTTTCAGTGAAATTTTGGACTGTTATCACTAGTAGCCCACATAGTAGTGAACAGCTGGAAAACAGTAGATACCTAGAAGCTTTGTAAACAGAATACATCAGAAAAAAAGAGTATGGTGATTCCCATGAAGTTTTGAATAATGCAGAATCATCTGCTAGATCATTTAAGTGAGCCTTCAGCAGTGCTTTAGGGAGATGTTGGTGTAAATTAGTTTGCAAGCTATGGTGCTAAAGTCAGTTCAGTCTCAAAGCTTTGAGAAATTCAGCTTACACAGCCTTTCAGAGGGTCTTAAAAAACTTGTTACAATTTGGAAAATGAATTTTAGCAGCTGGTTCACTGATAATCTTGTATACCAGCTTGGAGAAATGAGGAAGAATGTTTCTCAGGTTCTTCTGAAGGTAGCCTTTTCATTTATTTTTTTCTTTAGTTCATTGAGAAAGTGGTAGTGTGAGTTAAAGGCTGTCTTCTAAAGGATGTGTATGTGACTACTTGAGCAATGAAGTAAAAATGGCTGCTTCTTTCAACAAGTAAAGAAATTTTCAACAGAATTTAGTTTTTGAAAGGTGTGCTCAGAACAACTGTAATACGTAATGTAAGATACTTGAAGAACAACTGAAACTGAACATCTGCATAGAGTATCTTGTGCTCACCCAGAGTGTTCTTTGAATGTTTTGGTGTTTAATACTTTAATATTCTGGTAATACAAAAAACTTTCAATTTGGGCGCTCTTATGTTTAACTTTTCCAGAATTTTATAGGAAGTACACATTTATATTTGAAGTTTTTACATTCTAACTGTTCCAATGAAAGCTATTATCAAATAAATACGAAACATAATGTCATACGAGAAACTCACAGTCCCTTTGAAAAGTGTTAGGTAGTACTGCTGTTGACTAAAGTTCTGATTGTGTAGGTCACCACATGCAGTGGCAGATGCTATCTGAATTGCAAACCACTTAGGCAGTGACTTGCTTGCTGGTGGTGATCTAGTCTGTTGTTTGGGAACCCTGGAACTACCATGTTGACAACTTGTATTGTTTCCTCAGACCTTTTTATAAGCTTGAAATAAAAATAATTGCCAGTAGATTGCACGTGTATGGAAAATTTTAATTTCATGATAGTTGCTAAAATTTTCTCTCAGGAGTGTAGTGATCGATCTCATGTGTTAAAGTGGAATAGAAAAAGCACAACTCACTGTCTTGTAAGGAAATAATGCATGAATTAATTATTCGTATAGTAATTTTGAGCAGATATTCTCTGTGGAGTCCCTACAGTAAACATAAAGAGAAAATTTTGTCAAAACACAGCTTGAAAGAAGGTATCTTACCCAATGTCAGCCATTGATTTAGTCTTTGCTGTAAGTTGGCTTAAAGAGTATCGATGTGTCATGAAATCCAATTTTAATCTGAACCATTTTGGGACTAAAGGAATAATTAGGATTCCAGACCATATCATATTGAAGCAACTTTGTCAGCAGCCTGGAAGGGAGGAAGTGTTGGTTGTTACTATGATGCAGCAGTCATCTTGTCTGTTTTTGTTAATCATTAGGAAGTGGTCTGTCTTTAGGAGGAAAACATGTTTTAGGAAGAAAACACGTTGTGGTGATTATGACAGTAGGTGAAAAGCTGAGGCAGTTGAAGAGTGATTTCACTGAGTTGTTTTTTATCATTTAGACAACTCAACAACTCTAATGGTCTTTAATTTTTGTAAACTTTTTTGTAAACTAATCTACAGATAAACTGTTCTTTGTGTGACAGTCACAGTATGATCATTGATGTATGGCTAGTAACAGGATGAAAATTCAACTTTATTTAGGTATCAGTCCAGTTACAGTGTAACATCGCTATTCAATACTGATTAAAACATTTGTGTGAATACAGAAAGACTGGATATCATTATTTTCTTAAATCTAACTCTTATTAATCCCCTTCCTCTGTAGAACCATGTCCAGACTGACTCAGCTGGAGAGACTGGATTTAGGAAGTAATGAATTCACAGAAGTGGTGAGTATTACCTAGATAACAAAGCTTATACCTTATACTACTTTATGGAGCTCGTTTTCAAAATTGTGCATTTTCTTCTGCTTATATATTCTTCCTCAATTTGAAATAGAACACTGTAGTATATTGGGGTTAATGTGCCAGTTAAAGTTTATTGGTAATATGTATGTGAATTATAAACACAGTGATTTGGCTTATAGTAAATTCTAACTGTTATTGTTTAGCATGTATTTAATGTAACAGTTTTGTGTAAGCTGTGTATGACTTGCTTTTATTAGCGAGCATAACCTATTTAGATGCAAGGGAAATTATATTAATTTAGTTGTAAGTTTGTATATCGTTCAAAAAACAACAAAACACAATTGAGGTGTTCAGGTTTTTCCTTTGTTGTGCTCAGTGTGCTTCTTGTTCTTGATGTCACAGACATACATCTATATAGAAGCACAGAATCGCAGAATAGTTTGTGTTGGAAGGGACCTTAAAGATCACCCGGTTCCAACCCCCTGTCATAGGCAGAGACACCTCCCACCAGACCAGGTTGCTCAAGGCCCCATCCAGCCTGGCCTTGAGCACCTCCAGGGATGGGGCATCCACAGCTTCTCTGGGCAACCTGTAAATCATTTAATGTCCATCTGCTTCTACGAGTACTTTTCTGTATAAGGGAATTGAAATGGTTAGAAGTATAGTGGAACATCCTGGCCTACCATATGATAAAGTCAAGCCTCTGTGTGCTACCAACAGGTACTTCATTAGCCACAGATCACGAAGGGCCAAACACTCACCTAGCTATGTGGTTTGTTAGATATGGAAGTGTATTTAAGGAAATGTACATGCCATATGCTCATTACAATGTAGATACGCCTGTGGGAGCCTTAAATTAATATGCTTGGGCCCATGTTATGCCATAAGAGCTGGGAAGTAATTATAGGCTCTGAAAATACCTATTTGGATATATTTTTGGCTGATCGCTTCATCTCTCCAAGCCTTTTATCTGGAAAAGTCAACTACTGAGAACTTAACTGCATTTCCATTAATAATTTCCATAAATCCATTTGTAAAAGTACAAAAATGGTTGGAACTGCTTTTTGGGGGGGGTCAAGATCTGTCTAAAATGTAGTCTTCACTCATTAAAAAAAAAAAGTAATCTCTTGGAAAATTGATTATTAGAGCCAGGACTGCAGGAATTTGTAGAGCAGTATTATCTATTTACAACATAAAGAAATTAAGTTCTGAATTTAACCAGACTTGATTGTAGCTGTTACGGTACAGTAGCACATGTTTTATGTTTCTTTCTCAGGAGGAAGTTTAAATGGTAAAAATCCACTCATCCTTGCTGCAAATGCTTTCCTAAGAAGTGGTCTTTCTCAGATATAATAAGTTGTAATGAGAGTTTATCTTGTGCTTCATTGTATGAAATGTTTTGCCTATATTTTGCTTTGTTTTCTACCAGAAAACTAAAATTTGTTTCCTAGTTTTCTCAGTCAATATCTTGTCAACTTCATACTATTTGAAAAACCAGCTCTTCTCAGTTGACGGAATTTAAGGTTTTTTAGACCTTTTCCAGGAGAAAGAACTATACACAAGATTTATCAATTGTGTGTTCCAGTTGAAAAATAATAGTTCCTGTAAAAATAGTACTTTTTGTAAAGATTTAGTTCTGTGATCAAGTTCTTACCACATTTTTTTATATCTAGTATATATATGCATTTCAAAAAGTAAATTAATCTGTTTTTTGATAACATGATGAAAAAAGTGAATATAACAACTATAGTAAGACATTACTTAAATTTGTCATATATGAATCACTGAAGTTGTTTTTGAATTTCAATACTTTCTATATGAAATTTTTAAAAATGTTTCCCTTTTCAGCCTGAAGTACTTGAACAATTGAGCGGATTAAAGGAATTTTGGATGGATGGTAATAGACTAACACTTATTCCAGGGGTAAGTCCTTTTACTATATCAAATATTTAGTGTTTTAATTTACAGTGGTATTTGCTTTGTCAGCTAGCATATGTGTATATTACAGTTGATGTATAATTTTAGTGTTACTCAAAGCCAAAAATCTAAGTGCTGCTTAAGCCTTTACTGGCCTACTTAGAAATTGTCACTGACCTTCAGAGTTGGGAGCAGAGCTTTCCTTTCATTGAAAGTTCTGTTGTCTAAAAATAATGTTCCAAATAAGGAAAGGGGTGAAAATCCTAGATCAAATCCTGTATCAAATTTAGAGCTGCCCAGTCTTTCCAAAAAGGAATTACTTTGTGTTAGAGAGCAAGCAGGAATATACAGGGTAAATGTTCTGTGACTTTTTACAGGTAAAGGCTGTAAAACAAGCAATGACTGTTAAGGACCTCATGCAGCGTGTACAATAGCAAATTCCCAATAAAGCATTCTCCTGATTTCATGAAGGTTTCTGACATCTCTTGGAATTACATGGGGTCAAGGATGACCTATTATTACAGTACTTGTGAACCTGTGTTTATGTTCTAGTAAACTAGTATTTAAAATCTGGGAAGCAGCTGGTCTGTTTTCAGAGTTAAAATCATTAGTGACCATCTGATGTGAGGCTTTCTTGCTTGATTAACAGTCTTCTGTACTGCCTTTCCTCACTTCAGCTAAGAGTTCCTTGAGAAGAGTTGAGTGGATGTTAAACTTTTCTACTTTATTATAAAAGTAAAACTGTATGTTTAGAAGCAATTGCTTCTCACCTTTGAATATCTTAAAGACTAGTGTGTATAAAGTGTGTATAAATCTTCAAGTTTATTCTTGGTTCATATGAAAATGTAATACATGCTATGCTTGTTTTCTTCTTCAGTACAGGTTAGTAGTACACTCATGTTGCTTTTGAGGTTAAGTAGAATGCAATTTAACACAAAATGCAAAAAATAAGCATTAAAAGACTTTAGATGAGTCTGATTATGTCCTTACATTATACTGTGCACCTCTGTTCTTCTGTTCTAAGGCTTCTATCACTTGATCCATGGTAATTGATCAAACACTTGAATTTACAGCAGACTGACTTCAGAGAGATCTTCAGAATAACTGTAGTGCCTGTGTCTCTAGCAACATGTTAACTGTATGTGTCAGCCCAAAATATTTCGTTATAAGTTTTGGGTATTCAACGTAAAGTTGTATTTCAGCATTGTAACTAGGTTTTCACTTTTTCCTGTGGCATTATATTTCAGAGACAGTTTGTCAAAACTGCTGGCTTTTTTTGTTGTTGAACTTGTACCTCCTAGAATACATTTTCTCTTTCTTTTAGTTCATAGGCACTTTGAAACAACTGACCTACTTGGATGTTTCTAAAAACAACATTGAAGTGGTTGAAGAAGGTATTTCAGGTTGTGAAAGCCTACAAGACCTATTGTTATCCAGTAATTCACTTCAGCAACTGCCAGAGTCTATTGGTTTGTATTTTCATTTAATTCAAGCTCTAAAAAGGTTATAAGTTAAACACAGAATACTTGAAAATACACAAATGGTATTTTAGATCTAAGTTTTGATTGATTTAAAGCTCCAGTTTTGGATAAAGCTAAATAAAATAAAATTAAATAAAAATTCATATTTGTTCTGGAGCATTTTTAATTTTATACCGTAGTTTGTAAATGGATGAGTAATTGCTGACTGTAACAGAGTTTTTTGTTTGTTTTTAAAAAAGATACTTATTTCCTCTGACTGCCTTGTGGTAAACTGATAAATGAGTTCTGTAAACTCACCTGCTCACTTTTAGTAGATGTGTAGCACTATGGGAATGCCAGGGAATACAGATGATTTTCCCCTAATTAAAGATCAAAACTTGATTTAATAATCTCCAATGTGTTTTTGACTCAATTACTCATTTTTCTACAGGTTCCTTGAAGAAGGTAACAACACTTAAAATTGATGAAAACCAGTTAATTTATTTGCCAGACTCCATAGGAGGGTATGTATTTCACTGGAATAAAACATTGCATTGCCTTTCTGCAAGTTAGTCTGTAAAAATGGTCTCTGTATTGAATGTTTGTACGCTTCTCTACCTGATTTAATTTATTCTGCATATTTGTGTTTGAATAAAACTGATAGCAATTACTTCATATCTTCTGTTTTTCGGCATGTGTGATCTTTACATTTTATTTGATATCAAGACCTATGTTACTCACTCATTAATGTAGCCACCAGTCTATAAAAGAAAAATTTAATGTGAAAGGAAATATGTATTGACAAAGGCATGCAGCTGCCTCAAAGTGTTTCTGTCAGTATCATAGCAGTAGCCGTGTTAAGTATTGCAGGTCATTGAACCAGTATCAAAAAGCTTGTAAAAAGTGAATCTGAACATGCACAATCATCTGTTTTGTATATTTTAAGGAGAATTTTTACTTCTTAATCAGCAAGATTTTTTTTACCAAGTTGATATTCACAAATGATGGTAAAAATAACTGGTTCAGAATTAAGTGCTATACAGATGAAGGATATTTGTTGCAATCAATTTTCTCCTATTATGATTAATGTACATTATATTTTGTTGTCAGAATTTACAAAATACTTTTTCACTGTTAATGTGTTGTATGTTCACTGTCTCCAACTGTAAATTCTTACACTCAGCAACTGCTTGGCTATGATTTGTCTCATTCTGAAAATTTTCAGTACCTTGACCCTCCTGTTTTCACTGAAAGCTCTCTTCTGAGGACAATGTAAAGGAGATTAAGAAAAGATAAGAATTTAGGCAACTAGTAAAGGACTTTCTTGGGTTTGAATTTCATTTGGGTGCCAGAGTTTCATTTTGAATTTCATTTGTAATTGTTACTGGTATTAATGTAATTTAAACTTAGTGCCCGATTAATGTTGGGTGAATTAACCTGTATAGCAGAGTAATATTTTTTTCAGGTTAGTGTCAGTAGAAGAGCTGGACTGTAGTTTCAATGAGATTGAAACTTTGCCTTCATCTGTTGGGCAACTCTCTAACATAAGGACATTTGCTGCAGATCATAACTTCTTAACACAGCTGCCACCAGAGGTATGTTTGTACTTACAAAACTGTAAACTGAAATATTTTCATGGATATTAAACTGCCTTTTCTGTACAAATTTTATTTGGTTAGCAAGTTGAGAATTCTTGAGTAGGTTTTGCGTGTGTGTGTGTGAAGGAGGACATTATGAATATACAAGTTTTCAAATAATGAAATTAAATCTGAAAAATTTTTGAAGCAAGAATTATAATTCAGTTGCTATTGTATGGAACTAACAGGAATATATAAGAATAATCCTAATTATACTTAACAAGGAAAAATAGCTGCAGTCTAGTTGTTTTAAAATAATAACTCATATATTAGAGCTGTGAAAGTGAATTAATTCTTTTTTTTTTCCAGATAGGAAATTGGAAGTATGTAACAGTGTTGTTTCTGCATTCTAATAAGCTTGAATTTCTCCCTGAAGAGATGGGTGATATGCAGAAATTAAAGGTCATCAATCTGAGTGACAATAGGTTTGTGAACACACAATTTAAGTAAAAGTAGTGTAAAGAGCCATAGCATTGCAAATGTTTTATTGTATCTTATGTCTATCCTCCAAATGTAAGTAGAGTTATTTTTATGAATATATCACGCTCTTTTTCATTATATCTCACCCACAGTTTATAAGCTGACCGAAATGTATGTATTTTACTGTTGCTATGTTGTATTTTATTTATTATTGGTCCATTGTATGAAGATGTATTTCTTCAAATTAGGCACATACTTGATGACTTAAGCATCTGCATTGATGCACAGCTTAGATACACCCATGGTTGTAAGCATGCATTTTTCTAGGGAATTAATTTGTTCTCTTCTTAACATTTCTATTTGATTCTTAGGTAAAAATTAATAGCTTCCTGTATTGCATATGGAGGACATAAAACCGTATCACAGTATATTGTAGAACACTTGAGTGTGCTCGAGAGTGGGGAAGGAGTTGTGTTTCATTAGAGCTGGTCATTAAAAACTGGCAAAACCCTTCTCATTGAGGAACTGCCAATTCACAGAAATGAAATATATTGGAGAGAGAAGTCTGAGCTCTCCCTCCTGTTATCCAATCCTGCTTCTCTGTACTCTACCCATAGCCTGATACCTCCATTAATGCCAGAGCTCTTATTATTCAGGGCAACCCCATTCACATACATTTTCTTTTTTTAGGAAAAATAAAAAAAACAGTATTTCAGGTGTGAAATTTTTCTTTTCTTTTTCTTCTTTTTTTTTTAATTTTTCTTAGTTGGAGCACGTTTGTATTGAAAATTGCTGAGAATCCAAATTAAAGTATAAAAAGAAATAGTCCTGACTTTAAGTCAGATAGTTGATTTACATGCCATGATAATGATTGTCTTAACAATAGTATTCATATCACTGAACTGAGTTAAATTCAAGTTACCTGTCTCACTTTTTAAGCTGCTTGCTAAATTGGGTAGAAGTTCACATTTAAAAGAAGATTCTAGATACAACTTTTAATATAAATTAAGTGCTATTACCTTTCAACAGTGAATAGTTATTAATTTAACAATATCTGTAGATGTTTATTATAAGCATTTTTTGCAGGCTAATGCAGCACTGTTTCTTAGCAGTCTTAGTATTGATAAGTGTGCTTACATAAACTTTTCTTCTTCTAATTTACAGACTGAAGAATTTGCCATTTACCTTCACAAAACTGCAACAGCTCACTGCTATGTGGCTATCAGATAATCAGGTGAATTTTTTGGGGGGAAAACATATATAGACAGATGATTTACTTTATTTTTAATGGCGTTGACAAGTACAGAGCAAACCATAATATAATGAGAAGTGATACTGTGTATCTGCATCAGTAATTCCTTGACTTCATTTTGTCTGTTCTCCTAAAATAAACAACATTGAGCATACACTACTTCAGAGCTTTGCATAGTTCTGGCAAAGTTCTGCATTGTTAAGAAATCTAATTTAACACAATTTAGATTATTTTTTGTTGTTGTTACTTTAGGCTTACAGGAATGGTAGTGCTTGATATGTAGCTAGTACTTGAATATGTAGCATGTTGTTTCTTCCACAGATATACCATTGGGGAAACTTAGTAAAATAAATGATAAATGATTTAATAGAAAGCAGAGCAGTTTTCAAAGTAATGGGATGTATTACATATATCATATTTACTTTTTACATCTGTATATTGTCTTAACGGTTCCTTCTTTGATTGCTTCTTAGTCTAAACCACTTATTCCACTTCAAAAAGAAGCTGACCCCGACACACAGAAAACAGTTCTTACTAATTACATGTTCCCCCAGCAACCAAGGACTGAGGATGGTAAGAATTTCTGAAATACTCTGTCTGAATGTTCCCTTTTTGAAAATAAAAATGGGAAGACAATCCAACTAACATGATTTTCACTTGATAATACTTAAATAAAAGTTTTAAGTAAAATTCTAAGTGATGAAAAGTCTGATGAATGAGATATGCAGTTTAAACACATGATCCACATATTAGTAAATTCTAGGTGAAAATATGTTTCTGTTGGAAGTGTGCATGTGAGGAAGAGTGAGGTGAGGAATAGACTGGTAAGATTATGTTCTGTGATGGATGCCCCTTCCTAATGTGACATCCTTTTTCATTCGGGCAGAGTTTAATGCTTTGGGTTGAAATTCTCCTTGCCAGGTGTCTGCTTTAGACTGACTATTTGGCAAAATGTCAGACTCCATTACTGAGTACATAACTCTGGAAAGTTTTATAGCATTCTGTAGCTTATTGTAAGTATAAAAAACAAAACAAACAAAAAAAGGAAAATGCTTTTTGCTTACATGTAATTCAAACTGTTTTATAAAAGGTTAGTCACAGAATATGAAGACCTTGCCAAAAAGTTATTTCTGCACTCTTGTGAAATAGTTAGGAAAATGAGTAACATTCTATGAGTAAACCCACTGGGAGTTAGGGTAAGAGTGTAAAGTCTGTATGTTTCTCCACTTTCCTTCCCCTACAGGCAAACGGAAAAACCTTGTACCTCTTTCAGAGAAGTCAGACTATTTTTGAGATACATGAAGTAGAGTATGCTTGGATTGGGTGGGTGGATGGGTGTGGGTGTGGGGAGGGGGGTTACTCAATGGGAATAATTGAAAACTCTCAATTGGCAACATTTTATGTTCCATGGCACAAACGTCTAGTACATTGAGAGGAGTAATCAAAAACATCTACAAAAACAGTAAATTATGCATCACTTTTAGTGCCCTCTAATGCAGATAATGAATCTGCAATCCCTGTGACAGAACGTGAGAGTTAAAAAAAAAAAATCATTTGGAGGTTGTCAGTGAAGTTGAAGGTAGTTCCTGAAAGCATTATGCCCATTTGAATTTTATTTTACCCAGGTGCTGGGTTTCTTTCTGTAGACAAAGAAAGGGCCAATTGTTTGGCTTAGGTTGACAGAAGACCTCCTTCTGAACAGTCATGCCAAACAGAAGGTTTAAAGTTCAATAGATAACCTTTTATAAATTTCAATTAAAATAAATAAATAAATAAAATAATTCTTTATAAAATTCTTTTTTGGGTATGTCAGGAATTATTTCAGGCATAAAGAAGTCTATTAGAATATTTTCAGATATGTTAAAATAGAAAATTTATCCAATAAACAGAGTAACAAATAATTATATGTGTATTATATATGTATACTATTGTATATATTTTTATATTATAAATGTCTATAATTAAGCATTTTCCTATTTCAGGTATAGAAATATCTAGAAACATTTAATATGAACAATATTGGCATTTCTAGAGAAGTATATAGTTTAGTATATAGTGGTGATTGCAGACTTATTAGACTTGCACACTAAAATAGAACCTAATCCATGTCACACAAGGCATAGAAGCATGCTAGAATAAGACAGTGGGTAAACAAAAGATTTTTTTTCTCTTGTAAAATTAGTCAAGAAATACTCTGTAAAGCTCCACATTTGTATACCTGTTATATTTTGTGTTAAGTTTTAGAAGCTTTTTGTTTATTTCAGGATTGGTAATACTGAAAGTTCTTGTCAGAAAGTCACTTTTCTGTTTCCGTTATCATTAAGTGAAATCAGGTGAATTCTCTTAAATGTGCATAGTAAGACCATACCACTGAAGTCACTTTATATTAATCTAAGTATCATTTACTTTGTTTTGTACAAATACATATTTTATTAATTTATATAAGTATTTTGCAGAGAGTTATGCTGAAAATTTGCAAATGTGAGCGTTCAGGCTAGAGTACAGCTGCATCTATGAAGTGTTTAGCCTTACAGATAGGGATGTTACTATTATCAAAATACAGCCAAGTTCATACAGCAGTGAGAGCTCAGTTAGTTTTCAGCTTACTAATCACTATCTCTTACCTTTTCCAGTATACATATAAAAATTCACCAATGCCATACAAGAAAAAGAAGATTTTTATTTTGTATAATGTATCCTATTCTTATAAGAGTCTTTTTTTTATTTAGTTATGTTCATATCTGACAATGAAAGTTTCAATCCATCTCTGTGGGAGGAACAGAGGAAACAGCGTGCTCAGGTGGCATTTGAGTGTGATGAAGACAAAGATGAGAGAGAGGCACCACCTCGGGTTAGTATTAATTTTTTTTTTAAACAGTGGATGCTTCCCTCCCTATCACTCCCATCCACACTCCCAAGTCCCATGCTTTTTCTTCATCTGGCTGTAGATTTAGGTCTTCTGAAGAAATCATAGAATCATAGAATCACAGAATGGCTCGGGTTGGAAGGGACCTTAAAGATCATCTAATTCCAACCCCCCTGCCATAGGCAGGGACGCCACCCACTAGATCAGGTTGGCCAAGGCCCCATCCAGCCTGGCCTTGAACACTTCTGGGGATGGGGCATCCACAGCTTCTCTGGGGAACCTGTGCCAGTACCTCACTATCCTTACAGTGAAGAATTTCCTCCTAAAGTCTACTATAAATCTATCCTTTTTTAGTTTAAGACCATTCCCCCTTGTCCTATCACTATCTACCCAAGTAAAGAGTCCTTCCTAATCCTTTTTATAAGACCCCTCTAAGTATTGAAAGGTCACAGTGAGGTCTCCCTGGAGCCTTCTCTTCTGTTGGCTGAACAGCCCCAGCTCTCTCAGACTTTCTTCACAGGAGAGGTGCTCCAATGAAGGACTTTGTTTATTAGCTTAAGAGTATCTAACTGGAAAAACTCTTCTCCCCCTCAGATCACTTAAAAAGGAGCACCAGGGAAAAAGTCTTAGCTGGTTTAGGGTGTAATTAGGAGACTACAGAACTGGTTCTTCTGTGGAGGAGGGGTAGTGGGGAAAAAATGGTTAATCCTAATTTTCCTTTAAGTACATTACATCTGTTATATTTCTTCCTGCTTGCATTCGATGGACAAATTAAAAAAAAAAAGTGATTTGTAATCTTGCTGGGTTTTATAAAATTGTTTTTAATCCAGGTAGACTCAGCTAAATGGAAATCCTACATTTCTCTGCTGAAAGTTTTGTCCTAATTCATTGCCTGTTTGAAAGCTAATACTTAAATTATGGCATTTAATTAAATTCAGAACGTTCCTGCTCTTTTATTACACAGGAAGGCAATCTGAAGAGATATCCAACTCCATATCCTGATGAACTGAAGAATATGGTCAAAACTGTCCAGACAATTGTACATAGACTAAAGGATGAAGAGTCTACCGAAGATGTTGCCAAGGAATCAAAACGGGAAAGCCAGGCAGTTTCTGTAAAAGATGTGGGGGTAAAGGTTAGATAAAGTATTCTCTTTTGACTTCACTAGAACATCCAAATATCTAGAGTATCATTGATTCATTTTCATTCTTCTTCTCTACATTAATGCTTTAGCGTTAGTTAAAGAACAGAATTTACCTTTTCATCATCTTAACAAGTCTGTAATAAATGTCTGTTTTGCAGTAGTAATTTTCCCCTAACACTAAGAACAAAGGAGATGGCTTGATTCTCAGGAAAATACAAAATGCTGATGTGCTGCCAAGCTGTTTACTCCAGTTTCTGGAGGATGGCATCCTTGTCGTTACCTGATTCTCTTTTATCCGTGAAACTTCAAAAGGAAAATCAGGATTATCTCTAAAAATGTTACTGCTGCCCTTATAACTGAAGGTTTAATACAATAAGCTGGGAAGGCACACAAGTGGCTAAGAGGTTGATGTAGCCTGATGTGATAAGTGATAGGACTGTTTGGCATCTGTTTGCTGCTGAGGTGATATTGTACGTATTCTTGGCCTTTTTTTAGTTTGTTTAACTGGAAGTTTAATGGTATGAATTGACCCCAGCAGTGAAGGGAGTAAAACCAATTGGAAAAGGGTGGGGAATATAATTTAGTAATCTACAGAGATTTCTCTCTACCTTGTGTATTTTGCGCTTGATAATTTCAAAGGTCAGATTTTCCATTTTATAGTTTCCCAAAATATTCAGTGCTAAGTCTTAGTATCAATCATATGATACTGAAAAACCTTTCAGGATGTTTTTTCTACAAATGTTCTTAATCCTGTAGACTTCAGAAATTGTTCCAATAAAGAACAAAGCTGATGAGAGAAAGCAATATTCAGCCGGAAGCTCTGTGCAGAAGCCTACTGAACCAGAAGCTGAGCACTGCACTGCAAATTCACAGATGGCTGCACTTGTTAAAACCTTGCAGAACACAAAAACAATTGTCAACCATGAGGACACGCTTGAGGTATGGCATTGTGATGAATATCATAACAGTCAAAGAATTGTGCTGGTGTTGCATTGAACTAGTTACTATGAAAGACAAAAATTTATGTTGACAGAAGCAGAAAATTGCCATCCGTAAGTGCTGTAAGTACAAATGGGTTGGTAATGTAATATTGTTTTTACTTCACACTATATGAAGTACAAGTTGAAATACCTAGTAAAAAGTTCGTAATGAAAGATATATGCATGTAAAGAACAATAAAGCAAACTTGATTAAAACTTTAAGTATCAAGCTGTGGAAAGACTCAAATATGATTTTTCCATTTTTTTACTTGACTTTCAGTACTTCGGTACATAATAGTAATTGTCACTGAAATGTCAAAATGTCGTAGCAGTGTGAGCAATCAAAAACCTGTGTATCCAAGTGACTACCCGTTCATTGCAAATAAAAAATGGAAGGTGTGTTTAAGAATATGTATTCATCTATATTTAGTAGTAAATTGTCATGAATGACTTGAATTGTATTTACCTCTTATAAAAGTCAGACACTTCTACTTTCTGAACTCTTTGTAGACAAACAACCATATATTCTTTTTTTATTTAGAATATGTTTCAGACTTATGACAAAATTTGGAACTTGCCAGTTAATCAATTGACAGTCACAACCTGTAAAATGCTTCTTTTCATAGTTTCACAAGCAGATTATTTTTGTCTGTGTTTTGCAAGCAGTAGAGCATGCATATATAATACATTGAAGAGGCTTTGTGACAAGGAGTTGTGCCTGTTGCTGGCTCTTTTCCTCCCTTAACGTGTTCTTGCTGTTACCCACTTTCTGAAAATATTGGATTTTATTTTTTAGTTTAAAAACATAATTTCTGAACGGTTGTATTAGTTGTCTAACAGTGGAAGCATGTCTTTGAAGCTGGCTGTGGGCCTGTTAAGGAAATGCAGCAGCAGTATGTAGTCAGTGAGGGATACTGAATTCTTTGTCCTTGTAGTAACTTGCTAGTAGTTTTGTTACAGCTCAGTCCAGATATCTAAACCTTACATGCATACAAGTTTTTCATTTCAACATTAATTGCACTTGTTATATGTCTCACCCAAAGCTGAAGGGCAATGTGATGGAGGCAGTGATGAGGATGTCTGTTCTGATTGCAGAGGAATAGATTTGATTTTTATTTACTTATTTAATGAAGGCTGTCACACCATGTTTGCTACTTCTCACTCAGGTTTATTCTCCTGTACTGCAGTCCAAAGAACTCATCAGGTTGTTGGTATCATGGAAGCGGTGGTACTCTAGAAGGTTCTACACATTAAATGTTCTGAAACTTTTAAGAAAAAATTGACATTAACAGACTTGTTTTGCAATCTGCGACATGTTTTGTAGCATTTTTAAGAGGAAGCATGCTTACTAGAAAGAAATCTTCACAGTAGGGAAGGAAGGTTTTTTTTCCCCTCAGAATATTTCTGAAAACCTGGCAGTAGGATACTGAATCTGTTGCCTGGCTCCTGTTGCAGGCAACTGTGTCAGTTAATCTCTTTCATATAGTGCACTGAGCTCCATCTTATGGTTAGGAACTAGTGATTCCTAGCCTAAATCTATTCGGCATCTATTGTTCTTGAAGTTAAATAACTTCTCTTCCATTTGGAATTACACACGGTGTAAATTTCAAGATAAAAACACAAGCTATACTTCCTTTTTTCTTTTTTTTTTTTTAATTAGACTGTGCAAACTAAAATCAAACTTTTCTCACAGCGTAACTCTCTGTTCCTAAGATCACCTAGTTTGAGCTGTTTTCTGCTGAACTGATACCCAGATCATCAGTCTGGGGCGTTTGCTAGTTCAGTGGTAACTTAAAGGCAGTCAACATTGTAGGCAGCTGGAAAAAGAGTAGAAGCAAACATCATTGACGTGTCTTATCAGGAGTGAACAGGTAAATTCTGTAGGACATTTAAGACCTCAGCTAGAGCAACATGTGCAGTTTTGAGTACTGAAATTCAATGAAGGTGTCAAGCAATTACAGAGTCCAAAGAGAGCAATAAAAAGCATTAAAGATCTAGAGAACTTCTAAGGAAATCTGAAAGTATTGATGTCCTTTACTCTAAAAAATGTGAAGTTCCTCGGGCAGGAAGCAAGGGAGGGGTTAGGCATTAGCAGCTTTACAACACATTGAAAGCGACTGCAGAGAGAAAAGGAATCATTTGTTACTAGTTCCACTGGCAGTGCTGGGGGGGGTGGGGTGGGGGAAGGAGTTGTAATGCAATAGCATAGATACTTCCCTATCTGTTGCTGGAAACTTAAAGTTTGTATGTGCCACTTCATGTTAATGTCTATTACCGTGTTACTGAATGATGACATCATGATTGTTTCTTTTCTGACTTAAACTCAACCAGAGGTTCTTCCAGCAGGGGAAGAATATTTCATCTGCTTGCTCTGAGCAGGTTCTTGCAACTGAAGTTACCCACCAGTTTGATTAGCATTTCCACAGAGTTAATCACTGACAAAGCAAGTCTGTATATACTGCTGATTTAGGATAATTCAGTGGAAAAAAAGTTATTAAAATCAATTGACATGCACTACAAAATGCACTACACAGTTGCGATGTTATACCTATGTGATGTTGCTTATCTTCCCCTTTATTGTTCAACGTGTGACAGTTTAGATAGCATTTACTTAACCTTTAAGCTCTTACGTTAAGCTCTTACGTTAAATGCACAACATAAAGCTGTTTTTCCTTTAACAGGAGTCAGAAGAGCTGTCCTCTGATGAAGAGATGAAAATGGCAGAAATGCGACCACCACTGATTGAAACCTCCATAAATCAACCAAAAGTGGTAGCTCTTAGCAACAGCAAAAAAGGTGAGATGCTCTAAAAAGCAAATAGTTCTCATAGTTCCTTGACTCAAAATCGCTAGTTTTTCTAGTTAAATTAGGTGTTTTAATTTGTGTGTTAAAAGAAAGATGATCAATTGCCTAGTTAAGCAATGAAAACAGAAAAGAATTCTGTAGAATCTTATACTTGAGTGTACAGTAGAGAAAGCTGTACTGACCTCCTGATTTTCTTTTTTTTTTTTTTGTCATCAGTATAAAAGCAGAGGGAAAAAGGACTATTTTCTGGCTTGGGGGACTGTTAGCTTGAAACACTCTCAATATGTTGAAAGAGGATTGCAGAAAATGGTATTTACCTTGAAAACATTCCATATTTCCTCCCTCTCCCAGGTTTTGTGGGCTTGTTTAAATTTCTCAAAGAAGTTGTGCACTCTTCCTAAGGTTTAAGAATAAACTTCTCTTGTGTCAACTCTTTCTACACTCACTTTACTCTTTGATCTGGGGTGAGAGGAAATAAGAATAAGAATTGTTTTTGTTAGCTAAGTTCTATATTACTTCTCTGGAAGATAATTTGAGTCTGGATAACCGTTTCCTTAAGAGTAAGGAATGACCTAAGATTCAGAGAAAACAAAATTAAGTCAAAGAGCAGATTGTATTTTGCTTCATGTGATGTCCTTGTCCAGGAAAAAAAAGGCTCTTCTAGCTACTATATGTAAGAGGGAAAGATTTTGAGGATGGAGGAAAAGCGCACTGAGGTAGCTGGAAGAGTCTTCTGAGGATTACCTGGAGGTGAAAAAAAACCTGATGTTTATCAGTGTTGTTGTTGGACTTTTATGCCTGGCTAAAGTTAGTAAGTCAAAACTTTTCTCATCTCTGGAGCTAGAAATTAGATTCACAAATTTATGCTTTTGGTGCCTATAACTGTCTCTTGAAGCAAAAATTTAAATGTATTGATTTGTGCACTTTGTGTGCACAAATTGTGTTTGCTCATGTCAAAATCATGGCTGGCTTGAAGTCCTGCAGATCAATGATTTTTATATGGATGTGGTATGTAAGTGTGCATACATTATGCAAGAATAAATATGGAAAGATATAAATAACTCTGATCACTCTTAGGTGATCTGCGGAGGATGGGAATGCATTGGGTTCCAGTTGCTCAGAAGAATATTTTTCTTTCGTATGTTTTACATTCATAAAACTCTATACAGTTCTAGCGATCCAGTTCTTTCCAGACTGTTTGTTGTAATAAGTAGCTATTTATCAATTATATAATGTTCAAAAACAACAACTGTGCGCTTTCGAAGTTCTGCATGTCAAGCAGTGTACTTTGTTTTCATAGTGGCTAATAGACTCACACAACTGAAAACTTTGGAGTCGCTGCAAAAATAAAAACATCATTTGTTGGATAAGTTTGGGAAATATTACATAACGTAACACTTAGATTATGCCAAGGAAACTTGGAATAAAGCAACAATTTAAATTGCATTAACAGGGGAGGGCTATTTACATTGAACCAAATATTTCAGAAAAATTGGAACTATTACAAGCAGTCTTCTGTGAATTTATTAAAAAAAAAAAAACACACAACAAAAAACAAGTTTGTGAAGGTGATAGCTTATATATTAGTTTCCAGTAATGTGTCACTAAGAAAAACATATGATTTCTAAACACCTTAACATGAACACTCTGGCTATTAAACACATGTATGTATCTATAACTAAATTGGCTTTTTTTTGTTTCAGATGATTCAAAAGATGCTGATTCGTTATCAGATGAAGCTACCCATAATAGCAATCAAAATAACAGCAACTGTTCCTCTCCTTCTCGAATGTCAGATTCTGTTTCCTTAAATACTGATAGTAGCCAAGATATTTCTCTCTGCTCTCCAGACAAAGAAACACATGCTGCTGTTTTATCCAAGATCAGGTTTGTAAAATACTGTATACAACTGAGCAAGTATAATAGCAAAATGTTACTTAATCTTTCGTATGCAATTTCCATTCCTTTAATTCATTAATCATTCATTAAATAATCTAAATTGTAATGTTTTAAAGTAATGTTGACTAATGAAATGGTGCTTTAAAAAAAAAAAAACACACAAAACTTAGTACAAATTCAAAGACCAATTCTAGTATACAAGACGTGGTTCCATTTCTTCTTATAATAAGGTATAATAATTTCATTCTTAATTTGTGTTATCCCTGCTAAATACTTCCAGTATATCATTTTAAAACCTCCTGTTTTTGTTTGTGTAATGTTGAAGATCCATGTGATTACTAACATAATTATTAAGTAGCTTTTAGAAAATTTTAATGAAAGGAGTTGAAGCTTACTACTTCTTGTGGGTTTAATTAAAATGTGCCTTTAAAAAAAAAAGCCAATGAAAACATGACTTCTGTCTAGAATTGTGATGGAACTCGGAAGTGTTTTTTTTAATTAAATTACTTTCACTTCATACTTTTTGACGTTTTAAGCTGTCTTTAATCATTCCTGTTCATTTTAAGTAACCATAACATGATCATGTAATTGATGACAGAAAGCCAAGTTGCTGAAGTAAGCCCTCTGTGTAATGTACTTTCATAATGGTAAAGTAGCAAATAATAAATTTGTTTGTATATTGCTCTTTGTCCTCTATTGTGTACACAGCATGACTGTGGTGCACATTACAATTAATTTTTCTGAAATTTCTTAAAGGAATATATTGGTCCTTTGGGTATTTCTTCTAAGAACTGTCTTTTCTTACAGGCGAGAAGATGAAAATTTGAATAATCTTTTGCAAAATGGAGGTGAATTGAGCATTACAGTAGAAGAAAAAATAAATGTGCAAGAGAAGGTTACAAATCTGTCTGAATATGAACTAAGCCTTGAAGAAAGAATAGGCCTGATAGGAAAAGGTGTTGATCTAAGCACTCCTACAGAAGAGTCTCACAAGTTAGACCAAATAAATATGAATATCAATAAACTAGCTAGTGAAGAGGCAGTGCCAGTTCCTGTAGAAAGGTTAAAACCGCAGGAAATAGCGTCAGTAAAGGGCTTTTTGAACAATATTGTAAGAGAAGAAGGTGAACAGTTGGAAAATGGAAATAAATATCCTATAAATAAAGTAAATGGACATCCTGAGGAAGCAGTACAGTCTCCCAGTAAAGAAGAACTAATGAGAAGCAGTAGAGCTGATGGTGATTCTTCTGCTGAGCTGTCTATTTCACGGAGCACTGAAGACTTGTCACCACAGAGAAGTGGTCCTGTGATGAAGTCTCACAGCATCACCAGTATGGACCCTGGTGGTCTTAAAATCTATGATATTGTCAATGACAATGGATCTCCCCAGGCAAACTCAGTGGTAAAATCTGCATCTGGTAGTGCAGATGGGAAAAACATAGTCCGAAGTAAATCTGCTACCCTTCTGTACGATCAGCCTTTGCAAGTTTTTCCTGGGTCGTCATCATCATCTGATTTAGTATCTTCTACAAAAGCTGCATTCAAGTTTGACTCAAATCACAATCCTGAAGGTGCTAATGTAGTGAGAGGATCAGTGACAGGTGGTGCACAGATGTTTTGCACTCCCCAGTATAATATTCAGTACAGCAGCAGTGCAACAGCAAAAGACACTTTGTGGTCCCAGAAACAAAACACCCAAGTCGAACAAAGCAGCTTACCTCCTTCACGTCTGCTAAGGTCTGACAGCACAGAAACCCCCAGCTATGTAAAGCATTCTGCCAATATGAATTTCTCTAATCATAACAATGTCCGAGCCAGTGCTGCATATAACACTCATCAACGGATGTCTGGGAGACATGTAGATATGTGGGCTGTTCCACCAAATGATAGACTGCTCCCTGGAGCAACCAGACACACTCTTCAAAGACAGAGTAGTGTTTCTTCTACAGCTTCTATAAATGTTGGTGATACTGGACCTTCAAGGCGGGCCCAGATTCCTGAAGGGGATTATTTAACATACAGAGATTTGCATTCAATGGGAAGAGCTCCACCAATAATGTCAGGGCAACAGAGACCTCTTTCTGCCAGGACATACAGCATTGATGGTCCAAATGTACCGCGACCACAGAGTGCTCGGCCATCAGTGAATGAAATACCAGAAAGAACTATGTCAGTTAGTGACTTTAATTACTCACGGACTAGCCCTTCAAAGAGATCAAATTCAAGGGTTAACTCAGAACACTCTTTATTAGACCCTACAGGAAAAAGTAAAGTCCCTCATGACTGGAGGGAACAGGTGCTGCGACATATTGAGGCTAAAAAGCTAGAAAAGGTAAAATAATTTTTAAAATTTTCTACCTTTCTGTCATCTGGGTATGGAATAAGTTAAATAATATGTTTTGAACTGCTTTTAATTGCCAGTGAAAATATACTTCTGTACTTCTACTAAAAAAGGATGTTTGTGCTGAATATCTGAGAAACAAATGATAGTCCATAAAAGAACTTTACCCTGAAGAAAAAAGTCCCTCTTGATTTTACATCATACTTGCCAGCTTAGTCCAGTTACTTTAGAATACATTAAATGTCCTCTTGACCATCTGAAGTACAAGGCCAGCTCTTTTAGGCCAGGTAATTTTTATTGCTGTTATTAGCATTATATTCATATTCTACTAAAATATTCCCTTACCCTTCTTGATCTTTCTCTTCTGCCTTTCCCCCCTGTTTCTTCTTCACTTCAAGAGCAAGGAGAAGAAAATCAGTAAAATCTATTTAAAAGTATAGGCCTACAGCTTCAGTTTCTGAGGAATTCAAAATCCATAATTAACATACATTTGCCTCCAAGCCAGTTGTCTTTTGAAGTTGGATATTTGACAGATTGTTGAATGAATATTTATTGCTGTGAGATGAGAACACTTAAAAATCTTGTTCATTTCAGGAAATCACAGGAGGTTTTGATATAACTAGACATGATGAACAGGATTCTTCATGTACTTTAAATGCTATCAAAAATTTGAGCTGATATGTAGAGCTAAACAATTATATATCTTCAAAGAATTCAGGTAGAGACTGGAAGAGTATATTCTGTTATGCTGTCCAGCTAAACCAACTATAAAATCACTAAACATTGGGCAGGATATCATTAGCCTGATCCTGTTTCCTTGGAGGGGAAGTGAGTAAAGTAGCCAAAATACATTTTGATTAGGCAGCTAGATGGATTTTTTTTTTTAATTTCTTTTGAAAGAACTTAGTTCATACGTTTGTGATTATTATGCCAAGCATTTCAATCTTGTTGATAGGTGAAGTAATTTATTTAGGGATGGATGAAAAAAATAATTTCAACTATATTTTTTCTCTGGATATCCAAGTATTTGGAGGATTGGGTATGGTTTTGTTTAAGTTGCAGAAATGCTAGTGATTGAAAGGGTCTTTTGTTCTTGTTTTCAAAGAGGTCTGCACAACTGCCCCACCTGTTCTTATGGTCTAGTTTGAGTCACATAGAACATAAAATATTTTAAGGCTTTCATAGTATTGTGTTCTAGCATGGAGGACGCTATGTCCCACAAGGCTGTCACAAACATCACCGTGTTCCAATCCTAATTAAAGGTGTATTGTCTCATCTTCCATTCTTCTGGATGTATATATCAAATCTTACATGAAACAATGGAAAGGGAAAAATTTGAGCAATGTTTGAGTGCAAGAAACAGAAGTTCGGTGCACCGACACAATTTGTTTTTATCTCTTTCTTGTATTGTCTATATCTGACATGTTAGGAACGATGTTTAATGCATGGTTGAAATCCTTTCTGGTACTGTAGCAGTGTAGTCACCTTGACTGAAAGGAAATTGATTCACTGACTTTAAACTTTATATCTGTCCATACTTTCTTTCATGCTTTCTATGTAAACCTTAATTTTTGTTTCCTGCTAGAGGGATATGGAATAGCTGCTATTGGGTTCTTGGCTATGCATCTTATCTAACATATCTTAGCAGTCTGTTTTTTGTGTGCATGTTTCTTTTGTTCTGGCCTTGAAGCATTTTAAAGTGGCTCTTACTTAGCAGTCTAAGATTTTTATGAATTTAAAAGTGAATGTGTATGTAATTCTCTACTTCATATTCTCTGGGATATGATTAACTATTAAATTATGAAAAATGCAGATATGATCCTATATGGCAGCTGGCAAATATGATAATGTGGAAATTCTAAGAATTCACTATATGTTTCTTCTTCTAAAATAATGGTTTCACGTATTTGTTTGTTCTTAAAAAGTAACTTTTTAATGGGGGTGCTTAGTCTATGAACCAGACTGCTGAAGTGTTTTGAAGTCAAAAAAAAATAAAAAAATCAATATTTACTTAACAGAACTCGTTTAAGGAACAAGCGTTTATTGGAAACTGCTTTGACAAAACTTTCATGGATTTATAATGGCATTTCTTTTTTTAAGTATAAGACATAGCTCTGACAAAAACAGGTATACAAAATGAAGCCTTATGATGAATATTTAATTCGTATGTTCTTGCCTGTTGTTATACACAACAGTATGGGTTATAGATTAATAATCTTACCTTTGCTATGACTCTTCCAAGACTATTACTGAATTAATCACACTTTTAATTTCTATCCTGTAGTTCTTAGGAAACAGTATGTGTGGTGGTTTTGACTTCTTGAGGTTTTTTTTTGTTGTGGTGATGGTGTTCTTTTATTACTATTATTTGGGGGTGGGGGTGGGGGAAGTGAGGCTTCTGAAATAACGTTTTGCTTGGTTTCTATAAAATTTAGTAACTGGAGGGAGTTAGCAGAGGGTCAACCTGCTGAAATAAACATTGTCTTGTTGGGCAAAATTAGAGAGACTGATTCTTTTTATTTCTTAGACCTTTTCACCTGATGCAGGTGAAAAAAATATTCAAGAGTTTAGTTTGCATGAGGAGGAGAGAGATAGGATTGTTTTAAGTCCTGTAATAATGATTAACAGTGGATTCCAGCCAAGTTAACCAGCATCTGTCATTCCTTTGACAGGATGTAAGGGCCCATATTCCAAAGAGCTAAAATTATCCATCTGGTTGCATGGAAGGGAATATAGGTCATAAGAGCATTTATAAGTTGATATTCTGCATATATTCTGCAGAAACATTTGGCTTATTTTATGTAAAACATATTTTATTCTGAGATAGAGAAAAGGGTTTATTTAAATGTCAAGCTGCTCTCTAGTGGTTGGATATGTAAGCTGTTGGAAAGTATGCAACAAATTCTGCCCCTGCCCCACCCCACCTTCCCCCACCGCCAAACCTCTTAAATTTAGTGTACAGGTGAGTTTCTACAGTAATATTTTTCATCATATCTTCTTTTCAAGCATGAATTGCCAATTTATCTACATAATATGTGATGATAATCATAGAACCACAGAATGGTTTGGGTTGGAAGGAACCTTAAAGATAATCTTATTCCAACCCCCTGCCATGGGCAGGGCCACCTCCCACCAGACCAGGTTGCCCAAAGCCCCATCCAGCCTGGCCTTGAGCACTTCCAGGGATGGGGCACCCACAGCTTCTCTGGGCAGCCTGTGCCACTGCCTTACCGCTCTCTGAGTAAATGCCTCCCCTTCTAATATCTTCCCTCCTTTAGTTTAAAACTATTCTCCTTCATCCTATCATTATCTGCCTGAGTAAAAAGCCCCTCTCCATCTTTTTTATAAGCCCCCTTTAATTATTGAAAGGCCACAACGAGGTCTTCTCGGAGCCTTTTCTTCCCCATGCTGAACATCCCCAGCTCTCTGTCTTTCTTCATGGGACAGGTGCTCCACACCTATCATAATAAGCTGTAAATATATATAAATATGGATGGTAAATTAATAACTTTCTAGACTTGTTGAAAGTTTTCATTTAGGAATTAAACGATGATATTGTCTGTTTAAAACACTAGAATCCCATGTTTTACTGTGTGGTAGAGGAATTTCTCATCCTTTAACTGCAATAATAGATATCTTTAGGAGTTAAGTGCAAATACCTTTTATATGTCAAGGAAAGTAACTTCAGTAGGCCTGTGCACAAATAAAACTAAGTTCTTAAATGTTTATAAGAACACAGCTTTAACAATATTTGGACACTGATAAATTAAAGGAATGGTACCCATTCAGTAGCATTCAGAACCCATTAGTTATAAATTTTGATTTCAGATTTTTTTCTGTTTCTCTGTTTTGAACAGACTACTGAATCACCAATGAATTAGAATGATGTTTTATGGAGTTTAGTAATCAATAAATAACACTTTCAAAATAAGAAAATTATTGACCATTTTGAAAATAAACTAGTCTTGACCCTGCAAATGTTTGACCAGTACCATTTAAACTGCATGTAATACCCCGTACGTAACTCTGCTATAGGTATATTATTAATGATACATTTTTTGGATGTTCAGAAACCTAGATTTGTGCCCTTTTTTTTCCCCTCTCTCATGACAGAAGGAGAATAGTTTTGTAATGTTTAGGTTCCTCTTTTTAGGATAAACTGGTATCTTATTTCTATAAGATTTCAAACAACACTATTTTCCTAACATGCTTTTATTTAGCAAGGCTTCAAGCATTGATTTCAGGTGTTCCTGAATACTTACAGCAAACTTTGTCCAATTACATTTAACTATAGGAATCTAGATAGCTGAGGTGAGAATGACAAGTGAAGGGTTTTCAACCTTCAGCTGGCAACTAAGTCCTGTTTAAAAAGAAAAAAAGGAAAGAAAAGGAAAAAGAGGCTAGTACTTAGGCTTACGTGTTAAGTCAGCAGTTAAGCCCAAGATAAGTAGAGTGAAGAGTCTTGTTCCCTGAACATATTTGAGTATTATTAGTTCCTGTTCTATACCAAAAATGTATTTATTATTACGAGCTACAGCTACATCAAACTGGTGTCAGTGACTTTTGGGACACACTGGAGACTGAGGATATACTTTTTGTAGTATATAATATTGTAGAGCTTGGAACAGTTGCAATGGTATATATTGTGCAAACAAGCCATAAGGAATTTGCAAATAAGGTGTCAGATGCAAAACTGTGGAGTGTGTAGACAAACGTAGGGAGGTACTTTGAGGCACTACGGAGTTGAAGAAAACTGGCATCCACATTACTGAGTGTTTGGACTGAAATTCAGAGGAGCAGTAAGTTCACGTTTGACATTTAGTAAAGAGAGACTTTAAGGACAAACACTGTTTTCTCCTCCTAAGAGGGAAGAAATTCTGGAGTTTTGTCTGGAAGCTTGAAACATCCATTGGCTATAGAACAGTCGAAGTATAGAAGAGGAAAATAAAGAAAGCTCACTACATCATTGTGTGAGAGGTTATTCAAGAGCCTTGACCAAGAAATATCATGTATTGCCAGTAAATACTGTTTTCCAAGGGGGATTCCAATGACTGTGCTACCAGAACATCTGAGGAGTATGAATATGCAGAGGCATGAGACTTTGATTATTAACTTGTTTTAGTTTCACAAGATAAAGTAGTATGAAAGCAAATGTCTGCTTCAAGACCTCAGACTTCTCAAAATCAGGTTTATATGCATAGTCAGCAGACAAACCCCTAAATCTATTTATTCTTGTAAGAATTATTGCAGTCTTCTAGTTATATATATATATTTTTTATTGATACTTTTTTCTTTTTTTAATTGAAAAATTAGAAACTTTATAAAAACAAATAACTTTAAATTTGCTCGGTTTTGATTTTTTTTTTTTATGATGGATCTTGTATTATTGTCATTTTTTTTTGTGAGTTCATGTCACTGTTTTAATATTACTTCATTTGAAAGGTGGGACATGGGTGTGATTTGCTTTTTCTTCCGTGCCATCTTTTTATTTTGTTACATTCTTGCAACTACAAAAGTCCACGGTGGCAAGAAAATAATGCCCACTGCATTCTCTCTATTAACCTTGCCAATACTGTGGAGGTCAGGTTTGCAAGGTGATGCAGCTCAAGACCAAGCCACTATCACTTGTGCTCTTGGAACTTGTGGCATGCTTTGTCGCCTACAGTGGCACAGGGATATGCTCATAAGGTTTCTTGCAGGCCTCCTTTTTTAATTTAAATGAGAATTAGAATATCTTTAAATATTCATATTCTTGAATGAAGTGTTATTAGAATGTGTTGTAGACATTGCCATCACTGCAAGAGCGAAAATGCTCAACCAGACTGTTAGATCTCTGTGTGTATGTAAGTTATTATTTGTACTGTACCAGTAACAGGGAAAACATGGGACAAAATAGTAACAACTGGTAATTAAATGTTTTTCCACAGGTGTGTACTTTGTCAGCTATTCTTCCCACAATGTACTTGATAATGTTGCAAATTGACTGAAACCTTAGGAATTTTGACGAGCTGTGCACCAATGTTCTTTTTCCAGACACAAACATTTGAATGACTTTATTTACATGTAACTCTGCATGTAAACTGTTGATTGCGTGCTGATTTACGGTAAATAAAGGTTAAGTAGGGCTCACTGAGTTGTGTTTTATACATCACAGTGGTCCTGTTCTTGCATGGTTTTTATCTTGCATGACAATGGAATATGTCTGTATTAGTCTATGTGTAACATGTCTTGTGGTTTATGCATGCTGCACTAATCTCTGTGTTAAATCTGTCCCCTCTTTATTCAGAGCATGCTGTCTAGGTCCTTTAATTCCAATTATGCTGCAGTTAGCAGCTTTCACTATGGCAGCTCTAGGGATCTGCATGGCAGCCAGGGTAGTGTTGCCTTGAGTGTTGCAGACGGAAGAGGTTCTGGTGTGCACGTTGTTCGAGTGAGTACCTACAGGAGGCTATTGCAATTTATAGAGGGGGAAAGAATAAAATGTGAGAGATGCCCTTTAAATTGATAGTTACCCTTCTAGAAATGAACAGTGCTTTCAACGAAAAATACGATTTGTGCTGGATTTTTAATAGGTGTTAAAATACTTTGCTTTTACTTCATATGCCTTGACTTATTGTAAGGTTTTTCAGATTAATGGCATGAGGTTGAGTTTTCTAATTATTTTTTGTATATTATTGAATATAAAAATGTCTGGTTTTGCTGTACATGTTGTGAACCAGAGATTACCATTCTGAATTTGACCTATGTTGAAAGTGATTGAACAAAATGTTGTTATGCTGCTTTTTTTTTTTTTTTTACCAAACAAATGATATAAACTGTATTGCAAGATACTTTAGACATTCAAGGAAATGAGTCCTTTGGTTTGTAAGAAAATGAGAGGAAACAACTCCTTAACTCTGAGCATCTTGAATGATGCTATGGTACCCATAGTGAGCAGGATAAAGTCACCAGAAAACTTTTAACCATGTAAATCCTTGAATGAGCAATCTTCACTGTTGACTTTTCTTAATATGCTGGTGATCAAAGACACCTCTGCAGTTGCTGTTTTTTGTAAATATCCAGCAATATCTTCTGGGTATAGTATCTTACCTATTAAGGTTTGTTTTCTACATAAATACAAGGAATGTGCTAGTTTTTTTTTTTTTTTTTTAAGATAAAGAATAATAAAACCCTTAAAATGTTTTGTTTTGGGCATCTTATGAGAACTTTTTAGTTGTTTGAATAATACAAAGACATTCATACTGTTGCATTCTGTGTAAAGTATCCCCAGGCTTCAACTCCAGGAGACCAATGTCCAGATGAAGTGTTCATTTCAGGAAAGCAGAATTATGCGTCTGCCACACTTAGTCTCAAAGATGTTCCTCCAGACAGCCTGAAGAAAGTAGCTGTGCAGGTAATTATCTACATGATATCATGGATAGGATATATTTATTATTGTTTGTATAAACTTATGCTGAGATAGCAGTTGTAACTGGGGCTTCTCTGAAACATAAAACAGGATTACACCCAGGTATTTAGTAGTATAAGGATATTTAGTAGTATAAGGAAAATAGCATCCTGGTTCTGGAAAACAAAGTTTTTAACTGTATAAAGGGGGTTAATTTTTATTTTCCTTCATTGAGGGCTTAGAAAGAAAAAATGTGCAGAAAAAGAAGTAATTGCAAGTGGAAATTGGAATATGGCAAATGATATCAGGGAAGCAGATTGAAGCTGATTAAACCATTTAAAGAACAAGCTTGAAGTCTGCTGTGATGAAATTGCAGTGGTAAACTAGAATTCATAGAAGGCATTCTGTATTCATGTCAGAGGATCATCTATATGAGCAGGACTTACTGCAGTGAAACTAAGTGGGTATGTGTAACTTATGATGCAGCAATTCACTTTCTTTTTATAATCTGTGTTCTTGGTTGCATTTCTATAGACATTAGATATTGGAATAATGATATAGATATATCATTATTGATATATGTTGCATCTGTAAACTCTCTACCTCTGATAATGCACCAGTTTTCCCATCATGCTTTAGATTTTCAGGAAAGACAGTAGAAAATCTTGTAAATTGAATATGTCTGACCTGTACATAACCTAAGATATGCACACATATGCATACCCATTTTTCAGAATCACTTTGACAAAGGAACTCTTCTTAACAGAATAGGTTCTCTGTCCATTCACCTAGTATGGTTAAAGGTTGAAATTTGCATGCTTCAGTTATAACTTTGAAAAACAGAGTATCTTAGTATCCTTGTATCCTCTAACTAGTGGGATAACAGTCGTAGGCAGAAAAATATGCAACTCAAGACTGTGGCATTTCTGGAGTGTGGGAATCCTACAGAGGGATGACTGACTATTTAGGCTTCGTAAGAGTGGGAAGAAAGAAAAGGCTTCCCATCTCAATGTGGAGCTGCAGAGCCCCCTGTAGCTCTGGGGCTTCAGTAAGAAATGTGACCAACGTCATCCTTAGTGAAATGGTTAGTGAATTGCATGTCTTTACAGTTGAGTACCTTACTGCCATGACTATACCTATCAAATCAGTAACAGATGGCTTAAGAAAAGAATAACGTTTATTGGAAATACCATCATTACGGTTTTGATATTAAAATCTTGAGCTTATATGTGAATTTGTTTGGAAGGTCTTTGAGTGAAGTGGTCACCAAAAGATGCTCAGAGAGCAGATAACTTCTGTATCGTAGTTGTGTGGGGTTTTGTATCTTGTGTATGATCTACTGGGAATTGTTGTGGAAAATTTTACGTGATAAAAGTGCAATCTCCAAGATCAACCACGTGCCAGTACTGTCAATTATGCTGCCAGAAAATAATAGTCTAGGTAACTCAGTGAAAAAAGCATTTATCTAGTGTGCTCTGGTAGATTACCACACGTACTAAGTTTTTGTTTTTAAAACTTATTCTCATGGTGTCAGAGCAGATGACTCTCATGAAAACTGAGTGCAGTTGTGCATGATTCATAACAGTAGTTTTAGTAATGTTACTAAAATTAAAAGCAAACTTGAGAAATATTGAAATGATTAAGGAAGAATTGAGGATTGTTACTTACAGAATGTATGACAGTAAGAGTATTCATGTTTTATTCAGATACCTTTGACAAATGGGCAAATGTGCCAGCCTCAAAGACCTCAGGCAAACTACAGCCAAGTCCATCATCTCCCTCCTCAGTCATCAGTTGCAAGACATCCATCTAGAGAACAGCTAATTGATTACTTGATGTTGAAAGTTGCCCACCAACCTCCCTATGCCCAGTCACAGTGTTCTCCCAGACAAAGCCATGAAATGGTAAAGCAAGAGGTAAGAGTGAAATCTAATTTGAATGCATGACATCTGTCTGTTATAAAGAAAAATGTGGTAGATTTTTAAGAGGATGTACCAACAACTTACGCTTGCATCTTTTTACTGAGATAGAAATTTACTTCTTGACTACATTTATTGATCACCAACTCGTTATTTATGAGTAACTGAAAATCTCAAAGTACCAGTACAACTTCTAGTACTTTGCAGCTATTCATTGCTCTCTGTAATGGTTCAAAAATCTGCAAATGTAGAAGTATACAGCTGTGAACAAAAGTCAGGATTTAAAAAAAAAAGTGTGAGCATCTGATGCATGCTTGATAATAATAATTAGTTTTATTTAAGTTAGACGTTAGATAGTGTAAGACTGGGTAAGAAATTCTCATAACCATTTGTTATAATCTCATAACCAATTATTTGTTTGGACCAATGTTTCTTGCATTGTGGGCAACCTTCTTTCTGCTCTTGCACATAAGATGTTTCCTTTGTATTGTTTTGTTATTTGAGAAAATACTGAGAGCTTTTCTTTCTGTCTTTCTTTGCTAGAATGAGTATGTCCGCTTTTTGTGCAAAATTTTGTTTTCTAATCAACTCCTCTGGCAAGAGAAAGGATAGACATTGTTGGTTATGTAGAACTGAGAATGAAAGTAGGAGCTAGGTTTAATTTAAAATTCAGCTAGAAGTAGCAAAGAAATAGGAGGAGCAAATTATTCTATATGAACATGTGCATTTGCTCGGGTCATTAAATTCTTTTACATAATATCTAAATATCTCTGAATTTAAAATCTACATAGATTACTATGGTTATAATAGCAGTGATATTAGGATAAAACTTATGTACAATGATATAACATGCTGTTGTACTGAAATCTTGGTTTGAATTAATATTATGAGATACAATATCGTCTCAGATTGTCATAAATGCTTTTGAGTTTTTTTCTTTTTAAAAGCTTCTGTTCATATAAATTCCATAGTAATAAATTCATGACAGTAGAATTGAATGGAAATTTCAGCTGCTACTTCTAACTTTGCTTGTAACTAATTAGATTCGAGTGAGGATTGACAAGGATCCTGAACTTGGATTTAGTATATCAGGAGGAGTCGGTGGTAGAGGGAATCCATTCAGACCTGAAGATGATGTGAGTATTTTATAGTTATGTATCTTAAAATCATTCTGATTAGGAAATGTTTCCAGTGTTTACCAAAGGAGATTAAAAAATACAAATATATATATATATATATCCTCCATATATATATATCCTCCAAATACAAATCACTCCAGGACTTGGTGGGAGAAAAGTGAGGAAAAAAGTTATTTACAAAAAATAAGGGTAGTAGGTGACCACTGTGTAGGCACATGGCAACACAAAGGATTGTTCTGACTGAATGTCACTTACAGTGTTCCAGATATCAGTCCACGGATTTGAGGTAATGAATCATGGAGTTTACACTTAGGAATTCTCTGAAAAGAGAATATGATTTAGCCTACAGCATTATTTCCGGTGGTTGTTAATTCGTCTTGACATACACATCTGCCAAATTAAACAAAGGCTTGAGTTACACATCAGGCAGATCAGAATTTGCCCTTCAATATTCCTTTAAAGGCAGTTTTCCTGGATTTAACATCAGAAGAGGACAGCAGCCACTAAAGCCTATAAAATAGTATTGCATTCTCTTCTGTTTAGGGTGGAAAATTGAAATAATGTTTTGAATTACATCTTTACACCATACTTTATGAAATAAGTTTTCAAAAATGTTTTACGCTTCTCTTTTTCAAGGGTATCTTTGTAACCAGAGTACAGCCGGAAGGACCAGCATCTATGTTGCTGCAGCCTGGGGATAAAATAATTCAGGTACTGTAGTCGTATAATTAACTATCATGTATAATATATCAGTTGATTTTTAATTTGCTTCTTTTCTAAGAGTAGAATGGTTAATTTTTGTGTAGATTGCCAGTATCTTTCCAGAAGCGTATCAGTATTCTGTAATGATCCTTTTTTCTTCCACCTAGCATTAGGATAAGTGATACAGGCTGAAGCATTAATCAGTTGGATCATTTTTCAAATTCTGAACATTTTTCATAATTTTGATAATTGTCCTCATGGATTGTAATAATAGTCCTTATGTCATTCAATATGGAATATGAGTGAGTTCATTTGGCTTTAGCATCATTCAGGTATTTAATTTGTAGTCATTCATATGCAGTATTCTGAATAATAAGTTGTCTGAACACTAGCAGTAGCTCCTCATGCCCTCCTTTCCCCAGCTGCATACATCTGTTGCATCCTGCCCCTCCCGCCCCCAGTCTGCAGTTCCTGCCAGCCTTTGCTTCCTCTCCCCGAGCTGACAGGGGTTGGACAAGTGCAAGCACTGGCAGAAGCCGCTTCCTTGATGACTGATACCTGCACATACCTCCTGGCTACCCCATCTGCCACCAGAGAGCCCCGAATAGTTTTTTTCAACAGCCATGGCTTCTGGGCTGCAGCTGTGTAGCTTTTTCTATAGGAATTTAGTACCTTTCAGACCACTTCTGTATCAGATTTGTATGAAATTGTCTAATGAACTTACAGGTTATTTGTGGAAGGGTCGAGGAAGTAGACAATGGGATTATATGAGCCTTACTGTTTTAGAGAAACGGGCTAACAGGACACTTCAGCTGTGCTGTAGCCACACTTTAAGTTGCAGAGCTAGTCTTCTGATAAAAAAATATTTTTACTACTACACAATTACAAGTTTGAGAGTGTTTATAGAGTTACTCGAAATGACCGGTGTCTAGATAATTGTGTGCAAGTCTTAAGATACTGTTCCATACTAGGTTAGGACATTCTGTACAGATAATGGCTTGGAATGGTTACTGCTCTTACTGCTCTCTGAACAGACTGTACGCTAAACTTCCTTTGCAGCCCTAGACAGATTTAAAAATTACTGCCTTTATAACAAAGAGTCCAGCTGGTAGCAACAGCATGTATTAGATAATGGGATGAGCACGCACAGCTCCAAAACGAGTAGCTAAGGCTCATGACTGTCCTTAGCTGGCACCTCTGTCATCTCTCTGGTGACACCATAGCTGGCCTCTCTGTCACCGTGTAAGGGGCAGCACCTCTGGGAGAAAGGTGGGATGCACAGCTGGCAGCAGCAGTAGTTCAAACTGGACAAAATGAACTGTCATTCGGCAAGATTTTACTGCACAGACTGAATACGAATTTGCAGCAATACGCCCTGAGAAGTTGAACCATAGCCATGTTTTCCCTCTTTTCTGTGGGCTGCTTAGGATTGCCTGTGTTTGCCAAGCCAAGCCTGTTTTAGGAATGACAAAGGTACTTAGTCATAGGAAAATTGCAGCTGGGGGTGATCTCAGGAGGTCTCAAGCACAACATCCTGTTGAAAACAGTCAGCTCAGAGACTGGAATGTGTTACGTGGGGATTTATCCAGTCAGGTCCTGAAAAACATCCATGTGTAGAGACTGTATAACCTCACAGAGCAACCTGACTGACTGCTGGACTCTGCTCAGAACAGAAAAAAAAAAGTTCGCTGCATCCAGTCTGAACTGTGAGCAAGGGGAAGAAAATCCTAAAAGGGCCTAAAATGCCCCATGAATATTTTTTGTTCAAGGCTTCAGTACTTCTTTATCTATCAGAAACGCCATTTCTAGTGTTTTAACTGAGATGTATCATCTATTCTTCATTTGCTTTTTTTAGCATAGCTATATTCAGACTGAAGAATAAGATAGATGCCTGCTGCTAATGGTTTAAAGTTCATTTTTTTTCTTTTGGTTATGTGCAAATGTATTCAGTACCTTTGGGGCAAAATTCTTCCAAGGCTAACACAACTGTTTAATTCCTTGTAGTGTACACCGAAATGTTCTACCGGCATCAGCAATGTAATCTGAGAATCAGCAGTGTTTTGCTGTGTGCGTTCATATAAGATGTTTTTTTATTTAAAACTTAGTTCAAGCTTAAGTAAACTAACATGAAATATGAGACTGCCATTCTTAATTCTAGATATTTCTTTTTAGGCTAATGGATACAGCTTCATAAATATTGACCATGGACAAGCAGTATCTTTGCTAAAGACTTTTCAGAATGCGGTGGAACTCATCATTGTGCGAGAAGTTTCTTCATAAATACTGTGGATAGCGGGGAAAAAGCCAGCAGGATTCATTGAAGGACTTATGGAAACTGAATATTTTGCCTATTTTTATATGTGAAAGGAACTTGAAAAGAATTATGATCAAAATTTGTACAGGAAATGAAATACTGAACTTGTGGTCAAAGGGGAATAAACCACTGTATAGAACATACAGGAAATCATTTTGGAAATGCATATGCTGAAAAAACTTGTTTTTAAGCATTATAGCAATCTAAGGATCACTCCTCCAAGAACAAACCTGTGTTGTTGTTTTGTACAGATGGTAGGTTTATTTTTGGATAATTCATACACATTACTAAACTTTGTGCAAGGCTTTGAGAAGCCTAGGTTGTAGCCAATGGACAGATGGCAGGGCTGTCTGTCCTGTAGCTGTTTATTGCCTTTATTTTTATTCACCAGATATTAATGTGTTTTGCTGAAACCACTTCTGTAGATATGAACAGGGGATATGAAATGTTGGCTTTGATATGTGCACATTGTATAGATGAATGGGTAGATGGAAGGTGGTGCTGTTTGGACAGAATAAAGGTCAGGTAAAACTGCTATCTGCTATCTAAATCTGGAATCAAGAAAGAAGTAAAAGTGTTTAGTTCTGGAATGTACGTCTACCAATAGAAAATGCAATATAAGATAATGGTGTTTTTTAGGAAGACTGTAATTACAAATTTGTGATATTCTACAGGATTTGTTCCTTATGTAGTCATTGAATATTCATTTGCCACGTGTGATTCATGTTTAGTTGGGTTTTCTTGAATACACAATTTTTTTCAACTGTGCTGTGGAAATGTGCCCAGAGGTTTTTCTGTGCTGTGGAAATCCCCAGTTTTGTGCAAATGGTGATACTTTTATCTTTATAAAAAGTACTCCATTTTAACCTTACAGATTTTTAAAATGAAACCGAAATGGCCAGTTTTTAAGGTTGTTGCCTGTAATACACATTTGAACACACACAAAGTAAATGATGCAGGAAGGATTCTGAAAGTCATCTTGATTTAGTTTGGCCTTTGCATTGCCTTGTTAATCAAAAAGGAAACCATACACATGGCGCTAGGTAACCAAAGCAAGTTTGTGAAACTTTGAACAGTGACGGAGAATTGCTGTGGTGAGATGGAGAGCAAAGGGAGGGTGTACTTACAACCCACCAGTTCGTAATGATGTTTCTTAAAGGGCTGTTCCTACAGGTAACATTAAATGTGAACTAGACACTTCAGAGTCATTAAAGGGTTTCTAACTATATTAATGTAATAGTGATTTACCACAGGCTGCCTTTGTTCCTTATTACTGTATAAAATATTCAATTATGCTTGTATTAATTTTGTTTACCAGAAACATTAACTTTATTTTTCTTTCTCCTTTGTAATTGAATAAAGACTGCATAATCTGCAGTGATAATTAATACACGGTTGTTATGGACCAGGGAAAAGTGCCATAGAAGACCAGTAACTGTTTTTAATCAGGGCTAATGATTAGCCTGTCATTGGAGCAATATTCAGTTATTGCAGTTCATTTTTATTTGCATATAAGTTGGTAGTTTGAAACAGGTATGTTACTTTTTTCCACCCATGTGTACAAAAGTAAATTCTTTTAATAAAGCTAGCAAAAACACCAGCCTCCTTTAGTTTTGGGGAAAAGATCTGAAAGAGAGGAAATATTTAGCTAGCAGAAATAGGCAGTACTTCTTAAGTAAGTGAACTCAAATATTATTGCACTTCTTTCAAAGATGTTAACTATTGCTTATTGTACTGTGTATAGTTCTAATAATTTTAATTGAAACCCTTTAACAACTCTTTGTATATTTTAATTCTTTTTAGTTGATTTTCAGTAATATTTACATAGGAAATAATTTTTTTGATATATTAGCAGAAATGTGCTGTATTTTGATAAAAATTCACTTATTTTCTGTGTGCTGTTAATCTTTAAAAAAAAGAATGAGAAACATAGCTATATAATGGCAGGCTTCAGCGTTCCCTTTCTGAGATGTTTTGTTGTTGTTTATTTTTTTATTGAAAAAAGATGATGTTCACATCACATGTTCATTACTTTTAATCATGTTATTTTTATCACACACTGCCTTTTAAAGGGAATGCATACAGACAAGTCCTAAATTAACTTGGTCTTCTACATAACCTGTATCTTTTGGAAGGGAAAGTACAAAAAGCAGAACTGATTCTTTACTGATCTTGTGTACATTGTGACTTTGTATACGTTTTACAGTACATTTGAGTATATCACTGAAGAATTGTACCGTGTTGTATTTTGCTTTAATGTTAACAGAGTTTTAAAATATATTATGTCACTTAATTTTCAGATTTACGTATCACATGACAATTCTACCAGGAAGTGTTTCGCTATGGTAGAACTGTAGTAATGGGGATTTATAGCAAGAAGTTTAGTACTTCTTGTGGAAACAGTTGGCCAAAGCTTGTCTTTGTTAAATTAGCAAATTAACCGTGAAATAAAACATGAATTATACTGATTTTACTCAGTAAACTTTGGAGTTTTTAATGGATTGATATGTGTTTGTTCCTTCTGTGTCTGTGTGTAAAGGTCAATACATGTCAAGCTAGATGACTTTGCAGAGTGGGAGAAAGATGTCTCCTGAACTAGTCCAGCCAGGATTCAGCAGAAGAGACAATATCAGCACTTTTCATTTTGAATGCATCTTAAACTACATTTTGAACAGGAAAAAAAAAATCCATCAACAGCAGCAGTCACTCAGCATGGCAGTGAGTTGATGCAAACTGTTAATTCATTCTATTCTGAACAGTTCATTAAAGAATCAGTTCAACTGATGTAATGAAAAGATGAAGTCTCCCACATATTTATTATGTAAATATTTTTGAGTTACTTTTTTGGACTGGAGTTTAAAAAATGTGTATATACTTGAAAGCATTCTATGGACACAAACATAGCAATAAGCAACACACAGAATCAAACCTTTATCATTTGGGGGTTTTCGTTTGTTTCTTTAGAAATTTTCCCTTGTCAACAGCTATGAAATGTTTTTATCGATCAGCATTTATTCAACATTCCAAATTTTTGTATATAATTAGACTGTTTCTGAGGTAACACATGGAGAATAGATAATAAACTAATGCTCTTTAAAGCTGTGCGTAATTGACTTATTTAACTTCTAGGAAATTCTCCATGACACAAGTTTATTCTTCTGTAGTTTCTGTAGACCCTAATCCTCTATCAATATCCATTAATGCTCCGTGCATCTCAGTGCGACAGGAGTCTGCTCAAATTGATTTAATTGCAAGACTAGATTATTCACAAACAAACAACAACAACAACAAAAAAAAACCTATCTGAAAAAAGTAGTCTTGCAGTGAAATCATCTGTGTTAGCCAGTGGCTCCTCTTCTGAAGAGATGAGTAGTCTTTTTATGTCTGATGTAAATGAATTAGTTTCAATAGCAAAGAGGGTTGACTAAGTCAAGAAGCAGGGATAAAATGAGTCACTTTGGAGTGCTCTAATAAGATGTATGAGGGCTATTGAGTAAAGAAAGGGAAAAGTTTATCACAAAACTTCACAGGAGAGGCAAATGCAGATTACAGCTGGACAACTAGTTTTCTTGGAAACTACCTAACAATGTAATAATGCAGTTGTTTTTTTTCTATATGTGGAACTGGCATACCAATCTCATGTCTTGACTTTTCCTACTTTGTCCATAGAGAAAACAGACTCTAGCTGTAGCAGGTTACAGCCCTGATGTTGGTTACAACAGTGTTGGGCCCCCTCTGTATTTAAACTTTTCTGCATTTGTTGCCTGCTTTGAGTTTGGAATTTTTTCCCCCTTAATTTTGTCCTTGTTGGTACTCATCTGTAGGATTTTGTTGTCTTTTCTGCCTTTTATGCGTCAGACTTCAAATCTATTCTTTTCCATGTCACAGGTATTACTTGTTAGTATGCCAAGTTCCTGTGCAAGTCAGCCTTTGGTCTCCTATTTGATTTCACAACTGAACAGTTTACTTTTTCATCGGCCATGTGAATGCTGGATCATTCATGAGAATGCTGGATCCATCCTATCAATGTATATAAATACCTGAAGGGAAGTTGCCCAAAGAAGTTGTGGAACCTTTTTCTTGGAGACCTTCAAAAGCCGCCTGGACCTGGTCCTGGGCAACCTGCTCTAGGTGTCCCTGCTTGAGCAGGGGAATTGGTCCAGGCAACCTACAGAGGTCCCTGCCAACTTCAACTGTTCTGTGATGCTGTGACATCTTTTGTATGTTCTCATTCCTGTTGAGAAATTTTAAGAGTACGTTCATACTTGTCAGGAATGGAGGAACCAAATGTGCCATTCTATGAACGTATCAGTGCATACCCATCACAGCAGAGATCATTTAGGAAGTTCTTTCTTTGTCCATATAATTTAAAAGTTCCTTATTTTAACACAGTTTCCTGAAATACTTAGTGCTGGTGTTTCACTAGGCTGGGTGGTCTCCAGTGTACAGAAGTGCTACTTCATCAAGCTGATAAAAGCACTTTATATTGACAAGGCAGTTGCTTCTAGGCTTGGGAACCCACTGTTTTTAATTCACATTCCTATTCATCCTTAACAAGTTAACAATAAAATATGTGATTTAATTTTCTTTGACATTAATTCATCTGATTCTTCTTACAATTTAGAAGATTTGTGACTAGAAAACTAATGACTGTTGGAAGGTAGAGGAAGTTTTCATAATGATGAGCTAAGAAAAAAGCCACTGGAAATTGACAAAAATGAATCTCATAGCACATTTCACATTATATCCCTGTAGTTTGTTTTTGAAATTAAGCTTTCTACAGCTACTGTGTTACTCAGTAACTGGGGCTTCCAGGTTACACCAGGGATGTACACACCCGGTCTCTGCACAGACTTATGTTCAAACAGTGAAAAGATTTTTGATTTTTAGATTTGACACATTTTTAAAAGTGATGGCTCAAGATGATGCAATTACTTGACTGTGTATCTTGAGTGTTACTACATCCACCACCACCTGTCCCATCTCTCCAAGCAGACAATGATCCTCAAAGAGGTTTCCACGGTCATGGAAACAAAACCCCTCTTGCTGACAGTTCTGCAACAATTTGTTGTAGTGCAGTGAGGAGTCCTCCTCCTCTGCCCTCATGGGGGTCCTTGAGGAGGACAGCATGTGGATCCCGTGCCCCTGCTGGGGAATGTGACCTATGGTGCATCACCGCATCACCATCACACCTGAGAACATTTAGGCTGGTCAGAACTCAGATGAGGACCTCTGCTTCACAGCTGCTGCATGAACTGCTGCATCTGCTGGCCGTGCTCCTGGCCTGGCTCTCATATAGGTCTCGTAGTGCCAGCTTCAAGGTGGGTGCCTCACCCTCCCAAAGCAAGGGCAGGTGCAAGCAAGGTGCCATCCAGGCACCCTGGGTCAAGGGCAGCTGACCACATTTGCCAGAGCTTCCACGGGCCCAAAACCCTGTGGCAGCAGCTACCCTCAAGTTTCTCAGGTGGCTCCCAGGAATCCTCCCTCCTCTTTTGCTATTTTCTAAGAGCCTCGTTTCAAGCATGGCATCTCGCCTGATTTCTGGCTCTCTGTGTTCTTGCATCTGCTTTTTCCTGACACTGTCTACATGATCACAACTGTATTTCTGTATTGCAAGTTCGAGATACTGCTTTGTGTTAAGGATAAGAGTTAAGTATAAAAAAAAAAATGCTGCTATTTTGGCTAAAGGAGGAGAAAATGAGAAATAAACATTACAACCTCCATATTTTAGAATTACAACGTACACCACAAATACTCTGCAGGGTTTTGTACATTGGAAAAGTAGGTTGCAGTTAGCTCATTAAAGAGAAAATCTGTTAAGTAGTTACGGATAAACATTACTGAGCTGTGAAATACTCAGTTAACTTGTAGCTGCTGTCTCTCAATGGCTGAGTGAGGACATTTTTGGCAAACAATTTGCATGAATACCTGATCAAAAGTTTTAGAGACATAATAAGAAGAAACAGAACAAGTATGTGACTCTGCTGGCAATGAGATGGGCAAGAACATATTGAAGTTTCTGTTGCTGAAATGACATAGTTTTTTCTGCATGGCCTAAACTTTTGAGCATAAAGAATAAAATTTCCAATAACAGGAATTTTTAACTTTTTTTTTTTTGCAGATGCATAACACAAAGGGGAGTATGGCTCTGCACTTAATGCATTTCATGAGGCATGGATGCAAATTGCTGAGCTATTTCTGTTTCAGTATTTTCCATATTAATGAAGAAACTGTGACAGAATATTCAATCTTGTTTGCCAGACATGTAGAAATAATAATTTGGATAAACTTCCTAAGGAATGTCTCTTAATAGAGAAATTCATAGCAGATGAACCAGATGCTCTTCAGAGAAAACCTCATTCAATTGCTAATGCTGATGATTGAAACTTTGGAGGGAAAAAAAAAAAAGTGGAAAAAAGCATTCTAATGAATTATAAATATGCACTGGCAAAATACATGATTTGAAAGTATTATGCCAAGGCTCCTAACATCATAACATTTTAGCATATTTGATTGATTTTTGTCTGCAACAGCTTTCTCTCACAATAGAATAATCAACAACTGGTTTTGAATATGGAGAAAGTATTTTTGCTGAGAATATTTTTGCCAGAAGTACTTCAATTGAAAGCCATTGCTCCTGTACTGTGAGGTTTTCTAACAAATATTGAAACAAATTATAACAGCTGGTTAGCTGATGTGGTATTATGTCCTGGGAAAAATGAAATAATCATGTAAATTTTTTTTATTTGCTAATTATATTGGGAAATGACTGATGGAGTTGGTGTTGATATATGCAGGGGCTAGAAAATACTCTGTTAGGCCTCCAGACAGATGAAACCTCTAAACATTTTTTTTCTATTGCATTTTAATTCAAAAAGCTATGAAAATACACTTGGTAATTTGAATAATGGGACAGACTCTGTAATAGGTGACTTGCAGTGCTTGTTTGTTTGTTTTTAAAATTGTAGGTTTTAATTATTTGATTATAGCATTAATATTGATATGCTAATTTTAAGGCATCTTAATATACTAAAACAATGAAAGACTTCTCAGCATTAGTACTGAACTTCAGCTGCTTTTCAATAATGTAAATTTTATACAACTTTCAAGTAAGAGTTATAAATTAAATGGTAGTATTTATTAGCAAAATTTTTATGAGGCCAGTAGTGATAATAGACAAATAAAATAACATTCATAATTAAATTTAGAATAAAAAATTGTGTCCCGTATATTTTTGAATATAGTGGTAGCCATTTTTTGATGCTTTGTAAAAATAATTTCAGTATATTCGACTTCTTCACTGTGATCATAAGAGTTTTAAAAAATCTTACAGGTTTCAGGATTTTTTTTCAAGTTAACTTGTTTACCAGCAACCTAATTAATTCCTAGGAAGATTGTCATGACTAGAATAAATATTTAATTTTACCTGTTATTTGTTCAAAACTGTTTTAATTGCCCAAATATTCACCTTGAATCAAGGACATTGCATAAAAATTGGTATGAAGAGAAAGCTAGCTAGAAGCCATTAGAAATGATCACAGACTCAAAGTTGGAGGGTGTCCACAGAGTTTTGTAGTTGCAACTCAACACTTATTAATAAACAATAACTATATACATCCAAATTAATTGCCCAAACTACCAACATATTTATTCCCTTCATTTTAAAATTATTTAGAATGCACAAGCCTGAAATTTTCATGAAGGAACATGTCCATACCGTTTCTTAAGAGAACATTTACTTTTGTCTATGTGCATTTGACAGCAGGTGGTATGATTAAATAGCAATAATAATAATGTATTTTAAGAATTTGTGTGGGAGGTATAAAGCATAGTATAAAGTCCTTTGCCTGAGACATGCAAGGCACCAAGCAGATTCTGAGCTATGCTCTGTACAGGAACAGGTGGAGGTGCCTTTGTCCCTTAAACAGTCATTGTTCTCTGGTTGAGAGAAAGACTCTTGGACACATAGGTAGGAACGCCAACACCCCCTACCCCCTCCCCCCTTTTTTGGGGGGGAAGCAAATTGATATGTTTTTCACTTCTTGTTGCCATTTCTGTTGCCATTTCCTGGATGAGTGCTCTAAACAAGCACGGTATCATGTGAAAGGGAGACACACTTTCTTTGAAAAGAAAGTGGTGACCCAATTCCCTCAGGAGGAGCGTGTGGAGGTTGTCTGGATTCTTGCACACTGGGATAAAAGAAATTTATCCTTTTTATCTTCTTTGTGGGGACAGGACAAGGGGCAATGGCCACAAAATTGAGCACAGGAAGTTCCGCACCAACATGCGAAAGAACTTCTTCACGGTGAGGGTGACGGAGCACTGGGACAGGCTGCCCAGGGAGGTTGTGGAGTCTTCTCTGGAGATATCCAAGGCCCATCTGGACGCCTACCTGGGCAGCCTGCTCTAAGGAACCTGCTTTGGCAGGGGGGTTGGACCCGATGATCTCTTGAGGTCCCTTCCAACCCCTACAATTCTGTAAGGAAAAACAAAACAAAACAAAACACCTGTGAAGGTCAGGCACCTCTAGAGTTAGGGTGGTTGTCTGTTGGATGCAATTTCTTTACTATATTTTGCAGTAACATCCTGTTATATTCTGGTATATTTTCAATCTTCACAATTATAAAGATTATAATCCTTTTATTTTCCGTAAAAGCCTTTATTTTTGTGCCAAGAAGGAGTCTGGGAACTAAAGCTACTGGCAAAGGGTTATTGTGTCCAAACCTCTTCATCTTGACATGCCGCACGACATGCATGATCGGATTTGAAGTGTGTACTGTACCATTATTCATACCATTTTTCTTCGAGTCTCAGATGAGAATTTGGTAAACTGATGTGATCAATATTGATATTATATTTCCCTGTATAAACCAGCAAAAAATTTCTTTGACATTAAGAATCTGTGAGCAAATTAAAGCAGCCACTTCAGCTGTGACAATACCCAAATTATAGTCCTTCAAAACAATCACCCCAAACCAAAATCTCACTACTAAGGTGAATTTTCAATTTCAGGTGATATTAGCCAACTGAAGATCATAGAATCATAGAATATCCCAAGTTGGCAGGGACCCTCAAAGATCATCGAGTCCAACTCCTGGGTCACCAAAAGACCACCCAAAACTCAGACCATGTGTCTGAGAGCATTGTCCAAACACTTCTTGAACTCTGTCAGGCTTGGGACCGTGACAGCTGCCCTGGGGAGCCTGTCCCAGTTCTCAGTGCAGAACCTTTCCCTAACCCCCAGCCTGACCCTCCCCTGTCCCAGCTCCATGCCGTTCCCTCGGGTCCTGTCGCTGTCCCCAGAGAGCAGAGCTCAGCGCCTGCCCCTCCGCTCCCCTCGTGAGGGAGCTGCAGGCCGCCATGAGGCCTCCCCTCAGCCTGCTCTGCTCTGGGCTGAGCAAACCAAGGGACCTCAGCTGCTCCTCAGACATCTTGCCCTCTAGAGCCTTCACCATCCTCGGAGCCCTCCTTTAGACACTTTCAAACAGCTTTATGTCCTTCTTATACTGTGGTGCCCAAAACTGCAAACAGTGCTCAAGGTGAGGCCGCACCAGTGCAGAGCAGAGCAGGACAATCCCTTCCCCTGACCAGCTAGCAGTGCTGTGCCTGATGCGCCCCAGGGTACAGAGCTGGCCCTTTTAGCTGACAGGGCACACTGCTGGTTTGTATTCAACTTGTCATCAACCAGAACCCCCAGTTCCCTTTCCGCAGCCTATCATCCCCCAGTCTGTCCCTATAGCAAGGATTGCCCCTTCCCAGGTGCAAAATCTGGCACTTGCTCTTTTTAAACTTCATGCAGCTGGGGATAGCCCAAAGGTGATGCTCTAAGAACTCAGGTTTATCAAACCAATATCTATGATGACAGTGATTCATTTTAAAGTATATTCATAAAAAATTTAGTTTCATACACACATAATTGATGTGTGGGAATTTATATGTGCTAAAACAGGGTCATCTAAAAAACCCTTTTGAAGAGCATGTGCTTCTGTAATCCATTGTTGTCTGGAAAATACTAGATTTCATAAATGACTGAAGAAATACTAGCCTGAAATGATAATTGCATGCAGAGTTTATTCTCAGTTCTATCTTTATGCAGTTTATTCTCAAATCTACCTTTTACCTCGTTTGTCTCATTTTTGCAGTCTGTAAATGGTGGAGATAATTTGTTGATATGCACTTGGAAATGCAGAGATAAAAGCGCTATCTAGATGCTATTAGTCATCAGCTAATTTTGGAGTAAGATTTAAAAAACCTAAAAGCTAAAAAAAATCTATTCCATCTTTGACTATGTAAGCAATTTTATAAGGAGAAAAGGGGCTTTATTATAAAACACACTCAATTAGCTGCTGATGTGTCTCTTACAACTGTTACTACTGTGCTAAATACAACAATCCTCTTCTTCACGTGCTTGCAGTAACAGAGAGACAAAGCAGGTGCAGAAATCTCACAGTTGTTTCAGTTTACCAATGCTTGTTTGTTTAGATGACTGCTAAACAGAGGTAGGGTGTTTGACAAGGTTTTACCTCCTAGTATTGAGTATGTTGAGGTTGTCCATTACTCTCAATGTGGGCAGGATTTTAAGAAATCTAGTTCAGGCTTCATCCTTCGGGGATGGAGGGAGGAAGTCACTACTACAGAAATATTATGTTAAAAAAATTTCCTATAGTTTTGCTGGGTAGGGATATAAAATTGTTCTCATGCTTTGTTGAAAAATAAGTATTGTTAAATGTGTTTTTATTTTATTTTTGAGACTGCAGAACTGGTGGGTTATGGATTATTTCTTAGAATCAAGGGTTTGAGCTCTGTAAAATGGGTATATACCCATTATATATAAAAATGTATATATAGTAAAATACGTATTTTACATCTCTCTATATATCTATCTAAATAGTATGGCATACACTAAAATGAGAACAGCTACCTGATAAATCTGAAAGGTATGGGAATGGAAAGGGGTGTGAAAACAATTTCTAGCATTTGGGAAGAACCGTGGATTTGTAGGGGTTTAGAACCAAGTCTGCGGTCTGTGAAACGCTACAAAGTTAACCTTTTCTAGTTTTTCTGTATTTGAAACTTAGCTACACTGGAACTGACCTGTTAGTCTGAATTGCATTAGTTATATCAAAAGTTCTACTTCATGTGCATTTATTCCAAAGTAAAATACACTGAGAGAACTGTAGATGTAGGCACAATATGTGTTGCTGTTTTCTGATTTCATGTTAACCACACACTTTGACAAGAAGCAGCTCATGCTGTCAGAACTGAGGTTTTGGCCACATGCAGATCTTGGCAAGCATCTCTGCATTAATTTATACATTGAGTAAAATTCCTGACTGATTATAGGAGGCAGAAAAATATCCTGACCTGGAGCATGTGTCTAAGGAAAAACAAAACAAAAACACAACAGATAATAAAGAGTATTATCTGCTGATAGCTTCAATAGGAAGCCTACTATGAATAGCAGGTGGAGACTGGCATTTGAAGTTCATACCTGTTTCTTAACTCACAAGAGAAGAGAATATTTGTATTGTAAAAGATACATTTGTCCCCTGTGTTCTGTATCCCCCATCTATGCAAAACCTTGGAATTTTGGTCATATAGTAATACAAATGGTGTAAAGTTACTGTTTATGGAAACAAACTTAAGCAGCCAAAGCAATACAAATATACTTGCTCCTTGTGTTGCTCATGAAAGAACATGCAGGAAAAAGAAAGCTTTATTTGGATCTCTACAACAAATCAATACATTCCTATTTCAATCACTCTTACATGCTGAAAGATAAAAATTGAACACAAATACAAAATCTTAATAAAAGTAATAATAGTAAAAAATACACAACTTGTATGCTTTAGTGAGAACCAAAGGTGCTAGCCTTGGTTAGATGATGGCAGTATTTTAAACATTTGTACCATTCACTTGAACGTTTCTTGAAGTCCCAATTACAGGTCAGAAGTTCTTTAAATTCAAACTGTGTTACACAATGGTTGTTTTAATCTTTGGACATTTTTCCCCTAAGGACTGTTGGCTTTTTTTTTCTTTCTGAGTTCAGCTCATAACTGCAGAACTATGAAAGCTTGACTGAATAACAGAACAAAGAATGTATTGTTAGCATCCTGCAAGAGTATTAATGTGATCTGATGTATAAATAGCCTACACTGAAACACCCAGTTATTTTACAACTAAACTCAGTTGAGAAATGCCTGCTGAAAGGAATATCAGTCATACGGCCACCCTACCACTCTGTGTGTGGCTCTTCCCCAAACAATGTACCTGTCAGTCATTTTTCTTTGTTTAATTGAGCATTACAGTAAGTCAGGTGAGTAACAGGTGTTACAATGCCATTCAAAGAACTGGTAAATCAGAAAAATATGATGAGTAGGAATAGCTGTTTTGACATAAGGACAAATACTTTGACAGATATAAATGTCTGAGATCAGCTGTTTCTGCTGGCAGTGATGCAAATTCATTGAGGTTTTCCAGTACCCATGGAAGGTTTTTCAGACAAAGCTCTATGTAGACTGTCTTACAGTTGTACTTGAGTTGACAGTAATAGGCTTGATGTTCTGTGTGCTCCCTGCCCAATGTAAAGTATTACTTCACATGGTTGACTGAGCAATTCCAAACATTGTTTGCTACAACATTAACTAGGCAACTGGGAACTGGCCTTCCATACAGAAATGCTGTTTGTAATTAATCACATCTTCATGGAGGTCAGGCATCGTTCCTTTCTGTTACAGAAGAACAGAAAAAACAAATACATGGTTCATATTTGTTCTGCTATTTGAACTAGTAACACCCTTCTTGCTTTTTGATCATATTGTTTCAAACCCTGTACAATGCAGTTGTATTTGAGCAAAGCATTGCTGACTCTACTCAACAGTTTTGACAATGACAGTAAGAATTATAGTCTGTTAGGTTCTGTCTCCTTAAAGAAGACAGATGATTATGGAAAACATTAATGAAATTGCTCAAGGATATTGTAAGGAAGAATTTATGTAAAATAATAAGAAGAATGAAAGAATGAACCATTCAACCAGCTATAATTAGCGATCTGCATTGACTATAGGCATGATATTCAAAGATTTCCTGAATTATTAAAGAACATTTCTGCTATTATAGAAAGCTAAGTGAAAAGCATTCTTCCAGATTTCTTACCAAGCAAGAATGGATTCCAGGATTCCAGACGTGGCTGCACCAGTACTAAATAGAGGAGGAAAATCACCTTATTCAACCTGTTGGTGATGCTCTTCCTAATGAAACCCGGGGCCTTCTTTGCAACAAGGGTGCACTACTTGCTCAAGTAAAACTTGTTCAACAGGGTTTGCAGGTTCTTTCTGCCAGTCAGCTTTCCAGCCAGTTAGCCCCCAGCATGTCCTGGTGCATGGGATTATTCCTGCCCAGGTGCAGGACTTTGCATTTCTCTTTGCTTAACAACAAGAGATGTGCGTCAGTCCATTTCTCCCGTTTGCTGAGGTCCCTCAGAATGGCAGCACATATTCTATTGTATCAGCTTCTCCTTCCAGTTCTACATCTCCTGCAACCCTGCTGAGGGTACACTCCGTCCCACTGTCCAGGTCATTAATGAAGATATTCAGCAGTATTGGACTCTGTACTGACCCCTGGGGTACACTACTGTAGACTCATCTCCAGCTGGATTTTGTGACACTGATCACAAACAACCCTTTGAGCGCGGCAGTTTGGCCAGTTTTCAATCCACCCAATTTCCCTTTTATCTGGTCTGTACTTCACTGTTTTTTTTATGAGGATGTTATGGTATGGAGTGATAAAAGCCTTACTAAAGTTGAGATAAATGCTATCAGCTGCTCTCCCTTTTTTTTTTTTTTTTTTTTTCACAGAGCCAGTCCTTTTACTGCAGAAGGCAATCGGGCTGGTCAGGCATGATTTCCCTTTCACAAATCCATGCTGACTACTCCCGATCATCTTCTTTCTCTTACTATGTTTGAAAATGGCGTCCAGGTGGATTTGCTCTGTTTCTTTCCCAGGGATTAAGGTGAGGCTGACTGACCTGTAGGTTTCCAGATACTCCTTACTGCCCATAGAGAATTTAGGGGCAATATTCACTTTTTTCCCCAGTCCTCTTCTAGCTCCCCCAATCACCACAATCTATCAAAGATGAACAATAGCAGCCTTATAATGACATTGGCTCATTGTTCATGGGAACATCCCATCAGGTCTCATGGGCTTGTGCATGTCCACTTTGTCCAATGTTCTCTTACCAGACTCTACCTTGTGTATGTTTCTTTTTTGTGTTTGACTTTTGTCACAAACTCCTTGTTTATCGCTGCAGGCTTCTTAACAGCTATGCTTGACTTCCTGCACAGTTCTTCAGGAAGAAAAGTTCTTGAGCTTGGAGGGGTGAATCAAAAAAAGATAGCTGTCTTGGGCCCTTCTTTTCAGACCATTTTCCATGGAATTCTTCCAGGCCAGAACATAAGCAAGTTAAAGTCTGCTCTCAAAAAGTCCAGGGTTGTGATCCTGATACTTGCTTTTATCCCTCCTCTCAGGATCCCAAACTCCACAATCTAGTGAACTCCATTGCAGCCAACTCTGTCCTTGATCTTCATGTCTCTGCCCAGTTCTTTATTGTTGGTATGAGATCCAGTAAAGCGTCCCCCTCTTATCAGCTTCATGATCACCTGTGTTAGGAAGTTATAACACTGCTGGTATCTTCTGGATTGTTTGTAACCTGCTGTTACAAACAATCTGTTACAAAAAAAATCTGTTACAAAAAATCTGTTATCCTTCCAGCAGATTTTGGGGTCATTAAAGTCTCCCGTGAGGACCAGGGCCTGCTAACAAGAAGCTTCTTCCAGCTGTCTGAAGAAGGCCTCATCTGCTTCTTTCTCTTGACTGGGTGGTCTGTAGGAGACACCCACAGAATTGACAGTGTTGGTCTGCCCACTGATCCTAACCCATAAACGCTCAGCTGGCTCATCTCTCCAGCACAACTCCATATATTCCACCTGCTCTTCCATGTAAAGGGCAACCTTCCCTCCCCATCTTCCCAGCTTGTCCATCACAAAGAGCCTGCAACCTTGCAGACCTTCAGGTCTGTGAGCTGTTCCACCACATCCATGTGATCCCTGTAACATATCAGCCCTGCAACTGCATGTGGATATCTAATTCGTTGTTTGTTCACTGTGCTCTGTGCATTAGTGTCCAGGTACTTCAGACTGGCATCCGGTTTTGCTGATTTCCCAGGAAAGATAATGAGGGCTTTCACCATAATGCTGTCCTCTTGGCATCTGTACATGCTCCATTAGGATCACACACAAGTTTCTAGTATAAATGCAAAACAGCGTAGTTCCAGCCACTGTACACTTCCAAAGCTTGGTGTTGTGAAAGAAAGCCCCTAGTTATTCATTATATTAGAAAAGCACAGACTGTAAGTGCCGCAGAGGGAACATGCACTGCCCGTTATGTCTGCTCTCCTTAACAGAGCACTATGGACAGCTGCCCACCACGCTTTCAAAGATGGTTGTGTTTATTCTATGGCAGGTAATTATCACAAGCTAATTACAAAATAAGCCTATATTTAGGCTGCACAGCCTTAAGTGCCACAGGAATAGTTGAATCTGAAGCTAAATTTTACCTCATGTAAATTGCCCAAGACTTAGAATTGTCTCATTTCAGTGAAAGATTTTCTCATTTGCTTCTACTTGCAATTAATGTTCCCCAGTAATTGTTTTTTAAACCTTGTGGAAAGACTGAGAAGTACAGTCTTAGACAAAAGTAAAATAGTTACTTTTGTTTAAAGACTTTATCATTTTATGTGTGGTTATTGCTGTTTAGAATAGTTCAGTCGGAGGGGACCTTCAGAGGTCATGAACTGCCTGACCCCTTCAGGGCTAACCACAACTTACAGCACATTACTGAGGATGTTATCCAAATGTCTCTGAGCACGGACAGGCACAGGGCGTCAGCCACCTCTCTAGGAAGCTTTTTCCAGCGTTTGACCACCTTCATGGGAAAGACATTTTTGATCATGTCCAGTCTGAACCTCCCCTGGTGCAGCTTTGTGCTGTTCTCTTGTGTCCTGTCATCGGTGAGGCCAGCACCTCCCTCTGCACGTCCCCTCCTCAGGAGGTCACAGAGAGCAGTGAGGCCGCCTCTTGGCCTCCTCAGCTCCAGACAGGACAAGCCCAGTGTCCTCAGCCTTCCAGCCCTGTTACCAACTTTGTTTCCCTTCTCTAGATGCTCTGAAGCAACTTACCATCCTTTTTGTATTGGAAGCCATACTGCACACAGTGCTCAAGGTGAGGCTGCACCAACACTACACACAACGGGAGAATCGCCTCCTCTGACCAGCTGGCTGTGCTGCGTTGTGTTCAATACACTCAGAAATGTGGTTTGCACTCCTGGCTGCCAGGGCACACTGCATGTTAATCCTGCTGTTGACAATCATCTCCAGATCATTTCAGAAGCTAAAAGAACGAGGGCAGGGCAGGATGCACTTTTAGAGATTGTTCTCTATATTCAGGAAAAACTAAGTTGATTATTAAGACAAATGCTGTAAATTGTAGCAGAGGTAAGCAAGTAATCCGTATTCAGAGATCTGTTCCATAACTCTAAAAAACCCTCACTCTTCTGTTTTAAGAAAGTATTGCTTATTTGTCCTTGTGAACACAAGCTGGTTTATCATCTATTATTTGCCTTCACTTTACCTGAAAACTGTTCATACCAGAAGAACTTACGAATTACAAAGTCCCACCTAGTCTAATTGCCAGAGCAACTTTGAAGGAGAGTTGAAGAAAGGGAATGTGCATATTTTGACTGCTCAATTGCTGATAAACCAGCTCCCTTTGAAGCATAGTTTGCATCTGTTTTATGTATTAATAATAGGAATTATGGAGTAATAACTTCCCTCTCCTAGGAAAGGTGTAAATGAATATTTTTGAGAATTAGGATAATGAGTGTAAAGCTGTTCTCCAGAGCACCCGATCAACTCTGGGTAACTCTGCAATTACAAAGGGTTTTCTGAAACCGCATTTAGAGTGCCAGGACTGGAGCTCAGTAAAAAGCCATTGTTTGGGTTGTCAGGAGATTGATGTTGAGATCTGCAGCTGGGAGAAGTTTAAGGACTGCTGCACTGTGGGAATGGAATGACTTGGTCTTTGAGAGCTCACCTGACTTCATTGCTCAAACACATAAGGTAAAATGAAATAATTTATTTACTTAATTTAAGCACAAAAATCCAGTTACTAAGAAGTATAAAAACAGGTGAGAAAAAATGAAAAGAAGCCTCTACATGTATTAATCCAGCACGTAGACCACAGCTGAGTTTTTCTTTTGTCCTTCAACATCCTGCTGTAGAAGAAGGTATTTGGGCTGTTTTTCTTCTGACTGATGAGCGAGGTCTTGGAAAAATGATTTTGTCCTTCATTTATTTATCCAGAAGAATATTCAGACTGGGAAACCCCTCTTCTTTTTGTACTCTATCCTCAAAATGTTGTGATCCCCAGGTACAAATCTTTCCCTCCCTTATTATCTATTCCAATAGTAAAAAAAAAGGTCAGAAAACTACTGTTCCAGCACCTTTAATAATTTACTTACTGTTAGTCAGAATCTTCTTTAAATTGTATATTATATTCAGACTATATATTTAAATTCCAGTGATCTTTTTTTTTTTTTGTATGCTTTGTAATATTGTCTTGTAAAATAATTTACTTCATGCAATTGTTTAAGTAATAACTGTACATAAACTATTACTGACTTTCATTTGTGATCAGGCAATGGTAACTGCTTTAGGCCTAATAATGGTTTGGAGTTGGCTGACTCTTTGTAGTTTGGTTGATGAACATGATGACAGATAGTCTAAGCATCATTTTTAGGACTTAAAGAAAAAAGTCTGTTGAATTCATAGAGCCTCAGTGTGGAGTGTTCTTCATTGAGTACATAGAGCAGGGCGGATACAACAGATTTAAACCTTTGACACCAAGGGCTTTTAAGAATTCAGAATTCCCTGAAGACAGGAAAGCAGACAGGAGTTAGTGATCAATTTTCACAATGCTATATCACATGGACCTCATAGCAGTCTCTTCAAAAAGTCTGACCTACTCACCCCATTTTCAAGGTATTATTGAGTGGGGAGGTATAACATTCATTGACAACACTAAAGTATTCAAGCAAAACAAAAGCCAGCTACAAAAAGTTGCAAAATGATCTGGTATTAAGTAATTATAAACTACCAGATAAAACTCAGTGCTGAAAAATGCAAAGTTGTATGGGAGAAAACAGCAAACTTCACTGCACGTACAGATGATAAACTAAAATAAGCTACTAGCACTCATAAGGATGAGATAGCTTAGAGCTGCTGCTGACAGATTTCTGAAAAATATCATCTTAGTGCTCAGTGGTGGTAAATGAAAAACAAACTGAAGCTTATGAAAGAGATGGAGAAAAACAAACAAACAGAAAGCAACATGCTAACATGTAAGTGTATTGCTCCTGTGTATTGAACGCAGTGTGTATAGTTCGAACTACCCTTCCTACAAGCTCAAAGAAAACCACAATAAAACTAAAAATACACAGAGAAGAGACTAGTAACAATAATGAGGCATAATGAAAAGCTGAAAAATCAAAGTCAACTGTGTCATTAGTCTCTTCCTATATATGAGTGAGGGAAAAGTGGCAAGAGAAGGTAAACAAGCGTATTCACTATTTCTCTCTGAAGGACAGTGAATGAAATTACACTACAGCAAGTACAAACAAGAGCAGAAACAGAATGCTTTTTTTTTTTTTAATGAAATATGTAATTATATTCCAGACATCTTGTGGTTTTCAAATGTTTATGTAGGTATAAAATGTGATTACAGAAATAAGTGATGAAACAACAACAACAACAACAAAGCAAGCTATCGTGGGCTGTTTAAATACTGATACACCCTTTGGCATCGGAAGTCCTTCAGCATCACATTGCTGGAAGCTGGAAAGATACACTAGGGACTGTGTAGCTCTTACTTCTAAGCATCCAGTCTCTTTGAATGCTTGGGAAAACAAATCAGGAATTTTCAGGTCTTTCTTGAGAGAAGAACTTTCCCAGTAACAGGGGTAGAGAGATGCAAACGAGTAAGGTGAAGAGCGTTATTAGTTCAAAGTGAAAAAACCAGAAAGACTTTGCCCACTGTTCCCTGAAAATTTCTGAAGGTCAATGTGTCAGCCTTGGCTGTGCTGTTGAGCTTAGGATTTGTATAAATGTTGTTGTGCTCTTATTTTTCTTAGATGATAATCAAATTCATATTAGACATCTAGATTTAAAGTCAGAATCAACGTGACATCTATGACATGCTATGGATTTTTCTTTCTAAGATGAATCTCTTCTAAGTCTAAAATATAACATGGTTATTGTGTAATCAAAAATATACAATCTAGCAAATAGTTCACATGCCCGATCAGCAGCCTAAGCATGTCTTTTCACAAAGAAACTGGGCTGACTTCATAGTTCCTTACATCTAAAGGGGGCAGACATTCTTGTCAATCTTCTTTGCTCCTGACCATTTGTTCCCACTTACTTCCTTATGTTGGTTCTGATAGTACTCTTGTATGTTAATAAACTGGTTCAGGTGGCTAAAAAACAACCTTTCAGAAAACTAAAAAAAAAGAGAAACTAACAAACAACAACAACAAAACCAACCCACAAATAGTTAAATAGTTTTCTACTAATTTAATGAGCTGTGCTAGCTCATCAGCAGATGAAACAAGGGCCCAATATGAAGGAGAAGGTGAAAAAACAGGTCTTGTAACGTGACTGCTCCTTCTGGGAAAAGCAGAGCTCAGATTCTGGCCTCTCATAAAACCACATCCTGTTTCAGCTACCACCTATGGATACCTCTCTTTTCCACAGCAAACTGCTTTTCATAGGAAGATTTGCAGAGTGGCTTGGTGCCTAGGTTTTCACCTAAGCTCTACTGATACTCAGAAACATTCTTGGGGCTAAGGCTCCTGTTTCCAGCCCCTTGTCAGAGCATCAGCAGTTCAGATTAAAGGTTAGAGAACTTGTTCTGTTATATGAGGACCTGCATTCAATTCCCTCATATCAGCTTTGGAGCTGAATAACAACACCTCCTGGTAAACTACACACTGTAGCTGAAGGCATTCAATTTTACAGTAAGCACTAAAAAATCCATTTTGCAGGAAAGTAAGAGTGCGAGGCTGATGTGCAATTGTGTCCTGGCTTTGGCTTGGATAGAGTTAATTGTTTTCATAGAGACACATATGATGCTGTGTTTTGGATTTGTGATGAAACAGCGTTGTTAATGCTCAAATGTTTCATTTGTTGCAGAGCAGTGACTACACAGAGCCAAGGACATTTCAGCTTCTCATGGTGCCCTGCCAGCCAGCAGGCTGGGGGTGCACCAGGAGCAGGGATGGGACAGTACCAGGACAGCTGGCCCGAACTGGCCAAAGGGATGTCCCACACCATATGGCATCATGCTCAGCAATAAATCTGGGGTAAAGAAGGAGGAAGGGGGAACATTCAGAGTGATGGCACTTTTCTTCCCAAGATACCATTACGTGTGATGAGCCCTGCTGTCCTGGAATGGCTGGACACCTGCCTGCTGATGGGAAGCAGCGAATGGATTCCTTGTTTTGTTGTGCTTGCATGTGTGGCTTTTGCTTTACCTAGTGAACTGTCTTTATCTCAACCCGTAAGTTCTTTCACTTTTCCCTTTTGATCCTATCCCCCATCCCACCAGTAGGAGTCTGTGAGTGGCTGTGTGGTGCTTAGCTGTCTACCAGGATTGAACCTCAAAATTCTTTTTGGTGCCCAGTGTGGGGCTCGAAAGATTTGAGACGATGACAAATTTCATTGGAGTGTGCTAGACCGAGTTTATAGATGCTATAGCTGTTTAGCTGCTAACTGGCAGGTTCCTTTACTTACCATGGGGCTTGCTTTCCTTACTGTATAAGGAAATACACTGTTAGAGTCTAGTGCTTGTTGGAGGCTGCTTTTGCTCCTTGCTGTACTTTTAATCATCTTCCTCTGCTGTGCCTGGGGACATTTTGATAACAGCTATGGCCGCGAGCCTGGACTGGCAGATGGCCATGGCATCACTATTGTCCCCGTGCTGCTGTACTGGACAGGCTGGGACTTCAGACTGAACTCGAGTCAGGGGGACTGTGACCCGTGAAGAAGTCCACGTGGGAGAACGTACAGCCCAAAACGTCTGCGGCCACAGGTAAGTCCACTTCAGAGCAGGTACACCTCAAAGCATCTGTGTCCATGGACCAGCCCATGCTGCAGCAGGTACACCTTGCAGCGTCCATGTCTGTGGACAAGGCCATGCCAGACTACATCAAAGCACCTGTGTCTGTGGATGAGGCCACGGCACAGCAGGTAGACCTTGTAAGGGACTGGGGATAATGTACCAGCTCAGGGTGAAGCAGGGGTGAGGGAAGGAGTTTACTGTAACGCTAAACCCTATGTCTTGGTCTGTGAGGACAAAGGGTACAGATTGTAATGGGTATACTTTTGAACTGTTGTAACCCCATATTTGAGTTGCACGTTACAGGAAGTGCAATAGCAGGAACCCCTTGCTGCTAGCCAGGCCAGGGGCAAGGAGAGGGGTTCATTGCAATGCTTTGCCTCAGCATTTATTAGTAAGACTAATTGTTCCTGGGGCACCCAGTCCACTGAGCTGGAAGACAGGGAGCATAATGAAGCCCCTATAATCCAAGGGGAAATGGTTAGTACACCACTTGAACACACACAAATCTAGGGGCTCGGATGGGATACACCCATGGGTACTGAAGGAGCTGGCAGAAGTGCTCATCAAGACACTTTCAGCAATTTACCAGCAGCCCTGGCTAACTGGGGAGGTCCCAGTTGACCGGAGGTTAGCAAATGTGATGCCCATCTACAGGAAGGGCAGGAAGGAGGATCCAGGGAATGACAGGCCTGTCAGCCTGACCTTGGTGCCAGGGAAGGTCATGGAGCAGATCCTCTCGAGTGCCATCACGCAGCAGGTACAGGACAACCAAGTCATCAGACCCAGTCAGCGCAGGTTTATGGAAGTCAGGTCCTGCTTGACTGACCTGATCTCCTTCTGTGATAAGGTAATCCACTTAGTGGATGAGGGAAATGCTGTGGGCGTTGTTTGCTTTATGAAATCATTTGATTCTGTTTCCCACAGCCATCTCCTGCAGAAACTGGCTGCCCATAGGCTGGACAGACGTGCTGTTTGCTGGGTAAAACTGGCTGGCTGGACAGGCCCAAAGGGTCGCTGTGAATGGAGTTAAATCCAGCTGGTGGACAGTCACAGGTGACATTCACCTGGGCTCAGTTTTCGGGCCGGTCCTTAACATTTTTATCAATGATCTTGATGAGGGGGATCGAGTGCACCCTCAGTAAGTTTGCACATGACACCAAGTCGGGCAGAGTGTTGATCTGCCTGAGGTTAGGAAGGCCCTGCAGGGGGACCAGGATAGGCTAGGGGGTGCATCCAGTTGCACAGCATTCAACAATTAAACACCAGGTGCTGCACTTGGGGCAGAACGACCCCATTCAGCAGTATAGGTTTGGGGAAGATGGTTTAGTGGTGGACTTGGTAGCATTAGGTGATGGTTGGACTAGATGAACTTAAGGGTCTTTTTCTACCTCAATGGTTCTAACCTGTCTTTATCACAACCCACAAATTCTCACTTTTGTCTGACTTTCTTCCCCATCCCACTGGGGGAGGAATGAGCAAGCACCTGTGTGGTGACTACCTGCCTACCAGGGTTAAACCTCAACAAATTGACCATCTGCGGATTACATACATACCTGGGAGAAGAAAACAAAACAAAACTCATTCCTAGGCCTCATTCCAGTCAGTAACATGAAATGTTTGTACACTGATTCTCCTTCTGCATTTCTATCTATGTTATTTAACTTCTTTACACTATAGCTTTGTTTTTTATTAACAGGAGAGAGTGACTAGTACATATTTTTAAGCTTTGAAAAGTTTGGCTAAAACAGATTCATTGTTTGCTTCTGGCATTTTGATGGCAGCCTGCGTGAACCAAGGTTGCTGGCTGTTTTTTTCCTGCTATTCTTCTGAAATCTAATTATTATTTTTCATCTTTTTTCAAGCTAAGTTTGTCTTGTGGTAGGGACTGACAAACACCAAATGTAAATAGTATTTTGCTTCGGTTCTGTTTTTTTTTTTTTTTTTTGGGGGGGGGGGGGGGGGGGGCCTAGAACAGTAGATCGGAATTTCATATTTATTGTTAAAGGATTTACCTGAGGGAAGATGTCCCAGTCACTTCTGATGTTACAGAATTCTTCTCTCAGTGAGTTCTAGAGTTTGTTTTTCTTGTACCTTCCACCGAGACATGCAGGACAAAGGCATGAATGTTCAGAGCTGTAATAGTTTCCACATGTCTGCTCACCAACTGAATGGTTATTGGTCACAACACAGGAAAATTTTATGTAAGATTTCTACAGATAAAATAATCCTAAGAGACCTAAAACATAACAAAGGACCTTGAATTCTCCAGCTGAACTCCTCTAAGCTATAAGAATGCCTGAAAATAAGGATTTAACACGAATCTTGTTATTTTAGAACCAGGACTCCACTCAGAAAAAGCACATGACTGCAGTGAGTATTATTTTCAACTAAATGCTACCTGAAACACATACATTTTTAAGGAATTCCAAGCAATTGTCCAAGACTTACTTTATTTAAAATTCTGTAACATATCCTTCCTAGAGTACTGGTTTACCTTCAGTAGAATTATACAAGTAAATACATGAAGCACTACCCAGACTTACAGACGCGGAGATTCCTGCTGACCTACATGCTCACGGAAGTATCACAAATCTGCAGTCTTTTTTTTCGGCAGAGATGGCTTCCAGAGTGCTTCAGTCCTTTCTCGGTTTAGGTTTGGGGTACGGAAGGCCCAAGAGGTTAGAACATCCACGTTTGAAGCCTTAGCTTTGTAGCGCCAAGACACGCAATTATCACCTAGGAAAGACTGCAGTTAGAGCCTAAAATACTGAGCAATCAGACCCACGTTCTCCAGGCAATTTAACGTTTAAAGGGAACTTAAAGCCTAATTCTAGGCAAAATCAACGTCTTTGGGACCGATTCCCGGTCGAGTTAAAACAAAAACGTTAACAACCGATTCCTTCACAGCCCTTCCTGCCCAAAGGCAGCGAGGCCACGCGTTTTCACGGGTATATACATTCCCCAGGGTAATTAACCCGTCTCTCCCTGAAAAGCCTCGGTAGCAGCCGACCTCTCGGCCACCGGCAGCGTACTTCGGCGGGAATTACTTTCCATTTTCCCCTCATTTTCTATCCCCGCCCCCCGCGGGACCCGCCGGGGCGGCGCTGCCGTTATCGCCTAACGACCGCCCCCGCCGCTAACGGCCGGCCCCGGCAGCCATTGCCAGGGGCTCCCGGCGGCGGCGGAGGCACCGCCTCCAGGGAGCAGTCGAGTCGAGGAGCTAGAGCGTCCGCATCGCCGGGACGCTCCGCCCGCCCGGCGCCGCGCGCTGCTCTCTGCGTTGGGCAGGCCCGCCCCCGGCTCCGGCGTGTGGCGGTGCGGCGCGGTGCGGCGCGGCGCGGTGCGGGCTGCGCCATGATGAACAGCGGCGGCATCGGGGTGCCGCTCGGCTTCCCCCTGGGCCCCACGTCCGTCATCCAGGTCACCAACCTCTCCTCGGCGGTAACCAGCGAGCAGATGCGGACGCTCTTCGGCTTCCTGGGAGATATCGAGGAGCTGCGCCTCTACCCCCCGGAGTAAGCGGCGGCGGCGGGGACCCGGGGGAGTTGGGGTGTGTGTGTGTGGGGGGGAGGCCCCCCGCGCCATCTTGAGTGCGGGCACCGGAGAGTGCCGCAGCGGGCGCGGGGTCACGTGGTGCCGGCCCTTTGTACAGCGGCGGAGGCGAGCTTCGCCCGCACTTAAGATGGCGGCCCCGAGCCCTCGGCGGGGCAGCGGCGGCGCTTCGTGGCCTCTCCTCGCCAGCCCCGCGCCTCAGGGGCCGGGGGGAGCCTGTCCCGGGTGCCCGCCTCTCGCCTCCCGTTGTTGAAAATCCCCTCTGCCCGCCTCGCGAGTCCCGGCTGGCGGGGCCGGCGCCTTGTTGTCTGAACGTGAGGCGGCGGGGCTGCTCGGAGAGGGGCGGCAGCTGCCTTGTTCTCCGGAGGCTCTCCGCAGGGTGCCCGCGGCGGGTAAAAGTTAGCAGCGGGCACGAAACCTGCCCCCAAATCGCGGCTGCCGTCGTTCGGCAGCTGCGTGCGATGGATCTCGGTACTATTTTGCTGACCCCAGTGTTTCACCCAAGCAGATCGCGGCCAGCAGAGCAGGGGAGGAAAAACAATAATCCTACTAATACATCTAATAATTTTTATAAACACGTCTGTGATACCAGTGTGTGAATGACAGACGTGCCCTTTTGAACAATATATTCTTTCTTTTCCCCTTACAAAAGTAAAATAGGGGTAGCAGAAAGGGGGGGGGGGGGTCATTTCGCATCCAGATATTTTGATCTTTATAATAATAAGAGGTTCAGAGAGATAAAAGGTCTTCTAAAACTTAATAGCAAAAACAGTTGGTGTTTGTCCACTTTTATCTTTTACTAGATACTTGCCTAGGTTTGAAAGAGGACCATTCAGAGAAATTAAATATGACTTAACATTTATATAGAATTTATGTAATCATTCCTGCAAAGATGAGCTTTAAACAATTCTAAACACTCTTTAGTAGGTTTCTGGTGATTTTCATAGAGCTTCTAGGTTACTTTGGACTGTTCCTACGGATGCTTCTTAATACACTTTTCTCTTGACTAAATGTATTTTTTGTTATAGCTGTTGCTTTTATTTTTTTACCACCAATATAGTAAATTTTAAGGCAAATAAATATTTTCTTGGTTTTTGCAATTAATCTTTGTGTCTTTGTATATAATGTTGCTCATGCATATATATATACACATATATATATGTACGTATATATATGCATATACACATATATACATACGTGTATATATATACGCATGAGCAACATTTTATATATATGGGTACATATATATGTGAAAAAAAACCATATATATACACGTGAAATACTAAAAAACAATACTGTAGTAGGTTTTGACTTGGAAATGTCAGGGTTACAATGCTTTAAACACCAGTTCTAAATAATTCTGTTTTCCCAAGATAGGTTACAGAATTGTGATTAGTTATTTTAATGTTGATCTTATTTACAATTTTTAAGCATAACTTTTAGAAATATGCATTTCCTTGTCAAATACTCCAGAACATTTGATCTGACTTTAATATCACAATGCTAGAAAACAATTAAGGGTTTCTGTTTCTTCATGTGAAACAGAAAAGATGTGCTGCTTATTGACTATCTAAAAATATCTTTTAATAATATTAGGATAAATTCAGAAGACTGTGTTTCATTGTCAAATTTATGGAAAGCAAAGGATTCCCAAGCAAAAACATGCCATAATTTTAGCAAACTGTAGAAATGTTTTGTTTTGCTACTGCTTTTTCCTTGAAGGCCTGGATTTTTAAAAATCAATTCTTTCTATTCGTTAAGGGAGGTTTGCCTTTTACATTATAGTTGACATCGGACAAAAATTCATGCCATACCCAGCATAACTTTAAAACATTTCTGTAAGAAACCCAAACTTTCAATGTCTTTTGGAGCATGAGTTTTGTGACCTTCATGAAACAGTGGGAAGCTAACTTTTCAGTCAGGTTTTCGTCTGAAAAATGTGATTTAGTAAGTTGAATTTAGTGAGCTACAGGACTTATGGATATTGGCTACTCAATGACAAATATTAATATGCAATTTTTGATTTATTTTACAGTGAGGAGTAAAAGTACAGAGGCATGGAAGCTTTCAGTAATTCCAGAATATTTAGGTTATGTAAATAGTATAAATAGAGACTAAACAGTAGTAAAAGCTTTGATTATAAATAGTTAAGCAAAAGCTCTCACTGAGATTGGGACTTCATTTACCAGCCCTTGTACGGAAACAGGTAGTTATAAAACAGTTCTTGTTTAAAGATAATAATATATGATGTGATAGTAAAAGAGTAATATCCTTTTTTATAGACAAAGCAGCAGTGAAAGAAAATTACATATTGCGTTGCATAGAACTGTAACCTGTTTTTTTTTCTAATTCTGTATTGCAGATACTCAGTGTACATACAAAACATTTTTTTCTCGTCTATCGAGCATGAGTTTGCAGAACAGAGATGAACATTTCTCTTCATACAGAACATTCCTGTATCCATCACAGAATGGTTTGGGTTGGAAGATCACTCTGTTCCAAGCCCCTGCCATGGGCAGGGACACCTCCCACCAGACCAGGTTGCCCAAAGCCCCATCCAGCCTGGCCTTGAGCACCTCCAGGGATGGGGCACCCACAGCTTCTCTGGGCAGCCTGTGCCAGTGCCTCACTACCCTCTGGGTGAAGAATTTCTTCCCTATATCTGATCTAACTCTCCCCCCTTGTAGTTTAAAGCCATTCCCCCTTGCCCTATCACTGTACTCCGTAACCAAGAGTCCCTCCCTAGCTTTCCTGTAGGCCCCTTTAGGTACTGGAAGGCTGCTGTAAGGTCTTCCCAGAGCCTTCTCTTCCCCAGGCTGAACAACCCCAACTCCCCCAGCCTGTCTTCACAGGAGAATTGCTCTAGTCCTCTGGTAATTCTTGTGGCCCTCCTCTGGACCCACTACAACAGCTCCATGTCCTTCTTGTGCTGGAGGCCCCAGAGCTGAACGCAGCACTCCAGGTAGTGTCTCACAAGAGCAGAGCAGAGGGGCAGAACCACCTCCCTCACCCTGCTGGCCATGCTGCTTTTGATGTAGCCCAGCACATGGCTGCCTTTCTGGGCTGCAAGCACACATTGTTGGCTCATGGTGAGCTCTCAAATTCTAAGGTCCTTCTCCTCAGTACTGTTCTCAATCCATTCTCTACCCAGCTTGTATTGATGCTTGGGATTGCCCCGATCCAGGTGCAGGGCCTTGCACTTGGCCCTGTTGAACCCCACAAGGTTCACACAGGCCCACCTCTCAGGCCTGCCCAGGTCCCTCTGGATGGCATCCCTTCCCTCCAGCGTGTCGACCACACCACATCTTGGTGTCATCTGCAAACTTGCCAAGGGTGCACTCAATCCCACTGTCCGTTTCACCCACAAAAATGTTAAACAGCGCCCATCCCAATACTGACCCTTGAGGAACACCAGTTGTCACTGATCTCAACCTGGACATTGAGTCATTGACTGCAGCTCTTTCAGTGCCACCATCCACCTTCAGGTTCCCTAGAAGATCTTGAACCATCTCCTGTTTAAGAAAAAAAAAAGACATTTGAGTTAAGAGATTCACTGTAATTTTTTAAATCCCATCGCCTTTGCTGGGTGTGTTTATTTATAATGGATATGAACTACATATGATTGTAACAGTTAAGAGAATATAAAAGGGAATGTATTTGTCATATATGTGCCATACACATGCACGCACTTCATAAAGCGTATATACTCCCTTTTTTCTAATCACGTATTATGGTCTTTCTGAGTTAAAATATAAGTCATTCTTCACCTCTTTGATGTCAGTCATGTTTGTCAGCTTTCTATTTTTCCTTTAATCTGCTGAAATCTGAAACAAAAAATCTGATTGTATAAAATATTCACATTTTTCATTAACAAAGCTGCTTTTTATAACAAAAATATAGTAGTTTCATTCTGTTACTTGTATATTAATTTGATCAAGGGCATGTAGCATATTGGAGCATGGCTCTTGACAATTATTTTTTTTAAATATTTTCCCCTTCTTTGAAGTTGCAGCATTACATGTTAATTTTGACTTTTTTTTTTTTTCCCTAATCCTCTGATATTTTGCTGTCAGAGTAATTCAAGAAGTGTGTAGAAGTGGTGAATTTGACTAGGTGATCACTTGTACTCTACAGGAAATTCCTTATATAGCCCTGTTCCACTGTAATTCACTGCGCACCACCCTACTGCTGAGTTGAACGAAAAAGAGGGTACATAACTTAGTAGGGAGCAAGGATAGTAGATCTGGTACCTATACTTTTTCCATTTCAATGACTGTAGAGCAAAGGATAAGGCTATGCTATGTTTTTTTGACCTCTTATTATTAGAAGTATTCTATTCCTTTTTACTATTTTTCTACATTTCTCCTGTCACTTACAATTAGCGTCCCTTGCTTTTCTAGGGTGCAACAGAGAATTTCTTTAAGAAACTGAAAGGAAGTCTCCAGTGCTGAATACAATCATTTACCGATTACATTAAATAGCATCTTAGTGTTAGAGTAATTGATTTAAAGTTCTTGTAACCATACAGATAGTGGAGGGGAAGAGGGAGAAACCACCTTGCTTTTTTAAAGCATTGAATAAAATTGAAGTTCTTCAAGATTACGCTTTAGTATTTGCAGTGAGCTTCCTGATACTAGTGACTTTTCCCAGTCAGTATCTTAAGACTGTTTTTTAAAATAATGGGTTCTGTTTGGGTCTGTTATTTTGTATCCCAGAAGAGGACTTTCCCTAGGATTGTAGAGTTAAATCATGCTACGCTGTTTGGTACTTTGTCACTTCGTGTTTCATTTTCATTGATAAAAGCCCTTCAGTTCTCCAGTCACTGCTGATCAGACAGCCCTTTAAGAAGGAAGGGTTTCGTATCTGTCATGTATCTGAAAGGCCGGTACTCAGTGGGGAAGTTTCTATCCTGTATTTCAGAGGATTTCACGTTTTATTCAGGTAGCAGTAGATGCTACTTGATTATTACTCTTATTTTCCGAAGAGGCATATGTGAACTATGAGTAGTCTACCTTCGCATTCGGTGTTGAGGGCACTTGAGACTCTTGGCACTGAACAAGGTGTTTCCATATGGTCATCACCCTAATTTTAGCTACTGGTCAATGAAGCTTCCTTGGCACTAAAAGCAGTATTTTTTTTTTTTTAATTTTTATTTTACTGAAAAGCTATTAACATGAGTCATCTTTCGGTGGGTTGTTACTGGTAGTCCTCATTTGTGTTTACCTATTTTCTTACAAGTAACTTTCAAATTTTACATGATTATAGAACTGCATGCTGTTCTGGTCTCTGGAAGGCTTTCCACTGAAACTTCAGTCTTAAAAAAATGGTGGATCTTGAATAGCATCAGTAAACAAATATAAGCTACACGGAAGTGGGAAAAGATGTATTTTTTTACCCACTTATTTCACTCTTCATTTGTTTTTTTGATTATCAGATCTTAGAGAGACTAGCAGAGTTTATCTGTCTGCTGTACTCGTTTAATGTTCTTAGTCACTGGTGCCAAGAAACGTTGACTTAATGAGATTTTTAACAATTTCCTTGTAAGACTTGTCTCTTAAAGACTGATGCTGGTAGATTTCAGTGCCTAAAACCCCCTTTTATTCCACTTCATTCCCAAGCCTTTTGGTAATCTCTTTGTCCCTCCCCTTTCTCATAAACAAAGCTATAGCCTTGAAAAGAAGGAAATTCAGAGACCCTTTGAGATTTTTCTTTTTAACCAGCTTTTTATAAAAAAATGCACGGAAGTGAAAGTAAGGGATGATTATAAAATCCTTTCTGGAAACACACTTTCTTTTTTTTTTCTTTTTAATCTACTGGTATGGATACTATTTTCTCTTCTGCTTGTATCTTGAGGAAAATAGGATGGGTGAATTGCAGGTTACTGATTTTTACCAAATGAGATCTGGGTTTCTTCCTGAATCTAAAGACTTCTTATTGTAAAGAAAAATTGCAGTGCATTTGAAAGTGGTGTGGAAAATCAGACGGTGAAGAAGACTGAAAGGAAGGAAAATGGTATGATGACAGCCCGTGTAAGAGAATTAGTTCATGTAGTAAGAGTTGTTGGTTACTACTTCAGGGCCTCTGTGGGTTTGCCACCTCTGTGTAGAAGGAGAGTGTCTTCAGTAGAAGTGCTCCGTCAGCTTTGGTGGTACTTTGTCACAGAAGTCTGAGGAGAAGCTACTGAGGTTTTGAATTACCTGTGCATGGTCCTGATTTGGCTACAGATCTGAATTCCTATGTTGAGAATGGAGAACTGCTATCATTGTTTTGCACATCAATTTACCGTTTGCAAAACTTGCGGTACTTATTGAGTTTCCTCAAGTGGGAATACACAGAGGCCGTGGAGGACATAGGAGGGAGGCATCCTGCAAGTGCGTGTGTGTGAAAAGTCCCTGAGAAACCACACTTGTGTTAAGTGATGCCAGTGTTCAAATATACAGGGGAGTGAGAGCGAACGCTCTGTTCACTGCTTTGTAGAGTACTGCCTGAAATTTTTGTCTGTTTGCTGCACGGTGGTGGTTTTTGTTGTTGTAGTGTGTTTTTTAAACATCCTAAAGTTATTTATGTTTAAATCTACAAAATGTGCTGTTCAGTGAAGTATTAATTTGGTATCTTTCTTTTGGCTGTTTAAATAGACTTCATTGAGAGCAGGAAGTGTGGCTTATCTTTCATAGCTCTAAACAAGACAGAGTTTCAGTTTGCAGTACAGGTACAGTTGAAATCTGATGCTATTTTGCAGGGTATGACAGTTTTTTTTTTTTTTTTTTGCCTTGGCTATTTACTCTAGTATACAGACTGCTCCTACAGTTTAGGATTGTATTTCAACGTCCTAGGAGATCAGTTATGTCTGAGGTTCTTAGTTCCAGTCATGCTTTTATGTTACACTCATCACCCAGTTGAAGTCTGTTTCAGAAGCCTTCAAAATTCCATTTGTAGTGCTAAGCCTGCAAATGTGGCTGTAAGATGATTTTCAAGCAGTTAAGTATTGAAAGTCTTTATTGATTAACAATTGGATTTTTGCAGACTGAATTGTTTGAGAGCAGGAAGACGCAACTGTCTGCATGAGGCATTGGAAGCCCTGCTATAACGCTGCTTGCTTCTGGGTGACCTGGAGTGTCTCTTTCTTAGACTTCACTGTGTCCTGCAGTGACTGCAGCGTAGATAAGACCTTTGAGATGAAGCATGCAGAGCCTTATTTGAATATGATCTGTGCACAATTACTCCAGAACATCTTATTTCAATAGATTATTTATTTATGTTATTTTCTCCTCCACCGCTACCACCCTGAGAAAATCTGGAACCTTAGATAGATGTTCTGCAGCCTTTTATTTGATTCTTTCTTTTTATGGTAGTTTTCTGAAAGGGTCAGTTATATATAATGGTTTTGTTTGCTTGTTAATCTATTGGGAAATTGATGTTCCTGTCTCACTGGAAAGGAAAATTAAGTGGCAGAAATGTTCAAATGTCATTCAGATCTATATTTCATTTTTGAGTTTTCTTGCGTTTTCATAACAATTGTCCTATATATAGTAACCCTAAATGTAAGGTGTAGGACTTGCTTTTTACATCATTGCTTTGTGAGGCTGTAAAGAATACTATGACTCTGCCTGAGTTCTGCCTCCAAAAATATTGGCAGAACAAAAGGAATTAAAACAGAATAAGACCCTTCCCAGCTCTGTTCTTAAGAAGTCTACTGAGGAGGTTTAGGAGGTCCACTTCTCATTCAGTCACTGTAAAATTAAAAACTTAGAGAATTTTAGGTCTCCATTGTTTCTCTGGACATAGATGCTGCGTTGATATGTTTTGTGCAGAGGTGGTCTCCTTACAAGAGAATTTTTCCTTAACCCTCAGAAAAGAGTTTATACCAAGACTTCATTTTAGAGTCTTTTTTAAGCAGTATTCTGATGTTAATATTTTAACATAATTCCAAATACCTTTTGAGACTGAAATCCAGAAAATACAGGGGAAAAATATTATAAAAATTACAATTTACTTAGCTGGCTCTGTAGACATTTAAGTTTTTAAGGATTATGTACAGGGGCTGGAGTTGTCTTGTTCACAGAATTACATTCTTCAGTTAGCAATGATATTAAAAACAAAAAAAAAGGAGGCAAAAGCCAAGAGATGTTAGAAGTTTTGAACAGTCTGGACCACAGAATCTTCACTGGAGACGTTAGCCATTTGGGCTGTAACAGTAGCATGTGTATTAAATAAATAAATAAACCAAGCCAACCAACAAACAAACAAAACCAACCCCACCCCCAAAGAAAACCCTAAAGCCACACAGAAAAGATCACACCCCTCACCCCAAGAAAAACACACAAAAAAACAAACTACAGCAAACATCTTCACAGTGAGCAATGTCTACCTGAGAAAGTCAAAGCTCCCTGACGGCTCTGATGTTGGAAAACGTTCTGAACCAAGACCTTACAGGTGGTTCAGAGGTCTTCCTATAATTTTATTTCCTTCCTAAATACAAAAACTTAAAACTGTGAAAACATTGGCCACCACAGACAAAATGAATGGGGTAAAGAAATGTAGTCATCTTGCAGTGTTTTTCTCAATTGTAAAATCTTGACTTCCATACATGTTTTATGTCTCTCCCACTACCTTAAAATACGTTTTGAAAAACAAATGTTTTTGGTTTTGCTTATGATTACAATCCTTACATATGGTGCTTTCTGACATGTCTGTCGGTATACTGTTTAATGGATAAACACATTACCCAACATGTGTATTTGTACTTTTCTTATTCTGACTTAATGCAGTGAGTGAATTCCTCCTACCTCCTCTAGTATTATCCTGTTCTATATTATGCCAGACTAAGGTGAGGGATAAAAACGATTTTTGTTACATTAGTGAACCCAGACCAAACATTTGAAAGAATGCCCAAGATTTTTTTAATATTAAGAATTAACAAAATTTCCTCAGTGAAGATAGAAGAAGGTTTATCAGTTATTATGGGCTAATATTTGAAGGACACATTGAAAAATGAGTGGACTTACTTATTGGATTTCCTAAAAAGGACTATACAGAGGAAGAAAAAAGATTTATTGTAAATTATTTACTAGGTGAATGTAGTTTGATTTGTGGTAGTTACCATAGTGAAGTTGTCCTGGTTTCAGAACATTGTATAGCAAGATTTGTAAAGAAAATAAGACTTGTAGATTTGGGGTTTTAGCTTTTGTAAGTTTTCATTAAAAAGGAGGAGGTGATATGCTTTTTTTAGTGACATAGGACAGAAATTAATAAATTTCTATAGTTTTGTCTTTTGGGTAACTTTTCCAGGAAGTCTATTTTTTTAATTAAGAAATAATGGTTAAAAATGCATGCATACCTTTATTCAGTATAACTGATTGTTTTTTCCTTTTTATCTTGCAGCAACGCACCTCTTGCTTTTTCCTCCAAAGTATGTTATATTAAGTTTCGTGAAGCATCGAGTGTTGGTGTGGCCCAGCATCTAACTAACACGGTTTTTATTGACAGAGCTTTGATAGTTGTGCCCTGTGCAGAAGGTTGGTATTCTAAATGTTTTTCTGTAATGTTGGTCTTTGTCCTGTCTGCTAATTGTTTTAAGCTTTTCATGTAAGGAGGTGGTGCTCTATTGTTATTTTATTTTATTGCTTTTTGGGGAAAAAAAAAAAAGACTTGAAACAACATTGAGAATAGAATTAAGGAACATAGCTATAGAGATTTAATTTAAATTCATCATTAGAAAAAATAATTTGATTTAAATTAGGCTAATTCAGTTTTCCATTGTTAGATATTTTTTGGGGGAAAATAAGGTAAATTTTTCTCCTTCAGTATGATCTTTGTCTTTGCAAGCTTATACCTACACAAAGCTCTCACTGAAGTCAATGGAGCACTGAAAATATTAGGTAATTGCCTTGCACAGTTAACAGTGCAGTTTGGATCTTAATGTGTGACTTCTCTTGGGGGGGGGGGGGGGGGAGGAGGGATTGTTTTTTTTCTTTTGATGATGCTCATTACTTCTGGTTTTTTTTTTGTACTGAGTCTCCATTTGTCTTGTCAACATGCAATGTATGCATTTAGCCATTGTAGATTTATCTAATTTAAAATATTTTGTATGTATGGTGATAACTACTATTTGAATATAAAGTATAAATAGTTTACCTCCTTATGCAATAACAAGATTTCAGTTTTCCCTTCTTACTGTTGAACGTATTATTTCGTTTGCATTAAAAATGCTTTCTTACATACTGGTACTCCTTTTTGATGTTAGATATCTCTTGAAAAATGCAATTAACTGCACAGAATGCTTCCAGAGTAAAGTGTTTTTATAACTGTTAGTAAAGAAAAGATGTTTCTTTTAAGTAGCTCTTAGTAAAGATGTTTCTTTGAAGTAGCTCTGAGCCCGTAATTTACAGATGTGTTGAATACAAGGGAATTCTTACTTCTAATATTCCAAATCTGAATACAGTTTTATGAAACATGGCCCTATTGTTGCTGAATTGTGCATAGGCAGATAACGGGATTTAGGCAGAGCCCCATTGACTTCACTGGGATCATTGTGGAATTGAGCACCTGCCCATTTGAATCTGGAGTTTTTGCCTCCCTGGAGTGGAAACATTCCAGCTGGTGGACTGAAGCTAACTTCACTTTGAGCATGGTAGCTGTTTTGCCATGAAAAACAGTGTATTGAATGGTGGAACCATATGCTGCAGCAAGTCCAGAAACACCTGCTGCTAATGTGACTTACTGCAAGAGTCAGGTTTTGGTTAAAAAATGCTGCTGACTTCCTGGAGTTTGTTAACAATGATCCCAGGGTACCATTTTTTTGGCTTGCTTGCCATATTGTAATCTGGATAGTATGAGATTAGTACTGTTGTAATAATGGTCTGGGATATTCTAGCAAACTCTGGCAAGTCTCCAAAATTTCATGGACTCTAAAAGTACTTTAACTGAAGGTTATATTGACCTACAATATACTGCCTGTTTCATAGCCTTGTTATATTTTTGTCTTTGTGAAGCCTAGATTTTTAGTAACTCTTACAACAAAAGAGCTTTTTTTGATTTATTCTTTGAACTTATTCGTAAACCATGAAGAGGATATTGCTGTATCAACTTGAAGGTCTGGGTAGGCAAAATATATCCGATGAGAGCCCGGACAACTGAAAAGTTGTCCCTAAATAATTGACTATAAATTATTCAGGATCTTAGTTTCATGTTTCATCCAAACGACCTTAACACTGGTTCAGTACTGCCAGAGAGGGAAGATTGCTGCCTAATGAATGAACAACACTTCCTGGTGTTTTTCTTGTGATGAGATCACTGCCTGACGTGGTATGGCAACAGGCAGGTAAAGCTACATTTTCCTGTGTCTCTTTGACAGTAGACAGTGAGTGGAAGGAGAATAAAATCGAAGTTCTAAGAAACCTTGTCCCCACCCCATTTGCAGATGACTTATTAGACATTTCTAAGAAAATGCATTACAGATAAATTGTCACTGTTCTAAGTCATTCTGAATCCCCCAGTTTCATGCATAATTAGCTGAACAAGTGATTGGGTTGTGAGGACATTTTTTTTTTCTTAATGTCAGAATACTGTTTCCGTGTAATTTTCTAACAGAATCACACGTTTTAGTTTGTAAAGATGTGAATTCATATAAGTTTAACTTCCTAAGGAGTATATTGTGTGGAATAAGCATGGCTTTGGAGATCACAGTACAACATTTTGAATCACCTATGTATCATATAATGCATTGTTAATGGAGTCAGTTGAGTGTATCACAAGCTTTAAAAGTAGCAATGGCTATACTTTACTGGAAGATTAAATTATATTGGTGGCCAGTGGTGCCAGTAATGAAATGTTTCATGCGTCGAATTGAACATAGAGGAGAGGTAAAAAACTTTGAAAACTTGGTTTTAAAAACCACAATAAAATCTGAAATTTAGAGTGCATTTAAACAGTGGTAAATCAAGGAAATATGAGGTGGGGATCACTATGCAATGAAAACAATGTTAATTTTGTGTCATTTAATAAACAATTTAACAGAAAATGTAATTGTAAATGAAGTAATATTATCAAGCTGTTAAAATGTGATTTTCTTTTGTGTGTATGGGTAGGTTTTTCTTTAAATGTTATGCTTTGAGAACACAAAGGTTGAAAGATAACAAAGATGCCACCCTAATCATTCTAAATTTTATGTCCACATTATCTGGTAGATGGATTTTGACTATTAATTTGGTTTTGTATGTTTTCTCTGTGTGATATTTGTGCATTATTAGATGACTAGACTGGCCAAGGCAGACCTGTTACACTTGCCTGAGTTAGGCATTGTTTGCCATGCCACTAAACCTGCCGTCAAGTGAAACCTTCATGGGGGAAATGAGATCGAAGTCTGGCCTGCTGAAGATGGACGCCCTGTCTCTGTTTTTATTTTATTTTGCTTTCTTTCCTTTGTTTTTTTTTTTCTTTATTTTTTTTAATTTATTTTTATTTTATTTTGTCCCTTTTTGTTTTGTTTTGTTAAATCTCTTTCCCTTGTACTTGTGAACTGGTACTTCAGTTCTGTAAAAATGGTGTTTTGTAAAGGGTTCGCAGTGCTTCATTTTGAAGTTGACCTGAAGCTGCTTATGAATGGTGGATGGTATACACAGAGTATGATTAACTTATTTTTATGCTGTGAGTCATGGATAAATTTGGTTTTGAATACATGTAAGCATCTAAATTCAACAGATGAGCATATTGTGTCAGAAGGCTGGAATAGTGAAAAATAGTTTTAAGATACGTTCTTTCATATGTTATACGTTACGAGTTCACCTTGGAAAAGGACACTTAAAACTCTTACTTTCTGGAGACATTAACTTTGCAAAATACAGTCATGATCTTTCTCTGCTATTTGCCCCACTTCTCAGCAGAGTAGTTTTTATTTTAGGTTGCATGGTCTGTTTAAAAGAAGGCTTTCTATTTATGTCTAATATAAAGAGTTTAAAATATAATTATTTCTGAAATTGCAATTTCATGGATAGTGAATGTCATGAAATACTTGCTTCTGATGAAATCTTGCTCCAGTGAGGTCAGTGGCAGTAAAATTTCATCCTTTTGTTTTTACAATTTTTAGAAAGACTGTATACCACTCATAAGTACAAACGCAGCCCGAGGTTTAGATTGGAATGTGTTATATGAGGCACATTGTCTTTTAACATTGTTATTTGTGTGAAGATTGAATCAGTTCTGTATGCGTGTGTGTGTGTATGTATGTGTATGTGTTGCACTTTTACATGCTCCAGTGGTGGTTATGTGAAGAAGTTTAAAAAAAAAAAAGTCATCTTAGTTATCTCAAGCCCTGGTAGTTGATGCTGGAGTGACTGAGAAGGTTATCTTTAGATATATTCTTTCTTGTGGAATGGAACCTCTACAGCAGAAATGGTGGGCCAGGTGGTATGTTTCATCCTCAGGCATTTCTCTTCCCAGCTAAGTGCATTGAGATCAGTTGGTTTCAGTTTGGTAATGCACTAGGCTGTGAACTGCAGCTGGGAAGAGCTTTGCCTCATACTCTTTGTTTCATTTATTTTGAAACCTCGGCAGTTGAGGTTGTTGCCATTAGAACTAATCTGTTTAGTCACTGCTGTTAAATCCAATAACAATCATGAATTGGATCACACACAAATTATTTTATTTCAAAGTGTGCGTTTGCCACTGACTTAAAATAGCAGGAAAATAACAATACCTCTAATTATGTTTAAAGTAGATATGAAAATATTTTAAAACAAACTCACTTATTGCTGAAGCAGTTTTGAGGGGAGGATTAAGCGTGTAGTTTAAGTATGAAAAACAGGAAGTTAATTTGTTCTGAGCATTTGGAAGGAGATAATACTGTGATTACTACCTGCTTAATACAAATATTTTTGTTCATCATTTAGCAAAGTGGATTCTGGTACGGACTCAGTTGGCTAGGACTCTTAAGCACTTTGATGATACAAAAAAAAAACAGTTATATATATTTAGGACAACAGTACATCTTCTAAGGAGCATAAGGTATTTTTAGTCAGTGCAGAACTAATCTACATGTGCTTCCAAATTCCATCACAAAGCAAAGAGTAATTAAGTAAATGATCGTAGAATCTGTGATTTGCTAAACAATCAAAAGCTTCTAAGAAATATTACTAATATGAGGTATATATGACATTTATTTTGTCTGTTTCCCTTATTAGAAAATCAGTATCTTTATCTCATTTCCATTAAGCCCTAGTTTAAAAAACAAATCTGTTATTCTTAAATAATTCTTAAAGTATCCTAACTTACTGTATCATAACCAACATGTTTTGTTGTATATCTGTGTGGGCCTATATTCTTTTATAAACTTAGGGAGATAAAGCTCTAAAAACTTAGTCTGTTTTTAATTCGTGAGGTTAGTTGGTCTCTCATACTCATTTGTTCAGTAAACTAGATGTGCAAAGTTTTCTTCCCCTGTCCCAGTTTATTTTCTATGGAATTATTTAAAAATTTGACCTGATCTTAAAAACTGGAGGGTGAACCTGTGAAAATACAGTGTCTCTGAAAATACAGGCAAATTTTCAGGGTTCTGTTTGTAGAGTTAGACCCTTCTACAATAAAATGAACCAGCAGATCTTTGTTTGTGGCGTGGAACTGACCGAATGGATTTTCTATTAAAACGAAACGTTACACTATTTAGAACCCTAAGTATTCTGGACATAATGCTGCTAATTTGTAATTAATATATGCATACTCTGCATTCTTTTAACTGCTATAATAGTTGACTTAACTGAAAAGTGCTCAGCTGGTTCCTTAAGCAACATTTGAGCAAATGAATAATTCCTATTATTTCAGTAAGGTGTCCCATACGCTTAAAGTTTAGGCTTGAATATAAGTAACTTTCTGAACTTAACTCGCTGTATGTTTAATTGTGTGCCTAACTCGGTTCCTGTTTATATTGAATTGGCTGTATGTAAGTGCATATTTAAATTAGGCATATGCTTATGTACATTACAGACCAAGGATCAAAAGTAGCATGCAGACACACAATTTTCGGAGCCCTTTCTGTTACTGAATTTACTTGAGCCATGTGTGTTGATCATGTGGAATCCTGCTTAAGTATCCTGTTAATTGCAAGAAGCTCTCTGCTCAGGATTAGGTCTGATAGTTAGTGGTCTGGTTCATTAGTTATCTGAAAACACTTAAGTATTTTGATCTTTCAGAAGAACTAGTATGTAATTGTATGCCTAATTTGCATGCACAGTTACTGGAACTGTATATTGGAAAGACTGTTTAGTTAGCTACCTCGTAGGCAGGATATGCACCAAAGTACATGATTCTTGTGAGCAGTCAGGCAGATCAGGTACAGCAGGTCAGGTACACCTCTCCTTGCATGCCTGACTTCAAAATGAGTGCTGAACATTGTGGTGATTACTCAGATTCATGCATGTTTTCTAAAAAGCCCTGGAAGACATGACTGCAGAGTTAATTCTTGAGTGCTAATAATTTTCCTATTTTTTTCCTATAGATAGCAAAATCAAGTGGTTTGTTACATGTTAAAGAGCAAGGTGCCTCAAAACTTAAAATAAATGTAAATAGGAGGCATGAGAAAAAGATGGGTACTGTTACTTTATCTTTTCTATTCCACACATGCTGCATATAAATTAATTTTCATTTAGATTTGTTTTGTCCTTTGGTCACATCCAGTTGTAACCCAGTCCATGCTGCAGATCTGTATTACTGTTTTGCAGTACCTTTTTCATCTTTTTTTTTTTTTTAATAGTATAATTCTTGCAGGGTATATTGGAACTCATGTAGCTAAAACTACACAGTGTTTTAAAACTTATCTAATATTCTTCTTTTTGATAAGAATATTAATATTTTCATTTTCAAATCTTGTAGTTAGGGGTTTATAGCTAAGAAATACAGTTTTAATCAGTACAGTTTTCGTAGACATCTTGGCTATTAAAAAAAGTTTAAATAAAAACATTTGGTTTATTAAAGTGCATGTGGTAGTACCAAAAGGCTCAGTGGCTTAGCATATATACAGTTATGCCAGCAATTTTGAATAAATCTTAGATGTGTAGTATAATTAGAACTGCGTTCTGTAGTTTTTCTTTTGATTGTTTAGTGTTTGTATCAGTTAAAATCCCTTTACATTTCAAACTTAATAGGCACGTTTAATTGTTCAGCTATTGCATCTTTTAATTTTTGAAGATTTTTGGGGTTAATTTAACAGTCTAATTGTATCTAACTTTTTAATGAAACCTATGTTTAGTATCTAAATTATGATTACATATATTTAAACGGTTATAATGACAGGGAGAAGATAATCTGGTTGAAATAGTATAAAATGCATATTTTAGGAATATATGGCTTTCTTAGCTGATTTTTTATGATTTTCTTCAATCTCAGTAAATTTACAGCTAATCTATCAAAGTTTCAGATAAACTGAGATGACCTAGAATATAAGACAGTACAAATCTAAATTTTTCTGCGCTCCCCTTTCCTTCCCCCAGCTTTACTTGTAGTGTGTATTGTGTGGAGTCACAGTAGTTTTTATTTTATTTATTTTTACATCAGGAGTAGGTAGCTTCAGAGAGAAAAAAGCACAAATTTCAGTTAGCACATACATGTTTTTTCTTTTTTTTTTTCTTTTACTGATTTGGTTATTTGCCATTTCTGGGGATTAAACTTTAAAAAATGTTCTTCTTTTCTGTATCTGATGTTCTGTGTGCTATTAGTGATGCAGCCAACACGAACGGTTGTCATGTGTAAAACAACTTTCGATCACCGCGAAAACACCGCCCTGGGAAAGCGTCCATGCTTGATATCGTTTGGTTCATGAACATTAAGTTTCCAGTACAGGTGACCCATAGCTCAAAGTGTTAAATAATTGTGTACATATTCAGTTTTTAAAATAATAATCCATTAATGAGATTGCTAGTCTTTGAAGTTTTTCTCACTTTTGTTTTTCCTAGTAGGGCAGGGTAAAAGGAAAAACTTAAGTTCTTATTTGTTTCTTTGTAAGGATCTGGTAGATAGATTCATTCTTATTTATTACCTTTTTAAATGCAAGGGTAATTGTAAAATCATAGAAAGAATAACATCTGTGTAGTGTGCAAACTCTGTATAATGCTTTCATTTGCTTCTTCAGGTAAAATCCCAGATGAAGCCAAAGCCCTTTCTTTATTGGCACCTGCTCCTACTATGACAAGCCTGATGCCTGGTGCAGGGTTGCTTCCTATACCTACACCAACACCTTTGACTACAGTAAGTAAAATTCAGTTGCTGTTTGATTCCTGGCTTCATCTATATCTAATAGCCTTTTCTGCATTCAGAGACCAAGAATGATCTGATCCATGGATGTTGTCCTCTTCTGTGTCAAATCAGTGAGAATCTAGCTGTGATTCCTTGTTTGAGGGTGGATCATGAGATACATGTGCACTACCTTTCCTGGTTTTTTTTTTTTTTTGGATTTTTAATTTTCAAACTAGTGGGTAAATACTGGTTTTGGTTGTGTCCATGTTAATTGTCCCTTTCTAGACCCATTAATTTGATCCAGTGGCAATGCTATCCATCTCCTAAAAATCATTTAAAACATAATGTTTAAATTGGCACAGACCTTTATAATGTTGAAATGTTGCATTAGGATGCTTCTATTTAATATCTCAGCGGTAGGACTTTTGACTGTTTGCCTAGCAATGTTTTCACTGGAAATAGCACAAGAGCTAGCTGCTGCTACTTCTGTACTGTTCCCATCTACCCCTGTAAGCTTTTCTTGAAATCAGCAGGCAACTGTGCCCTGTTCAGACACAATTCTGGAAATAGCAAAGCCTACTTCAGAAAAAATTGGACTTAGTGTCACCGCCCCTATGTTATTTGAAGATGAAAGTCCTCAGTCTTCTAAATGTGTTGCAGCTGTGTGTTTACTGATGCTCCTGATACCATCCTGGATTTTTTGTTTTTGTGTTAAGGGTGTCCTGCAGACTCTGACTTACCTGTTTTTATAATGATTCCTCATTTGTCTCGATTACCAGAAGCATTATTCCCACTTTTATATACTTAGCTGATAATTACAAGCATCCTAAAAGAAATGAGTATCAATTAATTCCTTTCTTTCATCCCTTCCATAAAAACCTTGCTTGAAAATGCAACATTGTTTTCTGCTGCAGTATTTCACAAATCTGCACAAAAGTTTCCATCCTTTTCAAAGCTTCTACTCCAGCAGCTGTTTTAGAGTGCACAACTTCTATACAGAAACAGTGGGACCAAGGTCACCAGTTATAACTGTCATTGCATAAGAGGCAATGTTTGGCTTTGAAAATCATTTTTATTTCACAAGAATGTTGGCTTTTTTTTCTATTAAGATCGGTGATATTATGCTCACTGATATATGAAGTAATAGTTTAGGCATTTCATAAATCAAAAGTGTGCTTACTCATGGTTCAACTGCTTAATTGCTGCTAATTAAGCATAATTAATAGCAGGATTTAGAGACATTTGTTTCTAAAATAACTTTCTTAAGTGACTTTGTTTTCATACCCATCTTTTAATAACAGATAATTTATTATAAAGTTCTGCCAGTCTGTTCAGATGTTAGGATGACAGCAAATAGTAAATGCCCCCCTTATCCTCCAGGAGTTAATTTAATGCACATGTTCAGTATCATATGAATAATTTATCTTGTTCTGTGAATGAAAGTTTTCAAAACAAAACCTCAGTATTTTATTCCATCAATCCAGAATTCATTGTTAGTTACAAAGTGGCATTTTTGGGGCTTGTTCTACTGCTGCATCAATGGTTGCTAACTGTTGGTTTCTTGGACCGATGGGCTCCACTGGGTAAATGTAGACAACACAAGGAGATGGAATGCAGAGGTACTATCCGTGGAATTTCCCTTTTTCTCACGTACAGTATTAATTAGTCATGTCATCTTGCCAATATTCTCTTTTCCTTAGATTTTAGCAGAAGCAGTAAATTTGCTATGCTTGTGAATGCAGAAAGTTGTTCTTTGGTGAACAGGTTATGCCTGTTACATAGCTTAAAAACTCTTTTTTTACTTTCTGTATTTGTCAATAGTGATGACCAATGGCTTTTCTTTAGATGTTGGAATTATAAGTAACCAAGCAGAACCCACAAGATGAACTAGAAAATAGTCAAGCATGATATGCTCTTGTACATGCATAATAGCATTGTGTATACAGATATGATTTCTCACACATTCTGTTAGTGAGGTAGGACTTAAAAATTAAAAGTTTTATTTCATACTTCATCAGATGAGCGTACTTAATAACAAAATCACACTTCCTGAATGCTCTGTAGTCCTGATTGTCTCTTCCTTGGTCTTAAGTACTTGAAGAATGAAAATGTGCAGGAAATTACACCACTGAATAATTTCTTTTGACGTCCGGATATTAACTACAGGGCTTTTTTGGTGCAGCAGTACTTGCAAAATATTGTAATATATTTTCTTCATAAGTCAGAAGAAGATTAAGATTTTGTTGATTTCTGCAAGGCAAAGATGTTTGTGTGGTGTTAGATTGATTAACTTTGTGCATGTTTGATGGTCCATTTCCAGTGGTCATGGCATTCTGAATGCATGTTTTGTCTTGATGCTTCTTCTTTCTTGGTTCTTAGCAGTTGCAAGGTGAAATTCTTTATAACCAAACTTAGATCAGTCCTTAGCGATTCCTCATCTTTAATACTTGCTGTGGCAAAAAAAAAATAACAGTAATAGCAATGCTTGAAGACATCCTAATCAATTTGATTGACTACTAGCATTAGAAATTCACGCCTCCATGTTTTCTGATTGATACACTGCATCTCTGGTCAGATGCCTTTAATAAGATGGTAACTAGTAGCCCACAGAAAATCTTAACTGTACCAGGTCATTTGTGGGTAGATTTTTATTCTTTAAAAAAAAAAAAAAAAGTAGGGATCTTGAAGTTTAAAATACTGCCACTGTTCTTAGATTGATTTTCAAGGAAATGCACAACACAGAGAAACACTAGCAAGTATTTCCCACCAATGCTAGATCAAAAGCATATGTTGTTTTTGTGTTTTTCAGCTTGGTGTTTCACTTGGCACTTTGGGAGCAATACCAGCGGCAGCACTGGACCCTAACATAACAGCACTTGGGGAAATACCACAGCCACCAATAATGGGGAATGTGGACCCATCCAAAATCGATGAAATCAGGAGAACAGTATATGTTGGAAACTTAAATTCCCAGGTAACTTCTTCTTTTTTTTCTTTTTTTTTTTTTTTTGGTATGAGAAACTCTAGTGGAAGATATAAAGTTGTAATTTATGGATTGTAGTCTTAAGAGCTTTTTGTAGCTGATGACAATAGGAATTTAAGAAAAACAAACAAAAAAAACCTCACTCTTTTTGGTTACTAGTATTATTTTAAATTTTGAATGCTCTTGCACTAATCAGATCAGATCCTGCACCAGACTGTGTAATTCAGATTAGCAGGACACCAGAGGAATAACAGTGTGACTGAATTCAAGCAACAGAAATAAGATTGTATGTTTTGATCCAACTGGGCTGTATTAATTGAGTGATTCCTTAGAAGCCAGTAGATCATGATAGCTGTCCCTCTCTAATACTGTGCAGCTGCTTAAGTACAGCAAGAAGGAATTCACCTTCTGAATCACAATAAATTAACTATAGCAGAAGGTTAATGATTTGTCCTAGTAAAAGTTGCAAAATTAGCCTGAGCATTTCTGAGTTTCAATGACAGAAAAGCTAGGTCTGTCAGAAATCTGTTTTTTCAGCAGTTACTGATTTATTTGTTTGAAAAATGATTTGTTTTTGACTGATGGCAATATGAGTATTTGTTTTGGGGGGTTATTTGATTGCCAAAGTAGCTACAAGAGTATAAAAGTGCCGTTGATTGCAAGAAAATAAAACAAGCTGGAAGCTAGTAGAAAAAATAAAACCAAAGTCTTGTAATGTTGTTCTGGTTTTTGTTGTTGCTGTTTTTAACTGATCAAAAATCATAATAGCAGAAATAGCTTTGACATAGGTGTATAAGGAAATTCCTCATCAGTTACTTCAAATGGGTTGCCTGAAATGTGCAAAATCCTGTGCAAGTTTATAACTTAAATGTAGGACTTCAGGACTTGTGGTTGCACTATTTTAAACTGTAATTTATTCTTTAGATTAGTGGAAGAAAAAATAATGCCTGTCTTTCCTATAGTGTAACTTACCAAACCTATGTCACCTGTGTAGTAATGGTGAAATTTCTTAGCAAAATCTATAGTTTTTATGTTACCTGATATGTTGGATAATTTTTTCATTATATATTTTACTTCAGCCAAGCTCTTTGACTCTTTCTAGACTACCACAGCGGATCAGCTGCTTGAGTTCTTTAAGCAAGTTGGAGAAGTCAAATTTGTGCGAATGGCGGGTGATGAGACTCAACCAACACGGTTTGCTTTTGTGGAATTTGCAGACCAAAATTCTGTACCTCGAGCTCTTGCCTTTAATGGAGTTATGTTTGGAGACAGGCCACTGAAGTAAGAAATGAATTATCCATATGAATATTGAATGAGAGATTTCATAGCATCCTCATACATTCATGACTCTGATCTGTAGGAATATACTGTGATGAATATTTTTTCAATATAATGATCTGTTGTTAGTTAACTGGAACAGTCTTGTAAACTCCAGTTTCAAGATTGGGTATAACTTCGTCTAAGATGAATGTGAATGGCATAGAGTAAAGTACATTTACATTTAATATTGAGGCAATGGAAGCCATAAAAGGGAGAGAATCCGCAAAGTCCTTCGTCCAAAGTTTTATATATGAAGTATGTGTAAAATAGGGCTTAACTTTGAGATTTGATCTAAACCAGAGGAACAGATTTCTAGACTTAAACCTCCATTTGTTTAGAGTAAAACAGAAACATTGTGCCTCACTTATTTAAAAGTGGTAACATTAGAAAGGAATAAAAGATACATTTCAGATATTTAGGCAACAGATAAATGCTGTGAAAAATCTGCAGTTTTACTGAACTTTGAAAATTTTAATCGTATGTTGAAGTTAAAGTATTTTCCTTTCTTATGTTTCATTTTCTGTTTTCAACTGTTTGTGTGTTAAAGGTTTTATTTTTCCTTAATTTAGAATAAATCACTCCAATAATGCAATAGTGAAGCCTCCTGAAATGACACCACAAGCTGCTGCCAAGGAACTGGAAGAAGTGATGAAGAGAGTAAGGGAGGCCCAGTCTTTTATATCTGCTGCTATTGAGCCAGGTAGGTATATTATATTCACTGTGTAACAGACATGTTCTGTGTGCACCTGGTACATGATTTTAAGAGCATTTTGAGACACAGGAAAAAGTTACTCAGAGCTGTACAATATCTGTGGAAGAACATTAAAATAATCAAAATTGTCTTCATGCAACAGAGCAGTTGACTGTTTATTTCCATCATTTTTTTTTTATCTTTGCATACATGTTCACTGAATGTTTTCAAAAATAGGAAAACAGTGCTAAACTGAATAGTATTAATTGTTGGTGCTTTTAAAATTCAAAGTACTTACAAACGTTTACATGAAGTTACTATATGTTTTGTTTTGTTCTTCTAGCACACATTAGTGTTGTAGTTTCCTGATCGGAGGAGCTAGCATTCTGGTGAAAGCATCAATATTATGCTTTATTTACTGTTAGCAGATTAATTTTGTCCCTGTGCTCTTTTTCATGCTGGCTGAAGATTGTACATATTCAAACCAAATGGGATCAGAGAATGAATCTGGGGTGAAACTTAACATATTGTAATGGACTTTTTTTCATCCAAATCATTTTACTGATCCCTGTTAACAATGAAATGTCAGGTCAAGGAGGAAGATGTTAATGGGTTGAGAGGTTAGATGCACATTTCAGTGCTGATGATTTAAAGCACAGCATAAAAAAATCTCACTTTGTTCAACTACTGAGTAAGTTCCTCCTTTTCCTTTTTATTTGTGAGATTTAGACATTTTATTAACAATCTCAGATTTTGGCTTATGTAGGTTAGATAGCTGGTAGTATTGAGATTTTGGGGAGAGATGAGGGTTTTTTTTCTGTTTTTCTTTCGGGTTGGAATTAAAACAGCTGTAATATTTCCTTTATGTAAAGTGGTCTCTTATAGAGGCTGAACCAAAGTTTGCTGAGATTGCTGATAGGCTTAACCACTGACTTCGTGGCTTTTGGATCAAACTTCTCAGCCCCTTTTCTCCATCCCTTCCTCCCCAAAATAATGCATGAGGAATAAAAGCTCAACGTTTGTACAGTTGTTCAAATGTCTAAAAGTATTGAAAGTATTAACTGCTTTATTATTTATTTTTTTACCATTTTATGCTTGTTTTCAAATTTTGCCCTCTATTCTAATTTACTCTATTCTTCTCAGGTTATTAAAAACAAAAAGAAATAGTAGTTACATTAATAATATACCAACAGGAGAACATGTTGTAATCTTGTGCATTGTGGCAGCAACATAAATCCCTTTCCTAATAGAGCTAGCTGTTTATAATTATCTGGTTTATGTGTACTGCTGCAGGATGGCTGCACTCAACGAGTATATGCAATGACTTTCTTGGATGTTTCTGAAGGATATTTGCAAAGAAGGAAGATGTGCAAAGAGTAGGCCCCTTGCACTATATGTGGTACATTCCACTTGTGCCAGATTGTTAACTGGGATCTTTAAATGTTCTGAGCTTACACTGCAAAGTGGTTTTTTCCTCTCAGAGTCTGGAAAGAGCAGTGAAAGAAAAGGCGGTCGATCTCGTTCCCATTCTCGTTCAGAATCCAGGTCTAGCTCAAAATCCCGATCTAGAAGGAAAAGATCACATTCAAAACACAGGTAGGTATGTTTTTGTTTTGGACTAAGGTGATACTGTTTTTCTTGAATGATGGTGGTTACTTAGATTTCTTAATTATGAGACAAGTGTCAGTGTAGAGATTAGTAGTTTATACTAACCAGATCAGGGTAACTGGGATCTTTATCTGATCAGATACTCTTTCCCTTTAAATGCTAATGTTTTCAAGATTACTTTCAATGTAAACACACTGTAAGGTACTTTCTGTGCGGTGTAGCATGACCTTATTTCATTTTGTGACTTCTGTATTTAAAAACAAATGAACAATTATCTGTGCTTTGTGGCTGGAACACTTATAGTTTTAACACCCCGAACTGATAAGGTGGCTGATTTTGCTAGTAGAAAGTCCCTGCTGTCCTGAACTTCTAAACACACAGTTAATAAAAACAGATTTTCTATTTATTGTACTGTAAAGTTAAATCTTTGAGAAGCCAGAAGAAAAATATAAGGGCAGTTTTTCATTCTTCAGTTTGTTTGCTTTTGCTAAATTTGTTAATTTCTGAAACAGGCTTTGAAATATAGGAGGAAATGAAATCTCTAGATCGCTGTTAAAGTTTGTCCATTAACATTTTTTCCAAGAATGAGACAGTATGTTCATGTGACACTCGCAGACACTTTCTGAAATCGTTCATATTTTTTCAATTTCTTGTGAGTATTTATGTAGTCAGTCTGAAGGTATTTGGTTACATTAAGTATCAAAAAACAAAGCATTCAAGTGTGTTTTATAGCTTACACTTTAGAAAGGTGAGTGTTGTCAGTGTTGCAGAAACAATTATGTTGCATCCTTTCTTACATTTTTTGTGTACATAGAATTCCTTTACACATAAAGGCTGGATAGAGGGGCATAGCACATCATTTATATTAACAATGCAATATCATCTAAGTGCAGGCTTCAGCTTTGTAAAAGCAAGATACCGCAGCACATATTCTCTGACATCAAACCATTGGGTTTTTATGCAAGAACTTTTTAATGCAAAAACAATGATGTGGTCACTTCCTTTTTGCATGCTTCCCTGCTGTTTCTCTAACTCAGGACATAACTGATAATAAGTCTTCATTTTGTGTAACATCTGAGCCATTTCTGTGCTGTTTTGTATTTACATAAACCAAACTGAGTTCTAGAAGATAAATTTGCATTTTTCACTTGCAGAAAACCTAGGCTTTAAACATGTTAACAAGTTGATAGTTAATTTTCTTTTTAAAAATCATTTACCACTGTTAAAGTTTTGAGTATGTGCTAAAGAAGTCAGTATCATCCATTGAAGCAAATTTATCCCTAAGAATAAACTATCCGTACCACTTTCCTGTTTTTGTATTTAATAAACCACCTAAATCCTTTTCTTCTTTATAATATAAATCTTGATGAAGGGCTTATTTTGACTAAATTGTAATTAATTTATTCTGTAATTAGTTGTATTTCTACACTGATACATGGCGTGAAGCTGTAGGTAAAAAATGGTTGCCTCTCCTCTTCTCTTGGTGTATCTTACTCTGTGTGTCTTGAGCTGCAGAAGACAGGTGAAGCTGGTATTTTTTGTGTCTTCATATTCTTCAGAATTTACTGAGTAATATATGTATGGCCTTTCTGTCTTTGGTAAGTTTAACTTCATGGCACATGAACCTCTCAGGCAAAGTATCCAGTGATTGTTTTTTGAAACATAATATTCCAATTCAGCTTTTTATTTTAAGCTTCCTAGACAATGCGATCATCCAAAAATAAATGTTTTGGAAAAAAAGAGTATATTCATTTTTAAAAGTCTTGTTTTTGTCATCAAATCTGAGACTATGCTGTGTATTTTTATCAGAAGACTGGAATTGAATTTCTATTGGACTTATCTGCACATTATTTGTATTCCTTATATATCACCTAGTAAGTGCTCATTCATTTTCTTGATAATTCTTTAAAATCAAATCCATACTTACAAATCCTTTCAGCTGAAAAGGTACTTTCAGTAAATGCTGAAACACAGATAGTGGAAGTTTCATTTTTTTTATTTGGAGATCCAACCAAGTGACCAAGACTGCAATAAGTGACTGGGCATGGAGAAGAAGAAGAAAAATGCAACTAATGGCTTTTTACAAGTTGATTTTAGATTTTATGCACTGAGGTTTATTAAGAAAAGCTATCCTAATATGATAATTTATATTTTCTGGAATATTCATAGAGGTTGTAATAAAATATGAATGTTACTTGAATATTACTTAAATGGTGCATTGTTTCAAAGGAAAGCACGTATACCTGGTGAAACTTAAAGTAAGCATATTTGCTAAACTGATGGCAGGTACTGTATTACTGAGGTGTAACTATATAACTCTCTGTAGTGAGGCAAGATTTTTGTATTTTTTTTCTTGTTTTGGTTGACCTATTTTTTTTGAAGTTTCAATATTAAAGTATTTTTCTTGTGGTATCATTTATATAGAAGTAGGTCTGGCAACAGATCACTCTCAAGACACAAGGACAGACGTAGATCCAGAAGTCCCCTAAAAAAACGGTCTAGATCTAGAGAAAGGCGGAAATCAAGAAGTCGATCACGTTCTCGGTGAGTTTACATTCATAAGAAATGTAATGTAAACTGTAAAAAGAAATACTGTTCTTCTTAGCATATAGTACAAGGTGTTTTTTTTGTTGTTGTTTGTTTGAAAAAATGTAACAAATGTTTTAGGTGATGGTGAAGGATGAAGTCTAAATGCTTTGTCTTGTTCCTAGGGTTTGTCTATGAAGCAAAAGTATAGAAAGTAGATTTTTATACTGAGGTATCTGAACTTCAGTACAGAAATCAGTTTTATGTTTATACCTACGTAGAATCATACAATCACTTGGGTTAGAAATTACCTTTAATGATCATCTGATTCCAACCACCCTGACAGTGACACCTTCCACTAGACCAGGTTGCCCAAAGCTCCATTCAACTTCGCCTTTGACACTTCTGGGGATGGGGCATCCACAGCTTCTCTGGGCAACCTGTGCCACTGCCTCGCCACTCACACAGCAAAGAATTTATTCCTATCGTGTAATCTAACTCTCTCCTCTTGTAGTTTAAAGCCATTCCCACTTGTCCTATCACTCCACTCCTTGACAGGATCCCTTCCCAGCTTTCCTGTAGGCCCTCTTTAGGTACTAGAAGATCTCTCTAAGGTCTCACCAGAGCCTTTTCTTCTCCAGGTTGAACAGCCCCAACTCCTTCAGCCTGTCTTTGTAGGAGAGGTGCTTCATCCCTCTGATAATTTTTGTGGCCCTCTTCTGCATCCACTCAAACAGATCTTTCTTATGCTGGGGCCCCCAGTATAAAGGCAGTACTCTAGGTGGGTTCTCATGAGAGCAGAGTACAGGAGGAGAATGATCTTCTGGCCACACTGCTTTTTATGCAGCCCAGAATATGATTAGCTTTCTGGCTGCAAGTGCACATTGCAGGCTCATTGTAACCCTGTTGCAGAAGGCCACCAGATCTATAAGGCATGTACTGCCCTTAGTGAACATGTTGGATGTTGCCAGTCACCTTTCTGTTTTCCATGTGCCTTGACATAGTTTCCAGGAGGATCTGCTCCACAATCTTACTGGGCACAGAGGTGAGACTGACTGGCCTGTAGTTCCCTGGGTCTTCCTTTTTTCCTTTTTAAAAAATTGATGTTACGCTTCCCCTTTTCTGATCACTAGGAAATTCACTGGACTACCATGACTTTTCAAATAGGATGGATAGAGCCTTAGCGACTTCTTCTGGCGGTTCCCTCAGGACTCTTGGGTGTATCTCATCAAGTCCTGTGGACTTGTGTACATTCAGGTTCCTTAGATGATCTTGAAACCGATCTTCTACAGCAGGTGGTTCTTCATCCTCCTAGTCCCTGCCTTTGCCTTCTGTGTGGCTAGAGCACTTGCTGGTGAAGAATGAGGCAAAAAAGTCACCGAGTACCTCAGCCTTCTCCATATCCCAGGTAACCAGGTGTCCTGTGTCATACTGGAGTCCTTTGGTATGTCTCAGACTGCTCCTGGCTGTACGTATCCTGGTTGCCTCCACACCTCTCAGAAAAGAGGTGTCTCACCTACAACTATCCCCAGTCACCTTTTTGTGGTTGCAATATGACGACAGGTCCTTCCTCTTCAGTCTGCAGAGCAGTGAAGCAATTCTTTAAGGGTACCTCAGGCTTCAGGGGTACCTCTTCCTCCTGCTGATCCTTTCCATTGCAGGCTTCCATTCTCCCACAGTGCTGGCATCCCTTCCTTCTGTGTGTGCTGGTGGGGGATTTTTTGGCTGTTCTGCCGTGGGTCCACCACACACTGCACTTGGAAGCAGCTATCTAGCTCCTTCTCAGCCTCCCTGATGTTGCACAGCCTTCTCACTGCCTCCTGCAGCTCAGCCACCTGCTGCAGGATATCCTCCACCTGGGCACACCTTCTGTAGGCAGGTCTGTCACCTGTCCCTCTCCCAGGAGTCCCTCTCCCTGCGGTCTGAGTTCTGCACTGCAGCCTGTCTCTTCTGCAGCTCCACCTGGCTGGAGGCATCGGACAGCACTGGGGGAGATGGTGCAGCCCCCCCAGCTGGAGCTGCAGTGTTTGCTCTCAGAGTGCCCACCCTTCTGCCTTGAGGGTCTGGTAGGATGGGTGCTCTTGACCAGTGCAGGTGGTCACAGAACAGTCCTGGCTGGTGGGTTATGTCTACTCCAAGTCTCCCACTTGGCCAGCGAGAAGTCCTCTTTTGAAAAAGCGCCCTCCCGTGCAAAATGCTGCTCTGTGCCCGGTCCCAGTGCCAAACTCTTCTTCCAGTGAAGAAGGATGGGGGCTGTGCCTGGAGCCTCTCAGGTCTGAATTAGTCCTTCTGAGAATCTTTAAAAATATTAGAATAAGTACTAATACCAAAAGACACAAACTTCTATCAGTCTGGTTCTTGTGGACCTGAAAATGCCTGTTAATCAATCCTTTGTATCATGCTTTCTCCCATTTCTCTGAATAATTGTTCGTTTTAATATGTTTTAGAGGCAGCTCATGTGCATGTCTACTAGGAAAGATGGTCAGGGGTCTCCCACTTCCAAATAATCCTATACTGAAATGTAATTTTCCAGCCAAAGCTGTGATCTAATCAGTTTTTATTTGGTTTTACTATAATATCCATTGGAGTGTTTCTCACTGTTTTTCTTCTTATGAACAGGTATCATTCTGCCTGTCCTATAGAAGTTGGCTTGTTCTGTTTACCTTGCTTCTGTTTTTACTGTCTTACCAGTTTTCTTACAGTTCAATTATTTTCAAATTCGTAATTACATTACAGAAGACTGAATTGTCTTGAATGCGTTTTGACCTTACGTTTGCCTTTTAAGAGAATTGTTTGGTGAAATTTTACCCATTTTTTGTTTTTGTGTATACACTGGTATTGGATTTCCAAGCAATTCCAAGCATATCCAGGATATTAGTACAAGAGAATGCTGCAGAATAAAGACTTCTGTCCAGTCAGCTGTCATTGTTCATACACGGCTAGTTAATCTGCAGTCCATTTTATATGGACCCAACTTTAGTAAAAAATAGTGCATTTAGAAATTGCAGAGTTTGTCTCAGTCTTGAGAAAATGTAGAATATCTATGTATGTTTAGTAACAACTGTGAGGTAAAGAAACATGTTCTCCAAACAAAAAGTACAGTAACTTCACTCTGAAGAGTGGGTTGGATACTTGGTTTCCAAATTTTCCTAACTATATAGCGTCTCCTGCATGGTAAACATAGGTGGAGAAGTAAAATTTTGCATAAAAATTATTTTTCAGCAGAGAGACATACTTTCTCTTTAGCATTTAATGTATGCTAAGACTAAGTTGTAATTTTTATTAGAAAGATCAAAGATGAATTAATGGATTTTTGTTTGACTTTTCACAGGGACAAGAAAAGAGACAAAGAAAAGGTCAAGGAAAAAGAAAAGACCAAGGAAAAGGAGAAAGAGAGAGACCGAGACAAGGAAAAGGAAAGAGACCGGGACAGAGACAAAGAAAGGGAAAGAGATCGAGATAAAGAGAGAAACAGGGATAAGGACCGGGATAAAGATAAAGAGCGTAACAAAGATCGAGAGAGAGTCAAAGACAAGGATAGGGATAGAGACAGGGACAAGGATAAGGACAGGGACAAAGAAAGGGAAAAGGAAAAAGATAAGGATAAGGAGAAAGACAGGGAAGAGGTAGATCAGAACAAGGAAAAAGAAGATGTTGAGAAAGATGGGGAAAAGGACAGAGAGAAGATGAAGGACAAGGAGGGAGATAAAGACAAAGGAGGGGACAGAGAAAAAGAAAAGGAAAAAGATGGGGATAAGGAAAAAGAGCGAGAAAAAGAGAGGGATGATAAAAAGAAGAAAGAGAAGAGATCCAGAACACCCCCAAGAAGCTATAGCTCTTCAAGAAGATCTCGTAGCTCCAGCAGGTTTGTTTAGAATTTTTTCATGCTTTTTTTGGACTTGTCAGCAAAACGAAATACATCCTAATTTTTATTTTTCAATATCATGGTCTTGGTAATTCCATTTGTATTCGTTCTGTTTTTGTAGATTTCCTTACAAAGGTAAATGAATTACAGAGAGCTCTGTATCATACCTGATAGAACACGCAGTCTCTTGTTGGGCTGCTGGTGCTTGCCTTTCACTTTATAGCATATACAGTCTTTAAGAACAGTAAGTAGATGGCTCTTGTGCCATTTTGTTATGTTGGAGCCATCCAAAAGTTTCGATAGAGGGACATAACACGTTGTCCTGATGAAAGTTTGAGTCATTCTTAACAAAATTCCTTGATTACTGAAATACTGTATGGTGTTCATCTGTAGAGCAATTTGTTGGGCTTGTAAACACTTGGTTGGTAGTATTTGTCAATTGGCTGTCTTAGGAATGGCAAGCAATTAATTTTCTTGGCTGGATGGCTGACTGCAGGAGGCTAGCATGTCACTTTGACTGGTTAGCCTTTCAGAAAGTGAATATATCTCAGTTGGAAGATAAAGGTATGTTTCTAAGCTGGTTAGATGGCCTGGTAAAGTGAAAAAGTAACACTCCTTAACCATGCTGGTAGTAAACAGGAAAGCAGTCAAGAATTAACCTACCTGTTTTTGCTTCTAAGAGAGGGTAAAGTGGGTGGATGTCTAGATAAATTCAGTACAGGAAGAGGAGGCTGTGAGACTGATGATAAGCTCTCTAAGTGGACCAACTGTAGCAAAAAGTATTGCTTCTGAATTAAGGTCAGGAAAAAATCCTTTCTGAGTACCTCAGCAATTACATAGTTCAATAAGATCTCGTGTAAAATTTAAATACGAAATTTCATCTGCTGTCTTGAGAGAATGTAATACTGGATGAGCTGGGAAAAGTTCTACATGTTGTTAGGGGATCCTGTTGTTTCCCCAGCAGCATTGGTCACCCCAGGCATCTACGATTCATTCAGAGAGTCAACTCTTATTTAGAGCAAAGAGTACCCATATATCAGCTCTAGCTGGATGCCTCAAAGGAAGGGACCATGCTCAAGAATTTCCTTGGGTTCTTATACCCATACAATCTTAATTTTGTCAGCTATAGTGCAATCAGTTCTTGACACATACATGTGATGTTCCTTCATATTGTCAGTTCTTCATTGCAGCGCAGGATGCCTTCTGTTACCTAGCAGAGCAGGCTCTCATCCAATGCTGTCCTTGGTCAGCACATCCCCCCCCTTTCCCCGTCTGTGCCACCCAAACACAATGCCACTCACTACTGCTCAATCACCACTACATACCAAGTTCCCTTACACAGAGCTCATTCTGTGGCCTAAGGCTTCACTAGATTTACTCTACTAATGTCAAAATAGCTACCTGAGTTCATAACATACCAGAAGCTTGTTTCCTTTTTAACTGTGATAGCTCTTCACTGGAAAAAAAGCAGAACTCCCTTGGCCTGCAAAATTCAGGATTCCAGGATTCATATAATGCAGAGAAGTCTGTAAAGGTTTCTGTACATTCTGCTTGTTTTTGTGAAATGTCCATGTTGTTTGGGAGGTTTATGGGCAAACTACTCTAACTTCTTCCTGAAAAGAAGTTGTGGGGAGCTGGGGGTCAGCCTCTTCTCGCAGGTAACTAGTGATAGGACGAGAGGGCAGTGGCCTCAAACTGTGCCAGGGGAGGTTCAGGTTGGAAATGAGGAGATATTTCTTCTCAGAAAGAGCAGTCAGGCACTGGAACGGGTTGCCCAGGGAAGTGGTGGAGTCACCGTCCCTGGGGGTGTTTAAGGAAAGGTTGGACGTGGTGCTTAGGGACATGGTTTAGTGGGTGACGTTGGTGGTAGGGGGATGGTTGGACCAGATGATCTTGGAGGTCTTTTCCAACCTTAATGATTCTGTGAGTCTGTGATTCTTTGTGGCATATGCAGAGTCCTGTTTTAGTGCATTTTTAGCGTGCCCTTAGCATAGTCTCCAGGAGGATCTGTTCCTCAATCTTGCTGGGCACAGAGGTGAGACTGACTGGCCTGTAGTTACCCAGATCTTCCTTTTTTCCCTTTTTAAGTTGAGCATGGACTGATAGGAAAATAATAAATATAACCTTTGCCATTTTGATCTTTACAACAGCTTGGGCTTCATTTTGCACTGTTTGCTTCTAAGCTTCAGTCATGCTGAACTGAAGTTTATATTGCTCAAGTTATAAGGTGGCTACTCATTCAATTGAAATATTTTCCTGATTGAAGAAACTCTTATTTTCTACAGTGTTAGTGAATTCTGTGTTGCTGTTGTTACCAGGTTTCAGTACAAACCAGGTTTAAGTACAAGCATGTAAAGATAACCACAATGATTTTTTTCTACTTCCTGCTTCCATTCTCTTTTTTCCCACCGAAATGAAACATAAAAAAACCCTCTTTTGCTTTGTACACTTCAGATATTGTTGGTCATACATAAATATCCCTGAGTTTAACATTATGTAGTTGTTATGTCAAATAAGAGATTTTGTCATTCCTGAGCGTATTATTTGTATTCTTTGCTGATCTTGAATTGCTTGGTCCCACAGAGAAAGGCGTAAAAGGAAGAGTAGAAGTCCCTCCAAGTCTCCTAAGACATCCAAAACAACAAAAAGAAAGTCTTCACGAACTCCTTCTCCAAGAAGGTCAGTTTGGTGTAAACATAAAAGTTAATGAGCAGTAAAGGAGGAAAATGGTATAATATTTTGTCAAATTGAAATGTGGCATAGAGATCATTATGAAAGGAACCAAGACAATTTGTGTTTCTGCTCTTTGTTTTTTAATGCAAGGAGATCTTTAATAATCATTCTCTGTTGTAAGGAAAAGGTCGGTGTTTTTCAATAAACATTCAAAAATGGATACAAGGACTTTTATAGAAAACAAGTAGGAAAGTATTTTCATTGATTTAATGCCTTTGCATCATTTCAGATGATCTCTGTTGGTCAATATGATTCGGTTTTAATTAAAAAAAAAATAAAAACACACAACTTCATGGGCTCAAGCTTTGTAATGCTTTAAACTATCATCTGTCAGTGATACAAATTTGCTTCAAATAATAAAAATCCTTCCTTGGAGACAATTTATTTTGCTTTTCTCTTTGCAAATACCGTTCATTCTAAACACATGCATTCTTCTTAAGTCAAAAAAATCCACTTGTCTTTATGAAGGGTTTTTTGTTACATTTTGAGATTTTCTGGAAACCCCCCAGATGAGAGTGGAGTTTGCAGTTAAATGGTTCAAAGATGGCTGTCCATTTCTGAAACAAACAAGGATACCAACATTCTTAGCTACTGTGCTGTGCATATTACTATACAATGCACTTGATGCAAGCATTGGTAGTACATTTGTTGCTTTTGGACCAAATTCTGATTTGAGTAATAATTTTCGTAAACAGAAACAAGAAAGAAAAAAAAAGAGAAAGGGATACAAATAATGAAAGAAGAGAAAGAGAACGTTCCACCTCCAAGAAAAAAAGTAGTAAAGAAAAAGAGGGAAAGGAGAAATCTGACAAAAGCTCCACTACTTTGAAGGTAAGCTTTGTGACCAAGTGATAAACAGCTGAATGTTTCCAAGTGCTCCAAGATTATTGAAATTTCCTCCCTTTTTTCTTTTTCTCCTCCCTTATTTCCTCTCTTTTTTCCTTACCAATTTAGTGCAGCTTGAAACGCATGGGTTTATCTTTCGTCAAAAGGAGACATGAAAGTCATTCTCTGCTTGATGTTAGTAGCTCGGTTTGATCAGTCTTTGTGTTTGAACTTTACCAGACTGGTGGGAGCTTGTATGTATAGACTACAGAAGCACTTTGTTTCGGTTTCTCTCTTTTCTGTTCTGTGCCATATGTTAGGAGTTAGCTGACTGCATCTGTATAAAGATGCAGGAAGCTTATTGTGAAGCAGGCTTCAGAAACAGCTTGGCTATCAAACTCAAAATACGTTTTTTTTTTTGTTGTTTGTTTGTTTTTTTTAATACATTTTCACTCTGTAATGGTGCAGCCTATCCCAGTTAGCTTTTGTCCCGGGCTGCATGTTCAACTGTGCAGCAAGTAACGTTGAAGATTTGAGGGAGGATAGTATGGGGTTTTACCTTGCAAAATAGAAGGTGGTATGATTAAGAAAAGAATAATGAAATATCTTTAAATTCAAATCTTGTAATTTGAAAAACCGTATGCATTTAAAGAGTAGTTGTATTCAGAATGTTTCAGCTCATAGAATCATAGAATATCCGAAGTTGGAAGGGACCTACAAGGATCCTCAATTCCAACTCCTGGCTTCACACAGAACCACCTAAACATCAGACCAGATGTCTGAGAGCATTGTTGAAATGCTTCTTGAGCTCCAGCAGCTCGGTGCCACGACCACTGCCCTGGGGAGCCTGTCCCAGTGCCCGACCACCCTCTGGGTGTGGAACCTTTCCCTAACCCCCAGCCTGACCCTCCCCTGTCCCAGCTCCATGCCGTTCCCTCGGGTCCTGTCGCTGTCCCCAGAGAGCAGAGCTCAGCGCCTGCCCCTCCGCTCCCCTCGTGAGGGAGCTGCAGGCCGCCATGAGGCCTCCCCTCAGCCTGCTCTGCTCTGGGCTGAGCAAACCAAGGGGCCTCTTCCCCTCTAGACCCTTCACCATCCTGGTTGCCCTCCTTTGGACGCTGTAGTAGTTTTACGTCTTTTTATACCGTGGTTCCCCAGAACTGCGCACGGTGCTTGAAGTGAGGCCATACCAGCGCAGGGCAGAGCAGGACAATCCCTTGACCAGCTAGCAGTGCTGTGCCTGCTGATGCACCCTAGGGTACAGAGTTGGCCCTTTTGGCTGCCAGGGCTCACTGCTGACTCAAAACCCCCCAGATTGCCTTCCGTGGGGCTGTTCTCCAGCCTCTTGTCCCCGTCCCCCAGTCTTTATGTATAGCTGGGGTTTGCCGTGTCTGAGGCGCAGAATCCAGTGCTTGCTCTTGTTAAACTTCATATTGTTGGTGCCAACTGCTTTTATAAACATCAGATTTGTATAACTTAGTGCACTGTTTGCTTCAGTAATTCTCTTATGTAAAATGCATTAGTAATGTGACAAAATATATGATACAAAAATCAAAAATCCTGTTTTGTTTAGAAAATATGGTTGTCTTAACTTCTAGAGCTGTTTCTCGTAGGTTCCGTGATACTGTTTGTTCTGTTTTATCTGAATATTTATGGTAAAGACAGATCACTTTACAACAATGATTTCTTGGCTGACACTTTGTCATGATGCCTTGACTTCAGCTACTTGAAAAGAAAGCTGTTTAAAAAAAAAAAAATCACACAAAAAGACCAGTGCATCTATTCTAGAAATTGCTGACACAAGGTAGGCATGTAAAAATAGAGGCAATCAAAATACCAAGAGTTAGTTGGGAGTCATGTCCTGTAATGCTGAGAGTGTGTTTTTTTTGTAAAATAATTTTCTCTTTGGTAGGACAAAGATTACACTAAGGAGGATCAGAATTCAGAAACTGGCAAGGATATTGACAACAGAGATACGCAAAGGACAGATGAAGTCAAACTACAACAGAATGGGAACTGTCAACCAAATGAAGATAACCTCTCAATTAAAATGGAAGAGGTTTAAAGCAAAGAATGAACCTCTAACTCAACTAAGGAATGAAATCCAAAGCTTTTTATTTCCCAGAATGAGGAAGAAAATGTCAAAGCAATCAACCTGAACATGTTGATAGTAATAGTAGCTCTACCAATTCTCGTGATAGCTTTGTTGTCTTCTTTCTGTAAAGCAAGAAGGCATGGATAAGTAAGTAGTTAAACCATGAAAATGCAGATGCCATCAGAACTATTCATCTCTGAAAATCCATGCGTTTCCATGATGGCTGTACTTATTGGTAAAACGATTTATGTTAAGTTTTGTCATAGGCTGTTACAAATAAGTAGAACTGAAAGATGTAAACCTGTACTATCTTTAAAAAAAAAAAAAAAAAAGCTGAAGATATGCATTGAAGGTTGTTTAAAATATTGCTTGTTGATGACTTTTGTGTTTTACCTTGTGGGTTAAAAAATCCACAAAAACTTCAATGTGTACTGTTTGATGTGCTTGGAAATGGTGCATAAATATACACTTTTGTTGTAAAAGGCAACTATAGGAAAGGTTTTTTGGTTCTTATGTTAAAACGCTCACTGACTAGTATGTTTCTCATTTGCTCACTGCTTGAGATTTTTGGGTTTTATTATTTAAAATAATTTCTTACTAATATCCCTAAGCTCAATATTTCCTTTAAAGTATTTGAACAATGCATGCTACTTTTCTGTTCCTAAAAGGAACATTGCCATGTATAATGATAATAGGTTAGCTTATTGGGTTATTTTGGGGGTTGTTTTGTTGTTTTCTTTTGTCGTTTCGGAAGTGAGCACATCTGTATGATATCATTAGAAATTACAGCTTTGTTTTGAGATGTACTGCAGTGTGTCTGTTCAGCTGCGAATAGTACAGGTGCCATTATGAAAACAATTTTTTCTTATTTGTTTAAAAAATATGGGAGCACAAGCAGAAGCTTTAGTGCCTTCTTAAAATGTGGTATTTTCGAGAAATGTATATGTGCTATTACTCATTTTCAGCTAAATTTTACATCATCTCTATTGCTGTTTTGCCACCACCATACTGTAGACAAGAATGCAAGTGATTTGTCAGAATGGATGTTTAATTCACTTCTTTAAATACTAAGGCTCCATTTTTACATTTATTTTTTATTTTTAGAAAATATATAGGTGAAAGCAAAGATACATTTTGGGGACCACCACTGTACAAGTATAGTAGCTGAATAAAAAACATTTTCTGATCACCTGCATCAAAGGCAGCCCTTTAGATATTTAATTACATTTGGATGGCCTTAATTGTTACCTCTCCATTTTCTCTGTTATACGTTGGGTGATATAAAAGGAATTGTATGCAAAGCTGGGGGGATAAATAATTTGGGAGAAAATGTTTTAATTTACACAAGAGTTATATGGCAGAGATTCTTTTTTCATTCTTTGGGGAGAAAGCATATAGGAAGATAATGACAAAGCAGATATTTTTGTCAAGTAAAAACCTGATTTGTGCTCTCTGAACTAATGTAATCAGTTTCATCATTGTGAGATTTTGTAAGAGTCATACTTATAAACTTACTTATACCTAAAATCAGGTAGATTATTTTTAATACAACTTATTACAATCAAATGACTTAATTGCCTTACCTCATGCAAAGAGTTTCTTTCAGTTAAAACAAATAGCATATTAGCAATTTGCTTTCAATTTGTTTTTCTTTTCCTTTGTGTAGTTAATTTTTATGAAAAAAAAAAAACATATTACAGGGAATGAAGAATTTGCCCAATTCCTAAGGTAATGAAACCCAGTTTGATTGTGAAGCTGCTTAATCACTCTTCATTTTTGATAGGATTTACCGTTCTTGCCACTGTGTACATTTAAGACTATAGAAAATGCTTTACCATGTAAAGTATAGACAGTCATTTTTGTGATGTTTAAGCCACATGCTGTTGGCTGGTAAACAGCTTATTCTGATAAAAAGAATGACAAATCTGTACGCTTATAGGAAGACTGTGAAAGATTGTGTCTTGCAACAACAGCTGTCTTATTTATGATGTGTAAGTAGCATAGAGCAAAGAGATTGTTTGTATACTTGTTATCTTTGGTACCATTTCACTAATAAAATTAAGTATTTTAGAGGGAAGTTTCTGCTGTTACATACTTATTAAAGGAATATTTTCAGTTGATCATCTGGTCTTATTCAGGAAGTTTCTTTTGATGTGACAAGTGGATGTAAGTTAAAATATACGTTTAGTATTTACAATATCTTTGAAAAACTAAGTTTCTTCTTCTCTGGGATAAATTAGAATTCTCTTAGTATATCATGTTTCAGTTGTTGCTAGTTTGATTTCCAGAGTTTGTTATCCTGAAGTTGCATAGCTCTATTATATAGCAATTACAGAATATGTAAAGGTTTGTGCACTCTTAGCTAAGAAATATGGCTTTGAAAATTCATAGTTCAGGATGGCAGTTTTACTAGCTAATTTATAACGTGGAAGTCTGTATGCAGCATATTGTGTTATATTGTATGTGAATTAATGGTCCCCTTAGAAAAGTTTAAAGTAAGAATGGAAAAACACAAAACAAAACAAAAACAACAACAAAAAAAAAACAACCACCACCAAATACACGCATTTCCTCCCCAGTCCAAGCTGTATTTTCTTACAAATACTGTATTTTCTGGTTTTGCTTCATAAATACTGTGTAGATCTATGAGGATAGCTGTATCTATTTGTATTAGGTGTTCGATGGTTTTGTTACATTTGTCAAAAGCTGCCATTAGAAAGCTAAGGTTGTGCAAAATACCCATCTCTGCAGAGGGGGCAGATCATTTTTTAAACCAATAGTGTAGCACAGTAATGAAGTTCCTGCTTGCTCTGCCGTGTTTGTGTGCGTAACCCATTAAAGGTGTCCATCGTCCAGTGGAAATCTGTTGCCTTCATTGTAACAAGTTTGCATGCTGAGATGAGGCATCAGGTTATTTGTTTTTGCACGTTTTGAGTTAAATAAAATTGAGTGAAGGTTGTGAGAACAGCATAGTTCATGATAGCTGTATTGTTTTAAATGTGATTTCATTCGACTTGGCCTTTGAAAACACGACTCGTAGTTGCTCAGAAAAAAGACAATATGGTGCCATATTGCTAAGAATGTTTAAAGCATGTATACAGAAGCTTCCATTTCTGACCAGAGTTATTTCAAAACCATTTCTGGAAAACAGATAAGATTTTTGTTTGGATTTTTAAAAGGGGAAGGTAGCAGAAGACAACTGTTCACAGATAAAACAGGATCCCAATCTCAAAATAGAAGTGGCTGTCAGTTAAGTCAATAGATTTACACAGGTGTGAGAGCTGAAATTTTGTTTGCAAATATTAATGATAATATGCGTAAAGAAACTTGTTTTTCAGATTTTGGAATTAAAATGGAGGAGGTCATTTCATTTGGAAAGTGGTAACATCTAAAAAATGCCTGTAATCTGTGAGACATGGGTTCTGCCTACCCGTTAAGTCACCTGCTAACTTTTTATTGCAATTTTCAATGGATTTATCTGAACTAGCTTTAAATTAGCCAGCTGGCTAACAGCAGCAACCAACACACAGCCTGGTTTCTGAAATGAGCTGACCATTTGAGTTCATTTACTCTGCTGCTAAGAAGGTAAATTCTGTAACATGCTCTGTATTACTTGCAAGTCGTTTGCTAGTGTTTTCCAGCCTAGTTATGTGTAAGGCAATATCTGACATTAATTTTGAACTCTGTAAGGCTGTTTACTACATGGTAGCTTCTTTGTGTTGCCTTTACTTTGTACTGTTATTTTGTAATAGTAATAAGATTTAGGGATTTCTGTGATTTTCTTTTGGTCTAAGCAAAAGTTAAAAAGTAGAGACTGCTATGATTGTAAGATGCAAATTGTTATATACTGCATACGTGTCCTTATTACTGTTTTCAGTTACTTTTTTTTCATTAACATGTATAACCATCAAAAGCAGTAATGCCATAGTGACGTATGTATCTTCTACTCTTAAATCTGAAGCATCTCTGCATCGCTATCTTTTTGTTAGTTTGTAATGAAACAAGATTACAGCTCATGCATTTTAATTTTGTAAAATATTCACTTAGAGGAAGAAAATAAGACCAATCATCTTGAGTTCAGTTAGTCTGGAAATGGAATTCTAATAGTAAATTTGAAATAAATAAATTCTGCACAATGGAGTATTGCAAGTTGGGGCATATTATGAGTCCAACGTGCTACTTGGTGATACCTATAGTTTTATATCAATGAATTATTGCCTTTGGTGTCATAGTTTTAAAAGTGAAAATTGAACGTAGTGACACAAATGCTGAGATCTGTAAGTGGCTAAAATAATTCAAATCTGTCGGTGCTTAGTTCAGAGAGACTTAGTTTTCTCACCAAAGAATAGTGTGGACAGTTGAAATTTGTAGATATTGTTAGTGTTATTGCCTAAAGAGAATCTAAAACCTAATTTTGTTTGCTAATATATAAACAGAAAAACAGTTTTCAGCCTGTATGTTAGGTTTATTTTTATATGGTGAAAAGTGTAATTAAAATAATAATGAAAACTAAAAGAACTGTTCAAAAGTTTTTTTTTCTAATGTAAGATACATTCAGTTGCTTATTTTTAAACTTCTTGAAGATCTCTGTGTATGTAGTTTTTATTTAAAATTCAAGAATGCTTCATTTGTAGGTAAGCACCATTGCAGGGTCTGAGTGTATTAGTATGGAATTTCCTCTGCAATCTCTTAAGTATAAAACAGCTTAGGGAACTTGTCTGATAGTATGTGGAGGCAGCTACATTCCCCATAGTTAGAGTACACCTCTCTAATGCTTCAATTCCATATTCTTTGAGTAAATAAGACTGTTGAGAAGTTATCTATGAACTCCATTTTTCATGACGTTTTCTGAAACCACAAACTCTTTATTATCCAAGAAGGCATAAGAAAAAATTGTCATGGCAGTTTTATGATTTTTGAGCAGAACAACTGACAGCAAAAATGAGGGTTTGGCTGTTTATTTATTTTCTCTTGAGAGCTTCAGCTTACACTTTATTTTGATTCATTGCATTTTTTTTAATGTAAGATAATCTAGTGCCAAATTTGATGCAAGACTTAAAATTGGTGTATAAAGTATGTTCTATACTAGCCATGCTACTGACATTTTTCTTCTCACATTGAGAAAGTTACCTGTCTTTTTTGATTTGAAAGACTGTTATCAGCTACTGAAAAAGAGTCATTCCATCTTCCTTTCACTTAGTCCTTGATGTCCTGAATGGAGAAATAGCTCTTACAGTGCCGATGCACCTAGTTGGTGCGCTAGGTAAAAAATCTGTGATGATTCCTAAAGGATAAGGTCGTGTTTTCATCTAAGGACTAATCTTTTAGTTTTGAACTACTGAGAAGGTTAATGCAATGATAAAACGCTCAGATCTGTTTTATCATACCCGTTTTCATTTGTAATGCAGTTATACAAATTACTTTTTGTCCTTGTGTTCTTTGATTGTTAAATGCCAGTGATGGAGGGTGGGGGTTAGGGATGGAGGTAGGGGAAGGGAGTTGTTAAAAGATGTTTGGTGGGAAATGAGCAGGTTTCTTAGAAGAATAGGTAGCTCTATTCAAACCTGTAGTGCACAGGCTTAAAACTAGTGCTATGGTGGTGGGTAGAGCATGGTCTACTTAGAAATTGGTACTTCATAAATACATAATTTTCATAATAATTTGATCAAAGGAATGAGTGATCTGCTTTGGAAATCAAGAGAGTAGTTCGATGTGCACAGTTCCTGTAGCTTATCAGTAGATCATTTCTGGTGTTTTTCTCCATGATGCAGGAGCCATGATCACTTTGTTTTACACAATACCTGTCACAACCTGGGCTCAGATATACCTGGGGATCCTCTGCACTACAGCAGCAAAAAAACATTTTTGTCCCTTCGCTAAATCAGATATTTCTGGTAATAAAGAAGGCCTTTTAAGCTTAATAAATATATATCCAAACTTGTTCCATGTTGGCAAAATATATTTTTGCATTAATGAAGCAACTAGGAAATGGTACAAGTAAAGAAATATCAGATGTTACTACTATGTTGTTATTTTCTTTGTAAATAAACAATGTCCCAAAGTTTTATTGGCATTAAAAAGTGGCTGGACGGCCGGGCCCAGAGAATGGTGGTGAGCAGAGTGAAATCCAGCTGGCGACTGGTCACCAGTGGTGTTCCTCAGGGGTCGGTGTTGGGGCCTGTCCTCTTTAATGTCTTTATTGATGATTTGGGTGAGGGAATTGAGTGCACCCTCAGTAAGTCTGCAGATGACACCAAGCTGGGGGGAAGTGTCAATCTGCAGGTGGGTAGGAAGGCCGTGCAGAGGGACCTGGATAGGGTGGGTCAATGGGCAGAGGCCAATGGGATGAGGTTCAACATGGCCAAGTGCTGGGTCCTGCACTTTGGCCACAACAACCCCATGCAGCGCTACAGACCTGGGGGAGAGTGGCTGGAAAGCTGTGCAGAGCAAAAGGAATCACAGAATCATCTAGGTTGGAAGAGACCTCCAAGATCATCTAGTCCAACCTCTGTCCTAACACTAACAAGTCCTCCACTAAACCATATCACTAAGGGCTACATCTAAACATCTTTTAAAGACCTCCAGGGATGGCGACTCAACCACCTCCCTGGGCAGTCCATTCCAATGCCTAACAACCCTTTCAGTAAAGAAGTTCTTCCTAACATCCAACCTAAACCTCCCCTGGCGCAACTTTAGCCCATTCCCCCTTGTCCTGTCACCAGGCACATGGGAGAATAGACCAACCCCCACCTCTCTACAGCCTCCTTTAAGGTACCTGTAGAGAGCGATGAGATCTCCCCTGAGCCTCCTCTTCTCGAGGCTAAACAACCCCAGGATGGACCTGGGGGTGTTGGTCAATGCTCACCTGAACATGAGCCGGCAGTGCCCAGGTGGCCAAGAATTCCAAGGGCATCCTGGCTTGTATCAGGAATAGCATAGCCAGCAGGACCAGGAGGTGATCGTCCCCCTGTACTCTGCTCTGGTGAGGCCGCACCTTGAGTACTGCGTTCAGTTTTGGGCCCCTCACTACAGGAAGGACATCGAGGCCCTGGAGCATGTCCAGAGAAGGGCTACGAAGCTGGTGAAGGGCCTGGAACACAAGTCCTATGGGGAGCGGCTGAGGGCACTGGGGTTGTTTAGTCTGGAGAAGAGGAGGCTCAGGGGAGACCTTATTGCTCTCTACAACTCCCTGAAAGGAAGGTGTGGGGAGCTGGGGGTCAGCCTCTTCTCACAGGTAACTAGTGATAGGCCTAGAGGGAATGGCCTCGAGTTGCACCAGGGGAGGTTCAGGTTGGAAATGAGGAGACATTTCTTCTCAGAAAGAGCAGTCAGGCATTGGGATGGGTTGCCCAGGGAGGTGGTGGAGTCACCGTCCCTGGGGGTGTTCAAGGAAAGGTTGGATGTGGTGCTTAGGGACATGTTTAGTGGGTGACATTGGTGGTGGTAGGGGGATGGTTGGACCAGATGATCTTGGAGAGCTTTTCCACCCTTGGTGAGTCTATGATTAATAACCTCACTTCCACTAAATTCAGAAGAAAAGCAGCAAATGGCTGTGAAGCAATTCTATCTTTTGCTTGATTTATTTTTTTTATTTTTAAATCTCTGCCCCAGGAGAGTTGAATTCTTTGTTGGACTGAAGTTGGCAAGGATGTTACAGGAATGGTGGTGGGGGGTTAGTTACTTGAATGTGTCCTCATTCTTCAGTTACAGAAAAGTCTTTCTGAACACCTCCTGCACCCCCTCACCACCACACCCTGAGTGTACAGGGCATTTTCTTCTCCAGAGAAAACTACCATAGTTCCAGCAGGCAGAGTTTGTCATTTTTAAACAGTAAGTTAATAAATGTGCCTGTGTAAGGGTATGTCAAAATTTCTTTTATTTAAGTAGTATCAGGGGTTCATGCAGAATTTTTTCTTTTTAACATCACTATATGTCACGTTATTGCCGTGGATATTTTCATACTAAAATTCACTTTTCAGTGCTTAAACTTGTCTATCACTTTGTATAATTTTTAAGAATTTAAATAAACATAACAATCATTAAGGTGCTAAGGTTTGTGATGTGCTTCTCAACACATTAAACATTTACTTGGTCAATAGGGATCTTGTGATTTTGAGAGCTGTCATGTTTATAACGAATCTGGTTCAACTCCTACTGGTCAGATGATTTAGTCAACACATCTGTGATATGGATAACTGCACTTGATGTTTCTCCTCTGAATGTGAAAGCAGGGAAAAACAGAGCTGAGAAAGGTTATTGAGGTATCTTAGCAATCGTTCAAAATTATATATTGCCTTTTTGTATACTTCATAATTTCCTTAAATAATTTACTCCCTGAAGCAGAAAATATAAATAAAAATATATATTTTAGAGGAGGTGGCTGAAAATTAACTAAGAAAGGCTGTCTTTTAGAACAAAACTTTTGTGCATACATGACTTGTTTTGCCTTGTTGTTTTAAGAAACGAAGAAGACATGAATGTCAGTACTAGTCTTTCATTAAATGTCCTGTTTCACTTTCAGATATTGGGAAGACTGTGTTTCTTTCTCTTCTGTTTTTCTCTCTAGAAAAAATCTTTAATTTCTTTTTAAAGATAGAGCCTAAAGAAAAGCTTTAATTAAAGTAATATTTTAAAAGGTTGATTCAGATTACTGGATTTAGAAGTTCAAAGCAAATTCATTGGTTCACGTGCAATGTGAACTCTGAATGTATAATCACTATTGCAATGATTATAATAATTTTATTATGCTAGCATTTTCTATAATTGCTTCTCTGCTTTGTTCAGTTTTAAAAGGATACTCTTTATTATTTTACAAAGACTCATTTAATAAGACTTTAAAGCTGTACAAATCTTGTCTTTCCACTAGTTTGTTGTTTTCACCGCAAGTGTGCAACTTGCTTGCAACCCAGTTATCCTGCCTAGTTTAGTCTGGACTAGGTATGTAGGAATAGATACCATGCTGCAAGTCATATAAATCTATGTTGTAGGTGAGCATGAAGGCCAGAAGCAAACTGATCTGTGTTTTTGAATGAAATATAGAATAGAGAGATGTTATGAAATGGTATATATTAAACAGGGAAAAAGAGGCTTTTTATTTTTATTTATTTATTTATTTTTATTTTGGTTTGCATTCTTGTCAGAAGATATTTGGGGTAGATTTGTTATTAAAGAATTTGTTGGAATGCACAGGAGAGGCGCCAACCTCCACAAAAGATGTTGATTGGATATTTATTATGATAATTGTAAAACATGATTTGATTTGGCCAAACATTATTTGTATCAGCAAGGAGATCCCCTGATCAGTTAAAGATCCTGAGAACCTTGGTATGTTTGTTCTGTTGCTTAACCTCCAAGGAGAATGGAAAGACAACAGCTATACATTTATGGTGTCAGCCTTGGGAGAGCAGGAGGCTGCTTTATAGTGCTATTTCTCAGATAATCTGGAATACGCATTAAGTCACTGAAATATTTTCTTCACTCTTCTAATTTTGTAACAGGACTTACAATAATTGCTTTGTTCAACCAAAGTGTAGCAATGCTGAATTTATTATTTGAAAGCACAGTTTAGAATCTTTGGTGGAAAAAAAAAAGTGGTAGAACTAGGTCATTGCATTGCACTGAATGTACTAGAAATAGGCATTTAATGTTTTTACACCTAGATGAAAAGAACCACATATTGCATGTTAATTCATTCTAATAAATCACATTCCCTTTGATCATTTTTACTTGGTAATTTATAGTTGCAAGGAATGTGGTAATTCAACAGTTATAAACATAGAAACATAAAACATAGAAATCGTGCTTTTATTTAAGAACTTTCTGTTCTATCAGATGTGTAGCTCTAGTCCAACAGTAGCTCATAATAGCAATTGTAATATATCCCTTTTCAAGTGATCTTATTTCCTGGCATCTGTGTCATCCTCGGCCAGTAAGGTAAGAATTTATGCCTTTATGCTTTTTATAAGACAGCTGAATAAAGTTCTAGAAAGACCATAAAGGCAAGAATTATTTCTGAGGCCATAGCAGCTTTCTATATCATAGTTCTCAAGAGCTGTATAAAAGCAGTCAAACAGCATTCCTCTCCCCTGCCTCCCACAAGTTTAGAATAGCGCAAAGTGGGACGTAAACATTGTGACATGCTGATTCTACTGTTAATTCTAACCTTCTAACAGGTATGCTTGAGGTGTGAAATTATAGAATCAGAGAATCATTAGGATTGGAAAACTATTAGGGTTGAAAAATCACCTCCCTTTTCCTGCTGGCTACACTGTTCCTGATACAAGCCAGGATGCCATTGGCCTTCTTGGCCACCTGGGCACACTGCCTGCTCGTGTTCAGGCGAGCATCAATCAGCACCCCCAGATCCTTTTCCTCTGCACAGCTTTTCAGCCACCCTCCCCCAAGCCTGTAGCGCTGCATGGGGCTGTTGTGGCCAAAGTGCAGGACCCAGCACTTAGCCATGTTGAACCTCATCCCATTGGCCTCTGCCCATCGACCCAACCTGTCCAGGTCCCTCTGCAGGGCCTTCCTACCCTCCTGCAGATCGATGCTACCCCCAGCTTCGTGTCATCGCAAACTTACTGAGGGTGCACTCTATCTCCTTACCGAAATCATCAATAAAGACATTAAAGAGGACAGGCCCCAACACCGACCCCTGAGGAACACCACTGGTGACCGGTTGCCAGCTGGATTTCACTCCGTTCACCACCACTCTCTGGACCTGGCCGTCCAGCCAGTTTTTAACCCAGCAAAGAGTGTACCTGTCCAAGCCCTGGGCTGCCAGCTTCTCCAGGGAATACTGTGGGAGACTGTGTCAAAGACCTTGCTGAAGTCTGGGTAGACTACATCAACAGCCTTTCCCTCATCCACCAGGTGGGTCACCTGGTCATAGGAGGAGATGAGGTTGGTCAGGCAGGACTTGCCTTTCATGAACCCATGCTGGCTGGGCCTGATCCCCCAGTGGTCTCACAGATGCTGTGTGATTGCATGCAAGGCAACCTGTTCCACCACCTTCCCTGGCACCGAGGTCAGGCTGATAGGCCTGTGGTTCCCCAGCTCATCCTTACGACCCGTCTTATAGATGGGCAGCACATTAGCAAGTCTCCAGTCACCCGGGACCTTTCCAGATGACCGTAATCGCTGATAGATGAAGGAGAGCAGTCCAGTAATCACAGAATCACAGAATGTGAGGAATTGGAAGGGACCTTGAAGATCATGTAGTCCAATCCTCCTGCTGGAGCAGGAACACCTAGATCAGGTCACACAGGAACGCATCCAGGTGGGTTTTGAAAGTCTCTGGAGAACGAGACTCCACAGCCCCCCTGGGCAGCCTGTTCCGGTGCTCTGTTACCCTCACGGTAAAAAAGTTTTGTCCCATATTTAAGTGGAAGCTCCTATGTTCCACCTGGCACCCATTGCCCATTGTCCTGTCATTAGGTGTCAACTGAGACCAGTGCAGCCCAGTTGAGCCCACTGCAGCCCAATTTCACCCACTGCAGCCCAGCACAGCCCCAATTAGCCTAGTTTAGCCCAATACAGCCCAGTAGAGCCCATTATATCAGAGCCAAGTAAGCCTAATTTAGCCCTGTGCAGCCCACAGCAGCCCAGGATAACAGATCCAGTGGAGCCCAGTGCAGCACAGTTTAGCTCAGTGCTACCCACTTTAACCCAGCAGAGCCCAGTTTAGCCCAGTCCGGCCCTGAGCATCCCAATTTGGCCCAGTGCAGCCCAGCACAGCCCTGATTAGCCCAGTTTAGCCTAGTGCACCCCAGTAGAGCCCAATTTGGCCTGGTACAGCCCACTGCAGCCCAGGATAACAGGTCCAGCTGAGCCCAGCACAGCCCCATTTAGCCCAGTGGTTCCCAGAGCAGCCCCGATTAGCCTAGTTTAGCCCCATTTAGCCTAGTTTAGCTCAGTGCAGCCCACTGCAGCCCAGTATAACAGGTCCAACTGAGCCCAGTATAGCTCAGTGCTGCCCATTTTAGCCCAGCAGAGCCCAGTTTAGCCCACTGCAGCCCAGTTTGGCCCAGTGTAGCCCAGCACAGCCCCAATTAGCCTAGTTTATCCTAGTTCAGCCCTGTTTAGCTCAGTGCAGCCTAGTAGAGCCCATTATAACAAAGCCAAGTAAGCCCAATTTAGCCAAGTGCAGCCCCCTGCAGCCCAGGATAAGATGTCCAGTTGAGCTCAGCTTAGCCCAGTGGAGACCACTTTAGCCCAGTGAAGCCCTGTTTAGCCCACTGCAGCCCCATTTAGTCCAGTGCTGACCACTTTAGCCCAATCACATCTGGCAACTCCCTCAGCACCCTCCGGTGGATCCCATCTGGCCCCATGGACTTGTGAGAGTCCAGGTGGAGCAGCAGGTCTCTTAACTGTTTCCACCTGAACTGCGGGTGGTTTCTTCTGTTCCTCATTCCAGACTTCCACTATGGGAGGCTGAGTACCCCGAGGGTAAGTAGTCTGGCTAGTAAAGACAGATGTAAAGAAGGCATTGAAGAACCTCAGCCTTTTCCTTACCTCAGTATCACAGATTTCACAGATTTCTAGGTTGGAAGAGACCTCAAGATCATCGAGTCCAACCTCTGACCTAACACTAAGTACTCCACTAAACCATATCGCTAAGCTCTACATCTAAACGTCTTTTAAAGACCTCCAGGGATGGTGACTCCACCACCTCCCTGGGCAGCCCGTTCCAATGCTTAATAACCCTTTCAGTAAAGAAGTACTTCCTAACATCCAACCTAAAACTCCCCTGTCGCAACTTACGCCCATTCCCCCTCGTCCTGTCACCAGGCACGTAGGAGAACAGACCAACCCCCACCTCTTTACAGCCTCCTTTAAGGTAACTGTAGAGAGCGATGAGGTCGCCCCTGAGCCTCCTCTTCTCCAGGCTGAACAAGCCCAGCTCCCTCAGCAGCTCCTCATAAGACTTGTTCTCCAGACCCCTCACCAGCTTGGTCGCCCTTCTCTGGACTCTCTCGAGCACGTCCATGTCCTTCCTGTAGCGAGGGGACCAAAACTGAACACAGTACTCGAGGTGCGGCCTCACCAGAGCCGAGTACAGGGGCACAATCACTTCCCTAGACCTGCTGGCCACACTGCTTCTTATGCAGGCCAGGATGCTGTTGGCCTTCTTGGCCACCTGGGCACACTGCTGGCTCATATTCAGCCGACTATCAACCAATACTCCCAGGTCCCTCTCGGCCAGGCAGCTTTCCAGCCACTCATCTCCCAGCCTGTAGCTCTGCTTGGGGTTGTTGCGCCCCAGGTGCAGGACCCGGCACTTGGCCTTGTTGAACTTCATACAGTTGACCTCAGCCCATCGCTCCAGCCTATCCAGATCCTCCTGCAGAGCCTTCCTGCCCTCGAGCAGATCGACACACGCACTTAGCTTGGTGTCATCTGCAAACTTACTGAGGGTGCACTGGACACCCTCATCCAGATCATCGATAAAGATATTAAAGAGGACCGGCCCCAGTACCGAGCCCTGGGGGACTCCACTAGTGACCGGCCTCCAACCAGATTTGACTCCATTCACCACAACTCTCTGGGCCCGGCCATCCAGCCAGTTTCTAACCCAGCGAAGCGTACGCCAGTCCAAGCCCCGAGCAGCCAGTTTCTTGAGGAGAATGTTGTGGGGAACGGTGTCAAAAGCCTTACTGAGGTCAAGGTAAACCACATCCACAGCCTTTCCCTCATCCACCAAGCGCGTCACTTGGTCATAGAAGGAGATCAGGTTCGTCAAGCAGGACCTGCCTTTCATAAACCCATGCTGACTGGGCCTGATCGCCTGCTTGCCCTGCAAGTGCCGCGTGATGACCCTCAAGATAATCTGCTTCATGAGCTTTCCTGGCACTGAGGTCAAACTGACAGGCCTATAGTTCCCCGGGTCTGCCCTGCGGCCCTTCTTATAGATGGGCGTCACATTGGCTAGCCGCCAGTCAACCGGGACCTCCCCCGATAGCCAGGACTGCCGATAAATGATGGAAAGCGGCTCGGCCAGCTCCTCCGCCAGTTCTTTCAGTACCCTCGGGTGCATCCCATCCGGCCCCATCGACTTCCGCACATCCAAGCTCCATAGTAGGTCGCCAACCATTTCCTCATGGATAGCGAAGGCCACGTCCTGCTCCCCATCCCCTTCCACCAGCTCAAGGCACTGGGTATCCAGAGAACAACCGGTATTGCCGCTAAAGACTGAGGCAAAGGCGGCATTAAGCACCTCAGCCTTTTCCTCATCCTTAGTAACTAGGTTTTCCCTCGCATCCAGTAAAGGATGGAGATTCTCCTTAGTCCTCCGTTTCGCGTTGATATATTTGTAAAAGGATTTTTTGTTGTCTTTAATGGCAGTAGCCAGGTTGAGCTCCAGATGAGCTTTGGCCTTTCTAATTTTCTCCCTGCACAGCCTCGCTACATCCTTGTAGTCCTCCTCAGTGGCCCCCCCTTTTTTCCAAAGATTATAAACCCTCTTTTTTCTGCTAAGCACAAGCCGCAACTCTCTGTTGAGCCAGGCCGGTCTTCTTCCACGCCGGCTCAGTAGTCGTGTTCCCCCCTGCATCCAGTAAAGGATGAAGATTCTCCTTGGCCCTCCTCTTGCTGTTAATATATTTATAAAACATTTTTTGTTGTCCTTAACCATAGCGGCCAGCTTGAGCTCGTGCTCAGCTTTGGCCTTCTGATTTTCTCTCTGCGTATGCTGGCAACTTCCTTGTACTCTCCCTGTGTTGCCTGTCCCTTCTTCCACCGGATATAAACTCTCTTTTTCTCCCAGACACTCAGCAAAAGTTCCCTGTTCAGCCACGTTGGTCTTCTTCCCCACCAGCCCATCTTATGGCACACAGGGACAGCCTGCTTCTATGCATTTAGGCTTCCTTCTTGAGGAGCATCTGGCTTTCCTGGACCCCTCAGTGAACAGTCACCTCTGCCTATAACAACATAATTATTTTATATACCACCTAAACTGTTGCTGATGCTTTTTGCTTAGCTGATTGGAAGCCTTATTAATGTTTGCAGAGAGGAGATTTTTGTTTGCTTTATTTTTATTTGTTGTTGCTCTTTCCCTTTGGAGAACTGTGTATGATTCAGCCTCCTCATTCTTTTTTGTATTATGAGGAGGTTAATTTCTCTTTATTTATTCATTTGTTTTTTCCTAGGGAATAGGACAAAATGTGATTTGTGTACTAGGAACTGTGAATTGAGATAAGTTTGAAATAAGAGTGAAAGATCAGATGCATAAATCACGGAGGATTAATGGCGATACTTACTGGTTGATGAGGACTGCATTCGTGGAAGTGGATTAGCTGCAATGTGAGACAGAGGAATACAAGTAGTTTGCAATGAGACCCTACCATTACAGGGCTGCTTAGGCAGGAAGCTGATTTGAATTTTTTACAGGATCTTGGCTTTACCACTGTGATTTGAACTTTGAACACAATAGACGACTGCCAGCTCTCTGGAATTACTTTCAGATAACTGGGTTGCTGTTGAGAATACGCCCTTTCCATCACAATACTTTGAATTAATAAACAGGAACCTTGATTTTTAATATGATTCTGTGCATATCAAGGCTTTGCAAACTGCAGTCAGGGTTTGGCTGTAGCAATACCTTATTTTGACAATGCTGCCATTTGTTGCTGCAAACATATGCTGATTCTAAGTCCTGAGAGAGAAATGTCCAAGAAAGATTCATGCTCCTTAACTTTTGCTGAGGGAATTACAGTGGTGAAACTGAAATGTTAAAGCCAGTCTGTACTGAAAGTTCAAAAAATAGAAGTGTAATAGTGTAGGAAGAGCGTCTTCAAGAAGTTATGCTATGCTCCACTGTAGTATAAAATCCAGTGCTACAATACCCCCTTTTGAGCTATCACAGTAACTTTTTGGGTATCATCTGAAATTCTGCAAATTTCTACATATAGTGTGCTAGAGACTGTTACAAACCAAACCAAACCAAACCAGTTCTCATATGTCTCTTTCCAGTTGAGGCCTATTTCTTACACTGTTTATTTGAGATGACTGAGTCTGGCCTTAGACTAAATCTGGATGCTTTCAGCTCATCATCTTCCAATTAATAGAATTGGTGTTTGCACACCTCAACTGAGATGAAACTCTTCATCAGGCTTTTCTGGCCTTCACATGTTCCTGCTGCAATACAAGCTCAGTGCTAATATGTAGGAACTACCTTTTTCTAGCAATTTACACGTGCCTGTGGCATGGCAGACAGCACAGAACTGCATGCATCTTTATTACTTAATCCTCTTACCCTCCCAAAAGGGTGCCTGCATGCAAATTGCCTGGAGGAAACAGTCTTTCTTATTCTAACTTTCAGATGGACAACTGGAAAAATTTTAGGAGAACATTAGCTGACTTGGCCCCACAACACTTCCAACAACAGACTGAGGTTTGAGTGGCAGGGAGTGTTTCCAGGAACTGTTTCTAGCACAAATGGAGTCTCACAAGACAGCTGTATGAGCTATTGGTGGCTTGCTTCCTTTGGCAGTCACCCATGAAAGTGTAATTTTTGGTAGTCAAGATGTGTCCAGAAAAACAGGAAATTTCTGAAGTGTGGCAGATCCCCCATTTTTGGTGTCTTCTCAGTGATATATGATCTTAGATTTCTCCTCAATGTTTTTCAAGTTCTAAAATATAACGTTACCTGATTTCTGTCAAAATTCTACTCCTCCAAGGCTGAAATCACTCTTCAATTTATGTCCAACTTAGGCCAGCTATTTGAGCCTTTCAATGTGGTGGCCCACCAAACACACAGCTACAGATATCATAGCAGAAAAGAATCATAATTCTGGCAATTTCCATCAACCATTCACTTAAAGTGAATACCAGAATAGTTATTTAATGGCCATTCACAAGAAAAGGTGAATGTTTCTGAGAGCTGTGGATGTTGGCTTGAGTCACTGTGAGTGAAGTTCAACAGTAGCAATTAGTGTTTGGGAAAGGTCAGGAAATACTTATAAGAGCTTTATTGTTCTGCTATCCATTTCCATTCTAACCATATATCAAAAACGGGCTGCAGCCTGCAATTCTTCAGGAAAAATAGTGGGTCTAATATCCTCCAGCCTAACTAGACTCCGGCATCTTCAGAAAAGACCTGAACCTGTGTCATCACAAGTTCCCTGGCCTGTACTGTCTACTGCTGTGGTAGTCAACATTTTTCTTTGTCATGCCCATGTCTACCACTTCAACAAATCCAGATTTCTTCTTCGGTTAGTTTCTTTCTGTAAAATTTCTGCCCTGGCCCAAGCAGGGATGGCTTTGTGAAAGGAAGAAGGAGTCTTTGAGGAAGGGTGATATGAATGACAGTTTCTAGCACAGCGTGTTGTTTTCAGTTCTATCAGTCAACCTGATGCTTCTGCTGTAGAAATAAAATACATACAAGGATGAAATTATTCTCCCAATAAGCACTGAGTAATTCGCCTTTGTGGCAATCTTCTGCAAGCCGTGTTTCAAAGTGACTGATGAAAACAGTCCAGAGTCCATAACCCACCTTCATACAGTGCTCATCAACACATTAACTAAAACACAGTTAACATAATCCAGGCAGTTGACTCACAGCTCTTTAAGAGAACAAAAATGGAGAGAGAGGGAAAAAAAAAGCAGATCAAGAGCATGCAACACAAATCAGGAAGTTCTGAGACAAGTTATCTTGTAAGTAAAGGGCTTTAATTAAATGGTTCATTATTTTACAGTTTTTGTAACAATTTTGTTACAATCTGGGGTTGACTCGGATTGTTAGGCTTCTCCTGTACTCTCTGCTTTTAGAAGGACTATGTTCAAGTGCAGATGCCATTGTGCTATAAGGTGGCTTTTAAGGTTGTCAAAGTACTCCTAAGAGCTTAGGTTTTTAGGGGATTTATAGATATTCTTTAGTTCCTATTATTCTATTTGATAGTTAATACAGAAGGAAAAAGGCTCTGTAACCTACTGTTCCAGGCCGAGTAGCTATATATCTTCTATCTGAAACACTGTAATAATTTTAAGTGCTGTCTAATTACTGTACTGTAGTCTCACCTTAGGCGTAAAAAAGTGTGGAAAAAATATATCACTGTGTCCGTACTATATAAGAGTATGCCAGAAAAAAATTGATCTAATCTTGTTACCAGAAAAAAAAAAACCACAACATATATTTACACTTTGCTCTTTGCTGGTGCTAGTTTAATCACTACCATGACTATACTCTTTTTGGTGTCACAGCTGGCTCACAATGGGCCACGACTTTGCATCCACAAATCTCTTTTTCTGGGTTACCTACCTAATTTTTGACTGTGTCTTACTAGATGCACTTTTTATTTTCAGGAATGTAGGTATGGAAGCTATTCTGTCATGGAACAGGTTTTGCACCGTTGCCTTGTTCTTCCTCTCGCATCATGCACTATTCTGCTGGCAATTAAGGTGATTATTTAGCCATAGGCCTTATCTAGGCTCTGTGCATATCTTGCATATTCAAATGGTGACACACAGCCAGATGTTACCCTTTGTTATATGAATATAGTGAGAATTCGCTTACCTTCTGTGCTCAACTGTTTTACCTCATTCTTTTTTATTGTCCTATACTATGATGTTGGATTTTTTTTTAACCCTCCTCTACTGCTCAATACACAGGCTATATTAGAGACTGAATATTACATTCATTTCTCTGTGAATATAAAAATGCTAAAACACTGTAACCCTGCAGTATATTATCCTATGCTATGAATCACTATGCTTAATGTACCTCTAGGCCTACAGTCAAGTGTCTAAAATTTCATAAAGTCTAAATTCTCACTAATGCTAACATGGTCATCTGGAGTTATTACTATATGCTGCTTAAAAAAAAAAGAAGTATTCAAATGCCTTGGGATTTATGATCCTCTCTAGTTTTAATTTCCCTCTTAATGCAATTGACAATACTGAAGCTAAGAACATGACTGAAAACACTTGAACAGTAATACACCCAATAAAATGAAATATCTTGCACATCTACTAGTAGAGGCAGCCTTCTGTAGTCAATACACATACACACATTTTTAAACAAGTTGCCCCTAATTTTAAGACCACAACACTCTGTGTCTCTGAGTCTGTGTCCCTTTTGACTGGATGAGAATAGCAAGCATAGTCTTCGATTTCTCTCCACACACAAGCTTCATTCTTTGTTCTCGAAGGATACCTCACGATGAAGTTATTTGTTTATAAGTAATCTCCATACCAGGATTTTTCATGTATCTTTCATTCTTCCAAATGTATGATTTACATCCATAATATAAGTATTGGATGTGATATTGCTCTGAGATCAGTAAAGAATTACATATACCGTGAGCTTTATAACCGAGAGTGAAATACACCCTTCACTTACATTACAAGCAAATAGGTCCATGTGTACTTCTAATGAAATTCTCCTACCCTGATAAATGGATTTTCTTTAGCAAGATGTCAGTCTATGGTTAATATCATTAAGGCAATACTCAGTGGGTCAAAAGCCCAGACTGTCTTTTGAGTTTCATATATAAAGGCCACTTCACATACTGAAAGTGTTCACAAGTCATTAGTTCGATTCTATTTGGTTACCTTATACTTTCTACATTATATAATAATATGTACTGTTTTAGTAGGTACAAAGTAAGAAAGAATGAATTCAACATTTACAGGGGCGAGTGAATTATTGATGGTATTAACTGCACCAGGAAAATAAGTAGTTCTGCCCATAAATGAAAGAAACATTACTGGTCAGGGACATGGAAATTTCTTAGGTTTGGGAAATAGGCAATTTAGGCTGCATTCAGGTGACTACATGATAATAATTGTGCATGACTGGAGGAATTTATTGTCCATAATAGTTATTCATTTCAGCCCCTCTACTAGAAATCGCAAGTACCAACTGCCTTGCTAAAAGCAGGATCAAATGAATTCTCCTAAATTCAAATGAGGCAAAGTCATCTGATCAACATTAAACAAATGATGAAAGACATTTAAAAAATGATTATTTAAACTTTTGTGATGGTCTGGGGAGTGTTGCTGTTATCCATTCTTTGAATAAGCAGAAGTAACAAGGGTGGGTGGTAACAGGTACATTGCTTTGTGACATAACAATGCATTTTATGTGCTAAGAAAGAATGATGCAAAACTCACAGTCAAGTGCAGATTGGTAAAAACTGTGAATTAAAAAATTTTTCCTGTGGGCCTCATTGAACTAGTCAAGTGGGGGACTTGCAATTTCTCTGATCTTTTTGCAAACATGGTTATTCTAGAATTCATAATGCCTAATATGCCTTGAAACATTTGAGTGAATGCAAACCATCCTTCACTTATAATGAGAGAATTTTAAAAGATACCAGTCTTGGGAACATCCAGTGCTTAGTGTAGAGTTGATCAACTGCTTTCTCCACAAAAATAATCTCAATAATATTTTTTCAATAAATCTCAATAAAGTCTCATAAACTAGAGTAGACAGTAATAAACTGGGTCTTCTACAATAACTGCAAACCATTAATGCCTACAGAGTTTATGGGTAAGAACCATGAACTGGAAAAGCTGGAAAGCCAGTTCAGACTCATTTTGTTGTGCAGATACATAATGCAGTCACATATAGATCAGAAAGAGGAGACCCTTATAGTCCCTATATTTCAATGACACCTTCTCTATGCAAACTTTCATGGATGACTAACTGAACTACCTATACAGCTCTCAAAGTCTGTTCTACAGATTTCGTTACTGCGTACAAGGTGAAATTTTATCTGCAGCTACCTCTCGCAAGAGAACAAGAATGTATTTCTATGTCTTTATAGGAAGAAATATCCTTAATTTAATGCAACTAGAACTCCAGTAGTAATAATTATGCTTATTATCATCTTCACTTACACAGCACTATTCATCTAAGATTAAGTGCTTTAAATAGGTGGAAAAGCATCGTTTTCCATTCCTAAATTCAAGGCTTCTCACAGTTTTGTTCACCCATCTTTGACCAGCTGGAGAGGATCTTTGTCATGGTAGGCATTTTTGGTAGAATTTTTACTAAAGAGCTAAACAACCTTTAAAAATCAGATCTTATACTGGTCACACTAATTAGTGAACTCCTCTGAAGACTGGAACAACACTGTTTTTAGACCAGAAGACTTGAAATGGCTTCTTCAGTGTGCTCAGACTAAGGAATTAGCAAGGAGATGCACCTTATTGGAAGGTTTTTCATACAGTCCCCTAAAAATTTTTCCTGTGTGAAGACAGTAGGAGTTGCCCAAAATGACCACGGTGAAATAGCTAATCTAATTATATAGTCAATCTATTTCACCAAGGAGCTTATTAAGTAGAACATAACCATTGTCACAAGCTCACTGTCCTAATGCCTCCATTCAATGATCAGAGGTTTTGGAAATTGAATTTTTGATAAGGAAAAGTATGCAAATTCCTCAGTCCAAGTTGACTTGTCCCATCAAAGTTGGTACAGATGGCAAAAATACTACCTGGCTTTGTTTGAGGTAGTCTTGGGGAGCAAACAATACCTGATGCTCAGTTTGTGCTGGCTTACTCCTTAGTTCCATTTCCAGGTTAGGATGAGCAGCTATTGCAGGCAGCTTCACTGTTAGACTCATCAGGGCTTTCTGGCTGAACTCCATGCTGGTGTAGTCGCTCAAGAGTGGTACCGTAATGGAAATGATTCCTTCTTTTTCACTTGTTACTGTTTTTTCAGGGATTTCTTTGTGTCTTATGTTTATGTCTATGTTATTCCTAGGTTCTTCTGACTGACAAGTGTCATACTTCCTGACTTCTACACCATCTGTAAAGTGCTCTAACTTCAAGGGAACCTTTGCCTCATGCTCTATGACATAAAGGCTGGTAGTATCATTGTCTGTCAGGGCCTGAAGCAGTGACTTTGAAATGGGTTTCCAATTCGTCTGCAAGGCAAAAGGAGAAAATATAATTTCAATATAATACCTTAGCAAAGTGCAATTGGCTATTTACTGAAATAAATATCAGAAGAATTAAAGCTAAGAGATGGTCTGGTCCTGCCTATATAATATGGCTAACTAATATGTTTTATCTCATCTACATTGGTTTTATAAACATGAGTGAGAATATTTATTGCCCTAATCCTGGTCTCTAAATTGGAGAGTTATATATTTGATGGGTGGACTATTCAGTGGATAAGGAATTGGCTTGAAGGTCACACCCAGAGAGTGGTGATCAATGGATCTATGTCCAAATGGAGACTAGTGGCAGGTGGTATATCTCAGGGGTACCTCAGGGGTCTGTCCTTGGGCCAGTACTGTTTAATATCTTCATCAACGACATAGACAGTGGGATAGAGTGCACCCTCAGCAAGTTTGCAGATGACACCAAGCTGAGTGGTACAGTTGATATACCAGAAGGAAGGGATGCCATCCAAAGGGACCTGGACAGGCTTGAGAAGTGGGCTCACATGAACCTAATGAAGTTCAACAAGCCTAAAGCAGGGTGCTGCACCTGGACCGGGGTAACCCGAGACGTGAATAAAGACTGGGACAAGAACGCATTGAGAGCAGCCCTGCAGAGAAGGACTTGGGGTTTCTGGTGGATGAAAAGCTTGGCATGAGTCGAGAGTGTGAGCTTGTAGCCCAGAAGGCCAACTGCATCCTGGGCTGCATCAACAGAGGAGTGGCCAGCAGGTGGAGGGAGGGGATTGTGCCCTGCTGCTCTGCCCTTGTGAGGGCCCACTTGGAGTGCTGCAGCCAGGTCTGGGGTCACCAGCACAAGAAGGATGTGGGGCTGTTAGAGCAGATCCAGAGGAGGGACATGAAGTTGGTCAGAGGACTGGAGCACCTCTCCTATGAAAAAAGGCTGAGAGAGCTGGGGCTGTTCAGCCTACAGAAAAGAAGGCTCTGGGATGACCTCACTGCAGCCTTTCAATACTTTCAAAATACTTTCAAAGGGCTGTTATATAAAGGATGGAGAAGGACTCTTTACTTGGGTAGATAATGACAAGACAAGGGGGAATGGTTTTAAACTAAAAGAAGAGAGATTTAGATTAGAGGTTAGGAAGAAATTTTTTACTCAGAGAGTGGTGAGGCACTGAAACAGGTTGCCCAGAGAGGTTGTGGATGCCCCATCCCTGGAGGTGTTCTAGACAAAGTTAGACGAGGCCCTGAGCAACCTAGTGGGTGGTGTGCCTGCCCATGGCAGGGGGGTTGGAGCTAGACGATCTCTGGGGTCCCTTCCAACCCAAGCCATTCTGTGATTCTATGATTAATATTTCGGCAAAGTTTTTCTTGCTTTTCTGTATGCTAGAGAGAAAATGCAGTGCTGATAAAATGTAGGTTTCAGGATGTGCTGTTCTGAGACACAGATTTCAAAAAGTTTTACCAATGTGCTACTACAAAAAGGCAGCAGCTTGAACAGCAGCGAAACCAACTTTTGCTGTAAGCCTCAGCATACAGTTTGTTACTCATCTTAATGCCATGATGCAATCTAAGTATACCTTGAATTACAAGCTTTTGCAAATTCTGGATCGTTAAATGGAGAACCATTTGTAATGCCAAGCATCTTTGTTTTCCACTTAGATTGTTTTTCTGGGCTTTCCCACCCTTGCTGTAATATTTTAAATACTTTATTTTTATTTTATTTTATTTTATTTTTTAAATATTTTAAATACTTTAACAATTATGGCCAGGTTTGTATGTTCTCTGACACTGTAAAGCCTCTGCTTTTGTTTCTAACTCCTCAGTTGCCCTAAACTTGTTTAAACTCTTACAGTTCTTTTGCAAGATACAAATAGGGATGTATTTTTTATTTACTTTCTTCCTATAATTCCTGTTCTGACCTGGAAAAAGAGTGCACTGTTCTTTGAAGTCTCAGCAATCTTGCATAAAATATCAGTTTTTTTTTTCTAACTGGAACTTGTAATGGGATGAGCAGACCCCCTCTGCATGGTAAGCATTTGTCTTGTTTCGAATAAAGACCTGTGTGATATGTACCTTCACTATCATGTTCATTATGAACAGCATCCCTAATGCTATACCTAACAAATCTAAAATAAGCTCTGTGTGAGCTTTTGTCTTTTTTAATCATGGGTAAGAAGAAAAAGCATCAGTGATAGACTTTCCATCTCCCAGGACCAACATGGGCTGACAAAGCAGGACAAGATTCTGCTCCCACCTCTGATACCCTGAGTAATTGCAATACCAAAGCATATTCTGTGCCAGCCTTTGCATGCATACAGGAATCTTCTTGACTCCTGCTGCCTTGGGCTCATGTCCTCAAATTACATCTGAGGCCCCTTTCATCTACTTCTCCTTATCCATTACAACACAGCACTATGCCCTCACTGTGCCTGCAGTCTCACTAATGTGTACAAGAGTGATTACAGCTCCTACTAGAAAACAGACTGTTTCTACACAATTAAATGTGAAAAATGAAAAAGGACAGATTTCAGATTTTTTGTTTGTTATACAAAGGAAGAAAGCAATGCTGATCTGCAACTAACCTTTTGATTACCAGCTGCCTGTCAGCACCTTCTTAAATTTCCTAGCTAATGGTTTACCTCTGGTGTCCTATATTTGGATTGTGTCTGGCTGTAGATACCTTCCAGCTTCTGGTATGATCTTAAATTGTGCTCTTGCCTTTTGCTATCTGAATATGTAACTTTAAACTCTCCAGACCTTGACTTCAGCTTAGCTTGACAATAGCATATGTTTCCTGTTACCAGTTTAATGCTTGAGAACAAGGAATTGATGCATTTCTACCTCTACCTATCAGGATCCACAGAGAAATGTGTATTTCACTTGGTCATTTATCGAGGCTAGCTTTTCTCTGCCATGCTTTTGTCCTAAATAGATAGATGTCTGCTTCGCTAAAGCTCACATTGTTTTCTTGAGAAACTAGATCTAGAAGTGTGAAACTAAGTTCAGGTCTGCCAGGAAAGTCAAAAAGATGTTAAAAGGAAAGCAGCACAGGTTCCTGTTCTAAATACATGATGGTTGGCAGTCTGAGACTTGGAAGATAAACTGAGGAGTCCTAAAACTGGAGCAGAAGCACTTATTTAAAAAGGAGGAGGTAAGCGGAGGAAGATGGAAGGAAGGTCACTAATTGGCAAAGATGATTAACGTGGTTTCTAGCTAACTTCCAGGCACTTTGTCAGTCCTGAAATTCAGGTAGCCTTACTAAAACACATAGGAAATCAATGGGTACGGCAAGGTTTGAACATGCTACTGAACTATAATGCCTCTTGACTAATCGATGCCTCCTCAGACAGCTACCAGCTGACAAGCCAGAGCCCTGGATTGCTCCAGAAGCATGTAAAGACTGAAGGGTGAAGACTGGATTCCAGAAAATACCTTATACATTACCTCCTGTGACACTTTTGTGGAATTAGGCCACAATGTGTTATTTATTCTCTATTTTGAGCAATGTGCTCAATTCCAGTTCCAGTTGTCGAAAAGTGACTGGATATTAGAACTGAACATCTCCCTTTGCATTACCACTCCCCCAGTTCAACTTTTTCTTATTCTTTTAACAACCATACCTTTAAGTATGCTGTATTATGTTTTCAAATAAATCTGAGAACCTTTATAAAACTAAAAGTCTCTGTCTGAACAACCTCCTAGTGTCATGTATTTCTAATGTTACCCTCGTTTCCCAATTGTTGAAACTAGATTTATTAGGTTGTAGTGTGAAAAAAACACACTAGTGTTACTGATTAATAAGTCAGAAAGATCTCCCTTGTGCATTTTTTCACACCATTGGAATAGTACTTGCCATATCTTGTATTGCACTGCTGTTTCTTGGATTCGGTACACTTGGCCAGCATGATATTTTCAACCTGTAAATAAATATTTTAAGTTTACTGTCAGGTTAATTGACTTGCATTTCCTATACATTTAAATTAACTGCCATTCCTACCTACATTTTATTGGTATTTTCATGACCATCAAAGATGTTCTACAATGATTATTAACCACAATGCCAATTAAGAAACGAAGGCCAAGCTTGTTAGTCTGCATTGAACTGCTGAATTGGTGAAGTAAACAACACCCAACAAACAAACAAGAAAACAACAAAGCAAAAACAAAACAAACAAACAAAAATATATGTTTCTAGCTTTCATGCAGTGATCCTGCTGTTCTGGAGGAGACTGTCCCTGAGACCTGCATGCTGGGATGGGGATGGCAATGAGGCTTCTACTCTTCCTTCACAGTCTGAGGTGAGCTCTTTCTGGGACAGATTACACTGTCTTACCATTTCATCTGATACAAGCATAAACATAACTCTACTAAACTGTTTCTGCCACAGCTGTAGATGAAGGGATAATTCTCAACAACCTGCTGCAAAATCAAAATCAACCATGTTTGTTTCAGAGCTTCAACCTCCCGGGGTGGGGGTTGTAAAGCATAGCAGGGTTCAGAATGGAGCCGTTCAAATTGGTTTCATCTGGCTGCTTTTCCACAGCCCTCTGGTCAGAGGGTTGGACTTTTCAGCTCCTTCCTTGAACCCAGGGGCTCAGAAGCAACAATACTTGCAGCATGCCGCTAGGCTCTTCAGACTCCCATGGCTGTCCACCATGGGGGTACGTGCAGGGGAGGCCCCGGGGCTGCTCCCCCTGTGCTGCTGCTGAGAGCTTGGGTGAGAAGAAGCTGCCTTTCATCTCCCACACCAGAGGCACGAAGCAGGGGCTGCTTGTGAAGGAGTGTCTGGAAAGCAGTGACACTGGGCAGCCATAGTAGTGGCAAGGCCCAGCTGGCTCCCTCACCACTGATCAGGCTGAAGTGAGGGGCTGTGTCCTCCGTGCCCCTTTCTGAGAGGAGAGGCCACAATGGCACTGTGCCCATCACTCCTGCTGCCCTGGGGTGCTGGAGAGCATTGCTCAGCATTTTCCAGCTGAGCTTCTCCCTGCCAGCAGCTGCTGTCAGAGCTGCACCATGGGACCTTTGGGCAATGACTCATATCCATACAAAAAAAATCAACACATTGTGAGAGACTGCATGAGGTTATCTAGGCCATCATCCTGCCTCTGTGCTGACTTCAGTGTTGTCTGGTCTTAGAGTCAAATCTAGACTTTATTAGAGGTCAGGTACTACGTCTTTGTTTAGGTGAAGCTTGCTGTGATGCCTGAGGCAGTAGATTTATCTGATCTCTTCTCTGATCCTATGAAGATGGGTTTTTGTGTAGCTGGTTAGTCCCTTCTTAACAGCTTCAAATTCAGCATCTGAGGCTGGTGCTTTTTAAAGGGAGAAAAAAGGCAGGTGGCATTCTAGGATATCATAATAGTGATATGAACGGTTGTATGCAAGTAGGCTTATGAGTAAATGAGCATTAAAACCAATTACTATGTGAGACATTTTTCTCTCAGTGTTAGTGCATACGCCTAATATTGCACCTGCACCTCATATTAATTTGAGGGGAAGAGGACATCTTCCCTTGTCCATATCTTGCAGGTGCCCTTATTACTCTCTCCTCTTCCTACTCATCCATTTGTTTCTCCTTCCCATTATGGGTTATGTGCATAATTTGTACAGTTAACATCAAAATGGGCTTGCAGGAAAATGCTCAGATGGCAACAGTTTCAGTATGCTGGTGGAATTTACCTTTGTATTTCAATGGAAAATACATGATCATCATTTGGGAATGCAAGAGTAAAATAATGAAATGCACTCTTCTGATTTCCTTATACATAGCCTATTTTCTACTGGGAGAAATGATCCATGCTCTTTTCAAGAGTGTTTGAGACAGGAAGTAGTCAGGTAACTCTATAAAAAATAAAAGATTATAGGTTTTTGACAGTATTTTAATCAGCTTGTTACTGGTTTGTAAATATTCTCATTGTGTAAATGAGTAGGGTGGCCTTTTTGTCTTGCTCTTTTGATTTGAGTTGCTTGCAATGGCAAAAAAAGGCCAGTGCTATGAAACTTAGGGTTAAGTAAAAGGGAGGTACTGCTAATAGCGTCATTCAATGTTCACTTCTTACCTTTTAAACACCAGAGAACAACTCACATGTGCAAAAACCAAAACAAACACCATGCTGAAGAAAATGCCAATCATAAAACCTTCAAATTCTCCTTTATCTGATGGGAAACAACAGAAAGATTGAATCAAACTTATGGTATCAAGTATGGAGAGGCCTTATTGCCTTCACTAGAGAAATACTTCAAACATATGTGAAATGTAACACGTTCTGGGATTCCTGTAACTGAAATTTAGTTTAAACAAAATATGGGATTTCTCAGACTGAGGCTTCCAAGTTTTTATTTTTAAGAGATCTTGATACATGCCAAGCTCTTAAATACACAATTCAAAGATAAACACTGTATAGTAAAAGAAGTATACCTACTTCCCACGTAAGTGAACTCTGGCTTGTTTAACAGGTCAAGTCTCTGCCACAGGTCTGACTTGGTAGGAAACTATTTGATTGAAATTGACATTTAACGTTTCAGGATTTTATTTTTTTTTTTGTGGTCAAACTCCACCTGGTCATGCTAATAGTAACATTTATTTATTTAGTAGATGACATGCTTCACCCATTTGGAATATTAAAATAATTTTATCCTCAGTCAGCCATTTGTCAGACTTCACTGTAAACCTACATCTACTATCGCCCATGTTAACAGATCTGCTTATGTTATAGATCTCTCCACCAGCCACCCCAAGACAAAAGTTTCAAAATAACATCAGGAAGGTGTGGTCAGTGCATGGTTGTGTTGCTGATACTGACAAACTATATTTGCAAAATGACTGCTTGCTTTTTCTTTTCCCATATACTCTCCAGCAAAAAGTTCTCTTTTAAAATTGAACAGCTACTTAATTTTGCTTAAAAACGTATTTGAAAAGTTACAAATTGCTTTGTTGCTGAAAAAGACTTTTATGACCAAGAAACCTGAGATTAAGTAACCTGTGAAATACTGGGGAAAAGTGGAAATAGTAAGTGTAATCTTTAAATTCGTTGTAATTACTTACATTTTTAAAATATTGCATTAAATTAACTCTGAAAGTTTTATCTTAATATATGTTCAATAGCATGGATGGAATAGAAGTACTGCAGATAAGCTCCAATGAAAACACTGATTTACTGTGCTGTCAGGAGAAAGGATTTATGTGGGGAAAAAAAATGCTGATTTCAAATAAGGTTTTTAATTTCTTTCCTGCTTCTTTCTTCATCAAATTTTTGACTCTTCAGTTGTTTGTATTAAATGAAGGGGCTATAAATACAAAAATGCTGTAATGGTAAGAAACCATTAGAATCTCTGAATACCTCAAGGTACTTTTCCTGTGACAGATACCATTTTAGCCTGCTTTTTTGTTATTGTTTTGGGCTTTTCTTGTAGAAAGCTTCACTTGAGTGAAGCTGTGGTCAAAATTAAAAAGGGTCTACTGTGGTGTTAGATTGTCTAATTGATAATGTGTTAAAAATATTTGAGAGTCTATGTTTTAGCTAACACCAAAGTTACTCAAAACACCTTCTAGTCCTACAATCCAAATCATTCATGAAAACATTGAAAAGAACTGGCCCTAAAATGTTGCCTTGGGGGACCCCACTGGTGACTAGCTGATAGCCTGATGTAGCCCCATTTACCATAACACTTTGAGCCCTACCTATCAGCCAATTGTTCACCCATCGTATGATGTTTTTGTCTAGCTGTATGCTGGACATTTTGTCCAGTAGGATCCTTCGAGAAACCGTATCAAAAGCTTTACTGAAATCCCAAAAGATCACATCAGCTGGTTTCCCTTGATAACTAGATGGGTGATCTTATCATAAAAGGAAATTAAATTTGTTAGGCAGGACCTACCCCTCGTGAACCCATGTTGGCTGGGACCTATGACTGCATTGTCCCCCAGGTGCACTTCAATAACTCCCAGAATAATCTTAGCATAATTTTACCAGGGACTGATGTGAGACTGACAGGCCTGTAGTTACCAGGCCTGGTAAAAGTAAAAAAGTACTTTAGTTATTAGAAAACAAAAGATCTTATCAACTGTCACAGTAAGAACAACTGAAAGAGGGACTTTTTTATTGTTAATGGCTCAGAGGACTAACTGGAAATCAGCTCTATTCGATTGCTCAGGATTTTGTCAAGAACAAAGACTACTGAACTTAACCAGTCACAGACAGAATATTTAAACTGGCAAAATCTGTGATGGGAGTCAGCAGTAAATAACATTCTGTGAATAGTTAACTTAAAAAAGGGCAGAAAATGTTTCAGAGATGAGAAACTCTAGCTAAGTCTTCTCTGCCTGTTAGGTAAAGAAATATAAGAGTTACATAATATATAGTATGTCTGTAAGAAAGGGACAATTTTGCATTTGCTATCAGTAAAGCAAGGATTGGGTAAGAGACCCTGTGCATGAGCACTTTGTTACTCCTTGAAAAGTAGGGAAAAGAGAAGGGGTAGAGAATAATTATTTATATATTGGTGTATAAAATCAAGATTGATGATGGGCAACACAGTATCATAGGGCTTCTACAGTACCGTATTTTAGAGTACTGAAAGGTTGTGAAAGAGTCGGCAGTCCTTCTCCAGCATTAGTGAATCCTGAAATCTGTATGCGGTAGATGGTCTTTCCCTTAAGTCCAGTAAGGTGGTAACTTGTGGTAGAAGAGTTGACACTAGCAGCTGAAAACACAATAGGGGTTAGGGTGTGAGGCAATTAGGTGATCTCTGTTGGCTGAGTCTGTAACAGTGCAGCTGACTGGGGAGAAGGCAAAATTTTTATGCCCTGATCCATATCTGGAGGAGGCCACTCTACACAGGTTTTCTTTGGATGATTATAAGAGGTTATTATTCTCCAAAATACTTGCATGCATTTTGATTCCAGGTATAAAAAGCATGATTTTCTAACACACCACGATGCCTAGGTGATATGTGCAGTAGACTGTGTATAATAGGCAATAGGCCTGATTTGCTGAACAGTGGTTTTAATGAATACTCCTGGCTGTAACAGTTGAAATAAGGACAGGTTCTCATAGCAGTAAGGGAATAATGTGTGTGTTAAGTCCTGTCTTTGATCATGGAGAGAGAAAAGCATCTGAACTGCCTGTAAATAATGACTGAACAAGATTTGCAAGACTAGACCTTTGCTTTACTCTCACTACTGTAATCAGTAGTTATTCACCTTGATCAATATCAGTGATATTACTTTAGTTTCTGTACAGAAAAATGGCCATGTATTCTGCTTTATCTGCATTTTAGGCCTTTTAGCTCAACCTTTCTTTCCAGATGGAGCAGTTTCCTCTAGTTAGAATTATTTAACCAACCAATGCAGTAGAATACCTTTAACATGGCAGAATTTAGTTTTCAAGTTTGCTACTGAGAATTTGAGATCTTCACAGAAGTAGAGATGGTGCTGTAGCCTACAGGTTTCCCCAAATTCTCAAGTAAAATTATTCTTCCTTTCTGGAAAACATGGCAATCTGTTGTTGGGTCAGTATTTTATTGACTGATTCGGAGAGAGGAAAAAAATGAAGCTCAGTCCTGGACACTCCCGTCTGTCTCCTCTTCCACTCTCTGATAGGTACCTGGGGAGGAATAGAGCTCCCTGAAGTCACTGTCAAGTCCCCTGCTAACTTAGGGGACCCAGGGCTGCATACTTGAAGCTTTTTTTACCTTTTATGGTTCTCTAAAGGCATATGCCACCACGAATTATAGAACCCTTGTTTTTCTCCTTTGTCAGACCCTAGGTCTTGGGTTCTATTAGTCTTTCATAACGTCTTTAATTTTTTTGAAAGTCAATATGTGCAAAGTTAATGCATTATTATTTACCACAAGAAAAGACTTCTTGCTGCAAACCAGAAGAAAAATGTTTATAAAAATAGATACTTTTTTTTTTTTCAAACTTAAGAGTTTGAAATCATAGCTATTCATTTATTTCAATGTGTATAAATTTAAACCTTGGAAGTTAAACAAAAAAGCTATAATTAAAAAAAAAAAAGTTTCTAAAAATGAAGTAATAACCAGGTATTTCAAACCAGGTAAGAAATACAAATTACTTTCACTACTAATTGAATTCTTAGAAGAAATGTAATGCACAGATTGAAACCTGGCTGAGTTGCAATGAAATATAAAAGTATTGTGACTGAAATCATAATACCTCAGTTACTGAAAGTATACATATTCCTTTCAGTGTTATTGAAGAATTCTACTGTATTCTTAGAACTGTAAGTTTTAAGGCAACTTTTCTTATCAATATTTAATGTGAGGTAGTCCTAGGAATACCTAGAATTTTCTCGATATCATCTAAAGCATTAAAACTCTAACAAGGAGATGATTTTTGAAAGCACTCAGTTCCCAGGGAAATCTAATTCAGTAGTGCATTGTGAAAGCACTATCACAGTGCAATACTGTATGAATGTAATGTCTCTGTATGAAACTTTTTTTGTCATGGCTCCGATTTACGCCCTTGTTCTGAGCAATGGACACTTACCCAGCCACTTTTTCCCTGATGAATCTTTGTAGCTGATTCTGTACCCCTGGAGAAAACCCAAACAGTCTTCGGCAGCTATTTCAGTCCACTTCACAAGTGCAGAATGCTTTGTGATATTCAGAATTGTCACATTAGTGGGGCCTGCCCTAGGAACTTAAAATTCAGAAAATAATTTAAGTTCTGCATTAGTATTTATACAGCAGACATACAAGACTGAAACCTAGCTGCGGCCTAGAGAGATGCTTGTCTGATTCTAATTGTCATAAATATTACATCAAGGTTGGAAGAGAAAAGAGAAATCCCATAAAGTAAAACAACCTCATTAACCTCTTGTGGCATCCCTGCCCATGGCAGGGGGGATGGAACTAGATGAACTTTAAGGTCCCTTCCAACCCAATCCATTCTATGATTCTATGTTTAAGCAGTGCCCAAGTAGGTAGAAAATACGTCTGACTCATTACAAACACTTTTACTCCAACAGTCACAGCTGTATTCATTTCAAGTTGCAATAGAAGACATCATTGAATTTGAATTGGAAAATCTGACTTTTGCTACAGTTAAAGTTGAGCTACAAGGAGCAGTAACTCAGGGACCCTCTTTCAGTTATTTTGGTAATGTCATGTGTAATAATATCATTTCTATGGACTTGTCAGTAAGAAACAGCATGCAGGTCATTCACTGCCAGTGCATAGCCGCTTAGGACCAAAGGCAATGCTGACTGGAGAATGCCGTTAAGTCACCTGGAAAAGAAACATTGTGTAGGACTTTTTTTTTTTTTCTTTTCTGCAGATAGGAAATAAAAAGAAATATAAGGGATGAGGTTATATAAAAGGGAGTAATACCTCCTTCAACTGAGTAAAAGTGGGTCACTCCAAAAGTCTTTTCATGTCTTGTGAAATTTTCACACTGACACACATCAGATGCATGTACCATTATTTTGTACAGCTTATGTGGCTGAAAATTGTCTGGAAAACAAATAAACATATAACAGGTTTTACTGAAAAGTTATAAATGAAAAAAAAGGGGAGGAGAGACAAGAAGTTTATAGTTTTTCTATACAGCTCTTACTTTCTGAGCCTCAAAACATAGTATATATTTACAGTGCATTACACCAAGTACAAAGTATATACATAGTTTCTCATTTCCTCTGAACCCTTTATTAAAACTACTTCAGAATCAGAATAAGAGGTAACGCAGTTTTGCTTTTAAAAGATGTCATACTTATAATCCAGCTCTGGAAGGCTTAAGCTGCTGAATGTAAAGTATGAAACTAAAATGGCTGTAGACTTCTTAGTTCAAGGACAGATATTTCCCCCCATATACTAGCATATTTAAAAGCAAGCAAAACAAATAGAGGTAACATGTTGTAGATGTTGCAGGAGGACCAAGGAAAACATTACATTTATTAACATGAAACTGGAGTAAAATGTTCTCTGCTGTACATAAAAGACAGTTCCGAATGGTCTTTGCATTAGTCAACTATGTGATTTTAATCAAGATTTTGGATGACTGTCCTTTAAACTGACCTCTGCCTGCAGATCTTCATGCCCGATTTGGTAATCAGAGTACTGGAGTTGAGAATTTGTGCTCTGACAAGTACAATTATGGGGAAGAAAAATAATATAGGGGAAAGTCTGTAACAGAGCAGTTTATATTTGAGGTTAAGTTTACCAAGGGGCTAGGGAAGCTTTTTTTGTTCTCATACCACAGTGTTATCCAGCAGGTAGTGTACAGGTCTGTCCGACATTTGGGGAAGGAGAGACCTCTTACCAACAACAGCAGCTTAGCTGCATTTCTTGCCCAACTGTGACTGGAAGAATCCTACTGAGGACTCTCTCAGGACTCTTTCTACTTGGTTGTTTTGTAAAACTAGATGTTGCCTCAGTGCTGGACAAAGACACAAGGCATGCTTACCTGGATCCTCAGTTTGTTCTTAAAAACAGGATGAAAATTCTTCCCTCCCCAGCCAAAAATAACCAGTAAATGAAATGGTTCCTCCATTAGGAGATGTGGTTGTTGCCGTTACCTAGTGTGAAATTTCCAGCAGGTGTAGTTACTATTTTCATGCGCATATCCTCTCCACCAGTGCCCCAGTCAACCACAAAACATTTTGGACTGTATTCTGGAGTCCAGGTGACAACTGCATCAGTTCCCTGAGGTTTAACATTGATTTGGCCAGGCAAGTCTGTGAACAAATGTACCATTAGAGTTGAATGAACAGGAAAGCAGTCTGTCCCCCCCCGCTTCACTTTTTTTCTGTCTTTTGCTCTGAGTCATTTCGAGATTCTTCATTAAGTAGCTATTGTGAGGATGACCTGTATATAGTAATGTCTACACCTTTATGTCAATAAAAAAAATTTAGCAGCTAATACTTTGCAGTGGTCTCTGGGAACACCAGTGTTAATTGATGGTCATGACCTTTAATTTCTTACAATTGGATATGTGGAAATGGTTGCTCCACATCTCAAGAAGAAGCAGCCCGACATTGCTAAACAGCCTTCTGAGGACCGCTATTGACTGCTACATATAGAGCAAATGCGAGACTGCTTTTACCTGGGGGAGGAGAAGGGGCAAATTATAGATTGTAACTATGTAATTTCATATTTCATATTCTTCCAGAAAAATGCAAAATGCTTTAAAAGTTCTGCTGTCTTCTAAGATAGATTATCAAGCTAGGGAACACCTTCTGAGTGAAACTAATGGGGAAAAGAAACAACTTGTCATGTAGTGTAAGAGGTGAATATTATGGCAGACAGACAAAGTTCTCCATTTTATCTCCTATCTGAAAACCAATAAGAAGAATTAAAGAGAATATCTTTACTAGCCAAGAAAACTTTGTGCATGCAGAGAAGGAATTTATCCTGGGAGCAGAGTTCATGCAATTATCTTCCCAGTAATTCATCATAGGTATAGAGAACCTGCCTGTAAGTAAAACCAAATCTAGAACAGATGTCTGGAGAGAGCCATGAAGAACAGGCAGCAATTTAGTAAACAGGTAGCTGTCAGATGAAAGATGGCTTGAGGTGAGAGTATGTATTACATCAGAAGAAAGAGAAGCAGTCAAATGTAACGACCAAAATGAATTGTTATGCATTTGCAGGGCAAAGGAGAACGTAATGAGGGGTGTGTGTTAGAAAATTCTAGAAAACTAATTGTTTGCAGATATCTGGTGCTTGCACCCTTGTTCACCAGCACATTCTGTAGCTTGTTTAAAAAAGAAAAAAGGGAAGAAGAGTCATAGAATCATAGAATACCCTGAGTTGGAAGGGGGACCCACAAGGATCACGGACTCCACACAGGACCACCCCAAAATCAGACCAGATGTCTGAGAGCATTGTCCAAACACTTCTTGAACTCTGTCAGGCTCGGTGCCGTGACCACTGCCCTGGGGAGCCTGTCCCAGTGCCCGACCACCCTCTGGGTGCAGAACCTTTCCCTAACACCCAGCCTGACCCTCCCCTGTCCCAGCTCCATGCCGTCCCCTCGGGTCCTGTCGCTGTCCCCAGAGAGCAGAGCTCAGCGCCTGCCCCTCCGCTCCCCTCGTGAGGGAGCTGCAGGCCGCCATGAGGCCTCCCCTCAGCCTGCTCTGCTCTGGGCTGAGCAAACCAAGGGGCCTCTTCCTCTCTAGACCCTTCACCATCCTGGTTGACCTCCTTTGGACACTTCTTATATTGTGGGGCCCAAAACCGCACACAGTGTTTGAGGTGAGGCCATACCAGCGCAGAGCAGAGCAGGACAACCCCTTCCCTTGACCAGCTGGCAGTGCTGTGCCTGATGCACCCCAGGGTACGTCTGGCCCTTTTGGCTGCCAGGGCACACTGCTGGCTCATGTTCAACTTGCTGTCAACCGGAACCCCCAGATCCCTTTCTCCAGCCTCCAGTCCCCCAGTCTGTATGTATAGCAAGGTTTGCTTTGTCCCACGTGCAGCACTTGCTCTTGTTAAACTTCATGTGGTTGATGATTGCCCAGGCCTTTAATTTGCCAAGATATCTCTTCAAGGCCTCTCTGCCCTTGATGTGGAGTCAACAGCTCCTCCTAATTTAGTGTCGACCACCAACTCACTTAGTGTACCTTCAAGTTATGTTAAATACAAGGAATAATAAATTGCTTGGTGATGTTAACAAGGAATGTTAAATTGCTTGGTCTGTTAGTTAATTTATATCAAAATCATAAAACTTCTCCACCACTTAATTGAGTAAATGTTAAGTACCTGTTGCAGAGGAATCTGGGACAATGTAGGTGGTTTGTGGAGATTCTCCTTCTTTGTTATAGGCAGAAATATTAACCCTATAAGAAGCCATAGAGAGATTTAGAAGAACATTTCTGTCCTTTAGAATGATGCGATTTTGCGAGTCCATGCAGCTGTTGGGTATTCTTTCAACATCAACATAGTATCCAAGGATGTTCTCACTTTGCATTACCTACAAAGAGGAAAAAGATTATTTCAGGAAAAGGTTCTTCGCTGAGAGGATGGTTGGGCACTGGAACAGCCTCCCCAGGGACATAGTCATGGTACCAAGCCTGCTGGAGTTCAAGAAGCATTTGGACAACACTTTCAGACACATGGTCTGATTTTTTTTTTTTTTGGGTGGTCCTTTGGGTACCCAAGGTGTTGGACTTGATGATCCATGTGGGTCCCTTCCAACTCAAATATTCTATGATTCTATGATCTTATAAATGTTATGTCCTGTGTAGAAAATCAAGAGCAATGGAATTGGATAAACAAAATGTCAGATTTAATAATGGAGATAAAATAATAGTATTTCAGTTAGGTTCTCAGTAATCAATTAAGCAAAGTATTTTCTTAATATTAACAGCGTTCTTAAATTGAGAGGACTTAAGCACCGTTTTAAGTGTTTTGCTTAACTGGGATCTTAGTTATGTGCATCCAACTAGCAATAGCAGCAGTGTAGCGGCCATAACATTCTCTACATTTCACTGGAACATATACCCCTCATAATTAGGAATCTGAAAGTTAACAAGAGGTGTTGAATTGAAGTTTATGCCTCTGGGAATATTCATCTACTAGACTCTGTTAGACATCCAGTCTCTTTGAGGATAAATGCTGATAATTATGCTACAACTTTGGAACATGTTATATATCTATTGATACAAATTTTTAGGTGGTGATGGTTCACTCATTATTTTATTGTATTAATCTTAATGACAGATCAGAAAATGAGTGGACAGAAATTCAAACCACTGCAGTCTAGATAGAAACTGAAAGAAATACAAGGAAGTCTGGGAATTGTGCAAGAATTGCTTCTGATGTCCAGTGTGTCTATTATTTCTTAGTCAACTTGGCAGTGAATTAGTAATATAAAGAAAACACTAAGCTAGGAGGTCAAGTTATCTTAGTGAAATAATTGTATAATTTTGGACTAACATAGATGGGATGATGCTCAGCAAATTTAAAAGGCAAAGACATACATGCTGATAGGGATTTCTGCTAAAGGTGGAAGTTTTTAAAATGGAAACGAAGTTTATCCCAGCATATGGAGGGACAAACGAGTGGCACCAGTGGCCTTATCTGAAGCTCTGATGAAGCTGCTGCGGGAATAGCATTATGCTTCTCTCACCAGACTTTGAAAGTGGAAAATATTTTTGTGTAGGAGAAATAATTCCTAGAATATGTTGCATATGAGGTCTATTACACAAGAAGAAATGAGCAGAACATAACTTTCTTAAATTAACAACATGAGACTGGAAAAGCCAAGCACTGTGCAGTGCAGCAGGAGGTCTTATGTTATTTCCAGTGAGGAAAGCAATATGTAATGCCTGGTTGGATGTTCAGAGCCGAAGCCATCTATCTTGTGTCTTTTGGTCCAAACTCTGTAGAGCTTACACATGGAACATTAACAAGAACAGAGAAGCTATGGCTAGTCTCTACCATTTCAAAGCTGTTTTGTTTGTTTGTTTATTTCAAATTGGCTTAAACGAGTAAGGCAGCAGATTTTTTTTTTCTCTATTTACCATGTTAATTATTGAGTATACTCCTTCCCTCTGCCTCTTCGATGTTTGCTGAAGCCATCTGGACTTGAATCTTATTTGATATATTAGATTAGTGCAAGAGATTTCCTGAAAGAAGGTGCTAGCCTTGATCTCGTATTTAATGTACATATTTTTTACTTAAAGCACTTTAGTGGAGAATACTTTCTTAACATTTAAATTGGCATGTACAATCCACTTCTTTATCTCAAAATGAATCATTTACTTTGCAGCTTTGCCTTCTTCTCAGGAGATAAAGGAAAAGAAGGGATATCTCATCCCAATCAGAAGCGTAGGTGTCTACTTCCTCTGCTATTTTTTCTTTCCCTTACAAAAAGCCACAGGGGGTAATTACAAAACTTTCCAGATTTTCTTGATATTTCAAAACTCTGCCAATCTCTGTCTTTTCTGCTTTAGACATTCCCTATGGCAAGCTTCTGGGAGTTTGTAGATGTTTCTTCTCTCAGCATCTAGTTAGACTTAGTTTCCACGTGAAAACCTGCAGGTACACTTTGCTCAACAAAATTGGCTATGGGCCCCTTAAATGTGAATTCAAGACTGTCAATTATCCATTTCTTGCCAAGAGAATTTCAGCTCGTTCAATTGACTGATAAACTGTAGTCAGTCTGCTGGTAATGCCACCTGCTACAGAAGGGGTGAAGCCTCTCACTTGTAAAGTCAATTTTAAATATCATTAGGGGAAACACGAAGCTAGATGTTTTTGTAAGCCAGAACAACTTTTCTTTCCTTTTCTCTCCTGATTATAATGTATTTGCACTTCTGAATTAGCAGATTAGTAGACTTACTAAGTGCTTTTCTGAAAAGTTTTGGTCCCTATTGAGAATATGAATGTTCCTTAGAAACATGTCAAACACAATGTATGTTGCTTGAACATGTTAAGGCTTACAAGGATCTTTCAAGAAAAGATTAATTCTAAAACAAGCCTAAGGCACACCAATTCTTGATGTTAGCTGGAAAGAATATCAATTCTAGTCAATGATTTGATTCTAGAAATTGCTGTTTTAATAATTTTAAGTAAAAAAATAAATAGTTTATAAAAAGGTATAGTTTTTGCCTGCTAATTTCTAGCACCGGGCACAGAACCAGACAAATTCAGTGAATCCTGAAGCACAAGTTCAATATTCAGTGCTTTTTCTTTGTACATTGTAGCCTCAATAAAATGAGAAAGACTCTTTTCTTCCTATAAAGTAATGAATGAATAGCATGGATATAACAGAAGGGACCCATACTCAAGAGAACATTACCTCCCACTTAAGAAGAACACTTCTTCTGCCTGGAGAGATTTCTGTAGTTGCATTGTATGATATTCTTGGCTTGCTCATGAGCTCTGGTAAACATGGGAAAATAGGAAGACATGCACTCATATAAATCAGTTTGATCTTCATCTTTTCAATAGTATCTGACAATGCTATTTCCTATGATATAAAATTGGAAAAGGCTTTTACACTCATGCTTATTGACATGAAACCATCTTTCACTTACTGTGAGGGACCAAAATCTCTCTACTCCAAATGCAAACACAGTGAAGACCATCCTTGGCTATGCATCTGAGCTGAACAATGTACGAAGATGTAGCATTTAAATTTGAAACAGTGATGTTGACAGCATTGCTTTCTATGGGCACCTAAAAACAAATGATATTTAATGTATGTGGCAGCAATAAAACATAAGACATAGTCTTATAAACATAATAAAACATAGTCTTATATTAACTGTTTACTCAGTCAAGGACCATTATTCTGACTGCAGAATAAAGTAGCAGTCCCCATCATAAAAGAAGAATTGCTACATATCTTAGCCAATTTCTTTTCATTCTTTCAAGATTATATTTTCTTCTTCATGATCTAACTTTGTTCAGCCAGGACATGTAAGCAGTAGTGTAGGTCTAAACATTGTTTTTTAAAATTGATTAGGCATATATGCTGAAAAATTAACAGTTACTTAGCTTTGATACTTGCTGGTGTTCTGAAGAACAATATCACAGCTACCTGGTCTCTGATAAGTCTGAAAATGTAATGATACCAGCAAAGTAAGTAATATGGCCCATCACTTAATGTATAACCAGGAGCTGGGATTATATCTAATTTCTGATATCCTCTGTAGATCCTCAGCTTTTCCACTGTTGATTGTTGTGTCTTATTGTCTGGTTAATTTACCAGCTAACACAGTGTTCTTCCTTTTTTTTTTTTTTTTCCCTTTCTGTATTAAACTATTAATTTGTCTCTCCCATACAGCTCAGGATCTGTCAGAACAAAACTAAGAGATCTTTGTGAGATTTGCCTTCAAACTGAATGCTATGCTTTCTCGCTATCCCTATTTCTGTGCTCTTCAGTAGCATCCTGTTTACATCCTGCCATACGTGCTATGTACTGCTGAGCTGATGGTAAGTCACCTTATGTTCTCAAGTAATTGGCATCTGGAAATACTTACCAGAGTCCACTGAGTGGTTTCTGTGAGTGCCTCTCTGTATCTCAGTTCATATTGTGTAGGAGTTGCAGGCATGTCCCATTTTATTATCAGTTGGTTTGTGATCTGATGAGCATTTATGTTAGATGGTGTCAAGCACTTCCCTAAAATGGGAAATATGCAGATGTTATCAATACAAGAGAAGCAGGAAAGCTTTGGTAATTATTTGCCAGGTGTGTTGGTGTGTTTCACTGAAAATAAAATATAAGACTTGGCTTAGAATACTGAAGAAGACTTTTAAAAGACTGAAAATAAATTATTACTAAATCTTTATGGCATCAACAAAATAGGATTGTTCCCCTTGCAATTATTTTGTGAATGTTTCTCCTGATATCAGGAAGACCCTTTTTCTAAACAGGTGCTATTCTGAGTGAGTCTGAATGGCAAAATCAAAATGTCAATAGTACCTAAAATTATGTTCTGTAGAAAAGTTTACAGAACTTAATGGCTTCCAGTTTCAGCAACTGTGTTTAGCTATGTAATTTTAAATGTAAATACATTTTGTTTCCCCTCCAATAAAAGCAAGGTGGCCAAAAGTCTCCCAAGGAGGTCATAGTGATAATTTGGTTGTACTGGTCAGTGGTGAGAAGCACTGTTTTACTTGGAAAGAAGGTGGGGCTTTGGGAAGATCTTGAAGTTATCTCAGTGATTTGGTACTCTAGAGAATCTGTGAACAAATATCTAAACTGCATAGTTCATAGGATTTCTTTTTTCATACATCCCCTGAAGTACTGTGTAATAGGCAAGTAGCCTGAGAAAACAGCTGAAACTTGAAAAAAATTCTTAAAACTTTAATGCTCTATAGCAAGAATTCCTTAAATGCCTGCTACTGAGTCAGCCTGCTCTTTTTATACCCCTAAAGAAGTTAGGAAAACCACCAGAGAGCAGAGGAAGCTGGTGGAGTATGGTACACAAAGATATTATCAGTATATATTTTTGGGGATATAAGTATTTTGTAATCTAGCAAATGTTTTAAAGTCCTGCTCCCATTAAAAAAAAAAAAAAAAAAAAAGACTTCTGCAATTGACTTCAATGAAGAATGAAGATTTCATCCAAAGAAGCTGAACTGCAAGACTTTGAATTAGTGAAAAGAACGTGTATATCAGGAGTTATGATTTTGAAAATAATTTTGAAGAAAATGCTACCACTGTTTCAGCTGGATGCTGAAGTAATACAAATCATGAAGATGTTGTACCTGCTTTGCTTGGTGTAACTGAGATGTTCTTTCCTTTCACACAGCTGTCATGGGCATAATTCACTTCTATCCAAATAGATGCAGAGCGTTGCATGTAGAGATTCCTTCGTTCTATTGTGATGGAAGGTGACGACGTATTTGCTTTGAAAAGTTTATTGATTCTTTCCCTTCACAAAAGAGGAATCAGAATGAAGACCAAACTTTTCTGAGCAACTTGAAACAGCAAACGTAATTCCCGTACCCCAGTAATTCTAGCTAAATTAAACTTGCAAATCTGTGTTGTGTGGTGGAAAACTGTTAAATTCTGTAAATTTATAATGCACAGAGTGATACAAGACAAAATCTGTATAGCCTTCTTGTACTTAAAATTGAATGTAAATAGCATTTAGAAGGTATAACTTTAGGTTAGAAATTACTTCATAAAATCTACTTGCCACCTACAATGGAGATACACAAATTCCTGGAATGAATCTAAATTACCACAAAGGTATGAAAAACGTAGTGTGTTATGGTGTTATGCCTGTCTTCTGACTAAAGTCTGATGCTTTACAGGAACAAGACATAGATAATTAAATGCCATCTCAGTCCTCAGACCTGTAGATTTCTCCTAAATATACCTAAGTATGAAAATGGCCCGGGAAGTCTGAGAAATTTCATTGTTTTCACCCACAGTTGCTGGTGCCTGATGCTTCAGTGTGTTTGTAGTTCCAACATTCATCCAGGAAGAGGATTTCTCTGCTTGAAGGTTAATAAAAGTTGGACCTCCTAGACAAACACCCTATTCCTCAGATTTTACATTAGTGTTCAATACTCCTGTAGGTACTGCAATATCTACATGGGAGGTGCCTAAGCAGGTACTCCTCTCATCCTCAGTTACTTGCCTTCAAGAATGCTCTTTCAAGAACAATACTAAAGCAAAAATTCAGTACCCCTTGTTCTTTGACTTTGTTTACAAATTCCTTATTTTACTGAATTCATTAGCAGCAGAAAATACCTCCAATTTTTTCAAATAAATCTTCAAGTCTTCCCCCTCCGCAGCCTTGTGTAATGGTTGAAGATTCAACAGAAAATGTAAGTTAACAGGGTAAGTCTACCATGGACAGAATATATTTGCAAGATACAAAGTGCCTCCAACTCATGGTGACTGTGCAGTAAAGCTTTTTTATATAAATGACTTCCGTAATTACTATGTGCTTCGGATTAGTTAATGGAAAGATATTTTATGCCACCTTGACTCTCACCCAAATCCAATAGCTGGCCAATTCTCTGTTATAAATTTAAACAAATTCAGTGGCCATAAGGTATGTGGACTGTCCAGAACTATTTGGAGCCCTTTAGGCACTTTACACTGTTTTGGCCAAAACCATTTAATGCAGATAGGAGTCCACAGTTCACAGAATCACAAAACAGCTGAGGTCGTATTGGACCTCTGGAAATCATCTTGTCCAATATTACTGCTCAAAGGAGGATCATCTGGGGCAGTTAACAGCAGGGGGAATAGCACGTGTTAGAGCCAGTCCTGTGTCAATATACATTGTCCTTGTAGTTCCATTAGAGAGGAAACCGCTTGCTATCTGGACTGGCTGAAGCCAGCTGAGATTTTGGCCTTTTCCAGTGATCTGTACTGAAAACTGAAGTTCTGACAATGTCCTACATGTAACCAATTGCCATAAAAACATTATCTTGGGTAGTGGAGGGTTTAGGACTAGAATGTGAGTGTAAAGAATATGTAAAGAACAGCAGGGATGGGGATAATGAATAAACACTTAAAGGGGAAAGATTTAACGTTATTCTGGTGTTTCTTCACCACTCAGTCGTGTTTTCTTCATGAAAAGGACTTAAATGGCAGGCTGTTCCTGTTCTGTCTAGGCTTTCCCTCACAACCCCCCTCTACAATTTACTCTCTGACACACACAGAACAGATTTTTCAAGGCTAAAGCTGTGCCAATTCAATGTTCTTAAATAGAAATGTGTAGGTATACTAATTACCTACCTACATATTTCAAGTGTTAAATGTGCTGATCACAATAGAATATTAAATAACTGGAAAAAAACCCACAACACACACATGCACAAAAAAACAAAACAACAACAAAACAACAACAACAAAAAAACTTGAAGGTTCCCCCATCTTCTGCTCCATCCGTGTTGTGAATCAGGCATTAATATTTCAAACTATGGTTTTGAGTGCTTGGTTTGAACATCTGTGTGGGATAGTTTTTCTTTGATCCTTTTTTTCCTGACAATTAAATCAAAAGCAAGGATAAGGAAAAAATTCAGAGTCAAACTAATGTTATTTGTAGATTGGGGTGATGTCCTCTTCTAGGCAAGCAAAAAATCCTTTCAAATGCATTTTGTTTTCCTTCTAGCCCAATGAATAGGGAAAAAAAGAAGATTTTCTTGAAGATTACTAGGCTGAAGCCTAGGAGACTGAGGTTCAGGTCCTGGCTCTGGCTTGGGAAAATCTCTGACTCTGTGAGGCAGTTGTTTCCCTCCTTGTCCACCTTCTCTTTCACTATTTTACTGCCAGTTCTCCATTCATAACATCAACTCTGCAGCCTAGGAAAAGCACAGTCTGAGTTTGGCTGGAGAGTTAAGAGCAATGACATTACAAATACTCTGGCTGATAGCATCTCTATAGAAGGAGAGCTGTTTCACAGGTGATTCTCCCCTTCCCAGGAATCAGTGCTCCTGGAAGACACAGGAGATGAGACAGCAAATTCAGTGAAGTTTGGTACTTATTGCAAATTGGCACCTGCTGCTACCTCCAGTGGGAAAGTATTGATGGAGCCAGGGAGAGTAATCACACCCTGAGGTGGCTGCCTTGCTAGTCTGCAGTGTGCAGATCACCCTGGGGAATTTGCCAGGGTAGTGACATTTTCTTAGCTTCAGGAGATGCTCCTAACCACAGCTCTTTTTTTTTTTTCTTTTTTTTAAATGCAAAGAGCAAAGAGCAGTGTGTTATGTGGTAACATAATCAGCTGTAAGTATCAGAATTTGCCAACAGCATACAGTATTGTAACCTGTGTACCCCATGACGTGGCCTCATGGCATAGATTGTGCCTTCTGATCTCAGTTCTCTCTTTCTAAACATGCCCTTAATCTCGTGGGAGATCCCAAATATGTATATATAAAATGAGGAAAATCCCTTTTGTAATGAAGGTACTGAGACGGCAACCTACATTGTTCTTTTTAAAAAAGCACTGTGCAGATATTGATTTAATCTGCCTATCTACATTTTACATGGGTTTTGTTTTAACTTCCTCAAAAATTGGAGCATGAAAACTGAAGATACCCATATTATGAGATTAAGACCTACAAATTAATTCCGGCTATTAAACTTGATAATTCAAAATTGCAGTAAAATACTTCAAAATATATGTTTCATACATGCCACATCCAATATCTCATTTGATATGTGGCTTAATATAATATATAATGTATAATGTGTGTATTAGTGTTGAATATTCAGTGCAAATCAATAGACAAAAATAGAAACAATTAATGTGATCTGTGGAAATAGTTTTTCAAACAGACATGTTGGAAGCATTAAAAGATGTCTAATGACCAGCAAACTATAGAAAGAAGAAATAATTGCTTCTCAGATAAACATGATATACTGGGTGGGAAGAGGGTTCTTGCAAGACCATTTGCATGTTCTCAGTGGACAGTGAAGAAAATTACTGGTATGAAGAGCTTGTTTCACTTCTCTGCAATAGGGCTACTGACTTACAAAGTTGCTCTGTTATCTTTTTTTTTTTTTTTTTTTTAAACAGGGAGGGAAGATAGGGGTCTAATCTTGATCAAAGTTTAATGAATCAGTGAAAAAGAGAGGTAAGCACAGTTGCTGCTGAGGTCTGATCTAGAGTAGCTTTGCCAGGCACCTTTCATGAAATTAGGAAGAGGTAAATCACTCTTCCTCAGATTGGACAGAGCAATTGTTGAATCTATGCACCTATTTCAGATTTTTCTGTATGTATTTTCCATTCAAGCAGAGGTTCTAGCTGTTTCTGCATTGACAATTAAGCTAATCTAAGCTTCTGCTTGGCACTGTGTGTGCTTGCCAATGTCAACCTCCTTACAGTTTGGAATGTGCAGCTCTTACCAAATCAATATGAGGTGTGAGGAAAGATTTTGATCAGTATTGTATAACAACCTATAATGGGATGAAATGCAACAGAACACATCTCAGGCAGGTAAGAATAATGCCAAACAGTGATGAGAGCTTTTCATTTTCTGAAGTAACTTTTAGACTTACCATTTTAAGAATAAATTGTAAATAACAGTATTTGGAGCACTGGGTGCTGGCAACCAGGTGCAAGTTAGATCCTCACTTATTTCTTTGTAGCACATCAATTCATTGTCCCAGTCTGCAAAATGAAAATATGCAGATTGGAAAACACCCATCACAAACAACTATTTACCATCAAAAAAGTACAAGATGGCTAGGAGAATCAAAAGAAAAAAAAAAAAAGATAAAACCAGTTACATTCTTTGTGCAATGAAATAAGTACTAGCTGTGTGATCCCTTATACCGTGTTTATTCTCAAGGCAAGCAGCTCACTAATGCTCAGAACAAGGGACAGAAACATTTAGAGAGATTAAACATTATGCGTTGCAATGTTTCCAAGGAAAAACTAGTTTTCCTACATGGCAGTAAAAACCAAGAATTGTTCCAATGTTTTGCATTCCCTTTACCAGCTATTACATGAGAAATAATGTAGTACTGAAATGCTTGCCATGGTTTTTCTTGTGGCTTTGGTGTTTTTACACCTTTGAACTGTGTTTCTCTCCTACAACACTGACATCTTGCTTGCAGTTTGCCTCTGCACTTATTTAAAGCTTAAACTGGTTAAACTGTTTGTTGTTGTTGTTGATTTGTTTTTGTTGTTGTTTAGTTTTGTCAATTCTGACTGGAATATCTTTATTCTATTGGAAGCACTCTCTGGCAGAACTAATTCCATGCGTACAAGGAAGCACTTCCAGATGCTGATAATCTGTTTTGCTAACTTTGAGGAAAGTTATTGCAAGATAATTTCCCTACAGCAGATGACAATACTGTTAGTACCTCTCTGCTAACAGACCTTAGATTTTTATCTCCCACCTCTGCTCTGCTCTGGTTTCACACCTTCCTGATCTGGCAGTTAGTGCCTTTTCTGCTCTCAGTGTCTCTGCAGATGCAGCGGGCTCAGAGCAGCAGCTGTGCGCCATTGCTCAAGTGTTTTCTGGAATTTGTGCAAGGCAGTGGCTTCTGGTGGGTCACTCCAGATCCATGGTGCAAAACACATCCCCCAGGGGAGTCACTATGGCTTGGAAATCTTGCAGAACACGGAGCATCAGCCTTGCATGGAGGGGAGGCACAGTTCCTCAGCAGAATTACAAACTGGAGCTGGCAACAGCTTTGCTTGGAGCAGATTATTGACAGCTAAACAGAATTTTGTAGACATTTTGGAAATCATAGGCCAGAACTGAGGATCTCGTAGACCTCACACATCCCTGTGAAACATCTTAGAAAGTCATGCAAGAATTAATTTCTTGCATAATTAATTTTAAGGAGGAGTCGGGAGGAGAGAGTGGCTTCCTTTTGGTGATTATCACTGAGGGCAAATGTGATATTTCCACAGTTTCCAAACTGAAAGAATTACTGGGGAGTTTCTTGCAAAGCATTATATCACCATAGCACAGGAATAATTATCAACAACAGAACTGATTGACTAGACTCCAGAATTACTCTAAAACTGTCAGTCATCTCTATCTGGGGATCCAGAGTTCAGAATAATTGCTGGAGAACAACAGAATAATGTATACTACCAGATTCAAAAAGATCACATTACAAAGCAGGAATACAAACTTATATACAAAACAACTTGTGTTTATTTTTTGGATTTTTTTTTCAAAATTTTTTTTTTTCACCCGAAGAGAAATTAACAACTGATGATGTTCTTAAAGGATCTCATCTTTTAGTTTCTTGTGGTAAAGCTAATTTCAGTATTTCAGAAATCTCTTGTCAGAAACTTTAATCATAAAATCTGACTGTTCTCCTTTTGCTTTGTGTCTTACCGTCTGAACTATTAGTTCAGAAGAATCAGCCATTGTGTCTCGAACCCCCACCCACACTTTTTAAAAAAGATACAGAAATAAAATGTGTTGGTTTTTCTTCTCTTCAGAAAAGTAGATAAGGATCTCAAAATGTACAGGATATTTAACGTGATAATGATTTTTTTTCCTAATAAGTAGAGCCACGTGTTCCTTACATCTAAGAGGTTTAATAAGATGCCAGTAGACCTATTAGTCTTCAACAATAAAGGTTTGCTCCTTGATAAGTAAATATGTGTCTCTGGACTTGGTAACACGGGATGGTTGTGGTTCAGAGATTCACCCAGGTTCATAGAATCATGAAATTGGTTGGGTTGGAACCCAGACCCAGACCCAGGGTCACAAGCCCCTGCCATGGGCAGGGACACCACCCATCAGACCAAGTTGCCCAAAGCCCCATCCAGCCTGGCCTTGAGCACCTCCAGGGATGGGGCACCCACAGCTTCTCTGGGCAGCCTGTGCCACTGCCTCACCAACCTCTGAGTGAAGAATTTCATCCTAACATCTAATCTATCTCTCCACTCTTGTAGTTTAAAACTGTTCCCCTTTATCCTGTCATTATCTGCCCAAGCAAAAAGTTGCTCCCAACCTTTTTTATAAGCCCCCTTTAAGTATTTTAAAGCTGCTATAAGGTCACCCCAGAGCCTTCTTCAGGCTGAACAGTCCCAACTCTCTCAGCCTTTCTCATAGGAGAGAGATCATCCTTGTGGCCCTCCTCTGGACCCACTCTAACAGATCCACATCCTTCTTGTGCTGGGGGCCCCAGACCTGGATACAGCACTCCAAGTGGGGCCTCACAAGAGCAGAAGGGCAGAATCACCTCCCTCAGCCTGCTGGCCACTCATCTGTTGATGCAGCCCAAGATCACAGAATCACAGAATGACCAAGGTTGGAAGGGACCTCTAAAGATCATCTAATCCAATGCCCCTGCCAAGCAGGATCACCTAGAGCACATTGTGTAGGATGGCATCCAGGCTGGTTTTGAGTATCTCCAGAGAAGAAGACTCCACAGCCTCTCTGGGCAACCTGTGCCAGTGCTCTGTCACCCTCACAGCACAGAAGTGCCCTGTCATATTCATCCGGAACCTCCTGTGCTTCAGTTTGTGCCCGTTGCCTCTCGTCCTGTCGCTGGGCACAACTGAAAAGAGACTGGCTCCATCCTCTCAACACCCTCCCCTCAGATATTTATACACATTGTTGAGGTCTCCCCTCAGTCTTCTCTTTTCCAGACTAAACAGGCCCAGCTCTCTCAGCCTGTCCTTGTACGACAGGTGCTCCAGTCCTCTCATCATCTTTGTAGCCCTCCTCTGGACTCACTCCAGTAGCTCCATGTCCCTCTTGTGCTGGGAAGCCCAGAACTGGACACAGCACTCCAGGTGGGGCCTCACCAGGACTGAGTAGAGGGGGAGGATCACCTCCCTTGACCTGCTGGCACCACTCTTCCAAATGCAGCCCAGGATCCCTTTGGCCTTCTTGGCCTCAAGGGCACATCGCTGGCTCATGGTCAGCCTGCTGCCCACCAGGACTCCCAGGTCTCTCTCTGCAGAGCTGCTCTCCAGCAGGTCAGCCCCAGCCTGTACTGGTGCTTGGGGTTATTCCTCCCTAGGTGCAGGACCCTGCACTTGCCCTCGTTGAACTTTATGAGGTTCCTCTCCGTCCTACCCTCCAGCCTGTCGAGGTCCCTCTGAATGGCAGCACAGCCCTCTGGGGTATCAGCCACTCCTCCCAGCTTAGTGTCATCAACAAACTTGCTGAGGGTGCACTCCATTCCACCATCCAGGTTGTTGATGAATAAGCTGAACAACACTGGACCCAGTACTGACCCCAGAGGAACACCGCTAGCTATGGGCCTCCAAATAGACTCTGCACCACTAAGCACAACTCTCTGAAAATGCAGGACATAGTTGGCCTTCTGGGCTGCAGGTGTGCCCTACTGGCTCATGTCGAGCTTTTTGTCCACCAGAACCCCCAGGTCGTTCTCTGCAGGGCTGCTCTTAATGAGTTGTTCTCCCAGTCTGTGCTCATGTCTGGGATTGCCCCAAACCAGGTGCAGCATCTTGCATTTGCACTTGTTGAACCTCATGTGGTTTACATGGGCACATTTCTCCAGCCTGTCCAGGTCCCTTTGGATGGCATCCCTTCCTTCTGATGTATCAGCTGCAGCACTCAGTTTGGTGTCATCTGCAAACTTGCTGAGGGTGCACTCAATCCCACTGTCCATGTTGTTGATAAAGACATTAAACAGCACCAGCCTCAGGACAGACTCCTGAGGGACACCACTCATCAGCATGTTCCACCTGGACATAGAGCCGTTGACCACCACACTCTGGGTGTGACTTTCAAGCCAATTCCTTTCCACTGAATGGTCTACCCTTCAAATCCACCTCTCTCCAATATGGAGATCAGGTTGTCATGTAGGACCAGGTCAAAGGGCTTGCAGAAGTCCAGGTAGATGACATCTATTGGTCTTCCCTTGTCAACTGATGCAGTCACTCTATCACAGAAGGCCACAAGATTGGTCAGGCACAATTTACCTTTGGTGAGGCCATGCTGGCTCTCTCAGATCACCTTATTGTCCTGCATGTGCCTTGACATTGCTTCCAGGAGGATCTGTTCCACGATTTTCCCAGGCACAGAGTAGAGACTCTGTAGTTCCCCATGTCTTCCTTTCCATCCTTTTTAAAAATGGGATCCCAGTTTTCTGCCCTCCCTGCTTGCTTTCTTAGACAGCGGGATGGAGAGAACTTGTGCTCTAAGAAAAACATCCTTAAAGAGTTGCCAGTTCTGTTCAGCTCCTTAGTCCCTACAGATGGTGTTCCAGGGGATCTCAGCCTTTAAACAGCTGGAAGTTCACTTGTTGGAAATTCAGGGTCCTAACTTTGCTGTTTGCTAGGCCCATATTTCTTGAGATCACAAACCCAACCAAGTCATGGTCACTACATCCCAGACTGCCTCCAATCTTAACCTCTTTAAATAGTTTGCCTGCATTGGTGAGCAGCAGGTTCAGTAACGCTTCACAGGTTGGTTTGTCTAATACCTGGATGAAGAATTTATTTTCAGTGCACTCTGTGAGGGTCCAGGATTACTCACAGCCTGCTGTGCTGCTTCCCCAGCAGACATCCAGGTGGTTGAAGTCCCCCATCAGGGTAAGAGTGTGCAAATGTGATGCTTGTAGTAGCTGAAGCTACTAGAACCTCATCCACAGGTTCTTCTTAATCAGGCAGCCTGTAGTAGACACCATCCACAAGCTGTCCTTTTTTTTTTGGTGTGGTCCTTAACTTTTACCCACAAACTCTCAACCTATCCATGGCTGTTTCTCAGAGGCATCTCTTCACAATCAATCCCTTCCCTAACATAGAGGGCAACACCCCTACCACTCCTTCCTTGTCCATCTCTTCTGAAGAGCTTGTAGCTCTTCAGAACAGAGCCCCCTCTGTTCCAGTGTTCCAGTTATGTGATCCATCCCACCACAGTGATCACACAGTGATAACACCACAATTTCCAACTCCTCCTGCTTGTTTCCTCAGAACACCCTTGCCAAATTATGCTGTAAAAGAGCAGTCCTCTTTTCCTCACTCAGAGTGATTTCTTCCTATAACCTGAATTACAGAGTGTCCTTGGTATGCCTATCATCACTTGGATGGAAGCTGTATATTTAAATTAACAGTTGGTTTGGACCAGAAAGTATGTTAGTATGGCTCAGACTTAAGACCTCCATCCCATGACACCTCCTTTCTCCTACCAAAAGAAATATGCATTTCTAATTAAAGTCTGCTGCATCAGTCTAGGTGTGTGCAGCTTCCTTTTGGGAAGGTGGAGATCACGTCTTTCTTGTTTCTACAGCAAATGTGAATAATTATTTAGTTCTTTGCTTTCCTAGTCCAATCACCAAACCAAACCTTGGCCACCTGCACTCTTGATGTGGTACTCTAAGAACTGGAGAAAGTAGCAACTGCTCTCACATTATTCTCCTCATTTACTCTGAAATGAGCCTTTCGTTGACTTGGTAATTCTTCTTTTCTTTTAAATTAACAACTGGAAAGAAAACCTTTTTGGAACTGCTATAACACTTCACATCAGTATGTTTGTAACATACAGCTCCTGAAACTGTGAAATAACAGTTCTGGAGAGATGAAATCAAATGGAAACATTTCCCCCTTCTAATGAATTCCTTTTAACTTCTTCCCCAAACCATTTCTGTTAACTGAGACCCATGTGGTGACCACAGTGCTGCAGACCTGTTTCTCCTTACAGAAGCACAGGGGCTTGTATTGTTCTTCATGCTCTTGGTCTTACAAAAAAAAAATAAAATAAAATAAATGTCTTTCTCTATAAAATGGCTTTCTCTATGAGACAGTTTAAAAACAGCCAAGGCAAAAATAGTAGCTTCTATGTGTGGAAACAGTGTATTAACATACCCCACCCTCACTGCCCTGGCCGATATACTAAAAAAGTCCTACAAAGTCCCATAAAGTCCTGTAAAGTCCTATACTACACTCTTCAGCTGAACATATTATGTTACCCACGGTTTTTTCACTTGTCCTATATTTGTGGGTACACATGTGCATACTGTTTTTATCCCATTCCATTTTGGTTTTACTGTACGGCTTCCTTTTAAATAATGTATGTATTATTAGTTCTTCTTCACCTTAGAATATTAGCGCTGTGCCAAGACTGCACTCTGAGATGTGCAAACAAACAAAAAACTTCCCCTGTACCAAAAAATCACAATCCAGTTTCCTCTTTAAAACAAACAAACAAACAAACAAGGCTCAATTTTTGCACTCCTGTACGTATTGTTTTTCTTCTAATTTTTTTCTGGTATTCTCAGTAATGCTTTAGTCCAATGGAGTAATAGCAAGAACTAGATAATTATGCATAGCTAATTTCAGAAAAATGCAGTCATATTGATGTTGTTTCATCCAGTGCCACTGTGTAGTAAAAAACTGTTTTCCCTGCTGTGGCTCCTAGCAAGAAAAAATCCTAGCACATAGGATTTTTTTCTGCCTACAATAAATCCAGCATGACCACCAGCTGCTGTGAAATTGACATCCATTGGTAAGTGTTTGACTGCTCTTTTTTACCATTAACTGTAATGTATTAGTTAAATCTAAACCATAAATATTTGTCAATATAAACATCATATATTCTATTGTCATTTGACTAGGCCACTAGGAGGCCCGTAGAAACAAGAAATAGTGACAGACCCTGTGCCTGCAGCCCTGTAATGAGTATCTGGGCCTTGGGAAAGGGTCAGAAATTCACAGCTTCTACGTGCTGGATTTCAGCCAAACAACCCTATGCCAATATTTCAAACCCAAATCACTTCAGCTGGTAGATTTCCTTCAGCAATTATAGGAAATCTGAATGTTTATCTTTACAATTAAGTAGATATTATGTGAAATATATTTACCCACCTGGAAGCTGCTTGCACAATTGAAAATCCAAGTTTAAGCAGTTACAGGAATCTAGGGTATAAAAAAGAATGCATTTAACTGAAATAAAATAAAATAAAATATAAAATAAAATAAAATAAAATAAAATATAAAATAAAATAAAATAAAATAAAATAAAATAAAATAAAATAAAATAAAATAAAATAAAATAAAATAAAATAAAATAAATAAACTGTTGCTGAGTGCAGTTTCTCCTACCCAGAGAACTTAATTCAGTCATGACTTTGGTCATACATCCTTGCCTTTGAGTAGTGTTAAGAATTTTTAGTATTTATAAACAGCAGTAAGTCATGCATCAAATGAAAACTCACCTGTTGCAAATAAAAAGATAGCTGCGAGCAGAGAGTTCTTCATCTTCTCTGAAAAGAAGCATAATGATTATCATCAATGTTACACTGTCTTTAGTCTATTTTTCATACTTCCTCTTCAACTTTCCTATCCATTCCACTCCCTATACTTTTGCTGGCTGAATACAACTAACCCACTTGTTAATGACAACGTGATGGACATTTGGGCTCCAAGTTAATAAATATATTTAGGAAATTCTAATTTCACCTGTATGAAAAACAGAAGCTTTCCTCCTTGGTGTGTACAAGAAGTCAAAATGAGATTGTTAAAGGTGTCTAAGATATCAGCAGTGTAAACCCAGTTAAGCTTAGGTTAAGCTTAATCTTCTTTGAAAATCTATGCTAAATGTCAATGTGCAAAAAAGCAAGGCAAAGTATTTGACTTACTCTAAAATGAATGATTAGACACTGTAGAAATAATTGCAGCAGCAGACCCTGCCTGTCTTCTCTTTCTGCCTTCTTTTTCCATTTAAAATAAATTCACCACTGTAGAGGTGCTGTATCTGCATTTTTGGTAGCAAAATGGGGAGCCCTAATGTAGACAAAAGTCACCATAGCTGTAAATCAGGTCCACATCCATAAAGTCTGATCAGAGAACATACAAAATAACTCTGAGCACTCCAGAACCACCATAGCTCTTGCGGCTACACCAGTAAAGGGAAATTTTCAGAAAATTTCATTACTGTAGGAAATTTCCCTTCTGTACTCAAATAGCTGCAAGCAGAGTCTGGATTCAAACCCACCTGGTGATAGGCAAATTATTAACTTATCTTGGCAACTATGGCACATTTCAGGTTGAGTATTGAATAGCAACAAAAAATTCTATTTTAAATGAATCATCTTAAAGAGAGAGTTATGGGCATGAGTCTAGTCTACAGTGGGAGCATGTGACTAATGCACCAGCTATATCTTATCAGATTTTTGAAGGGCACATTCATAAAATAGAAATGGAATTCTACTGGGTGTTACAGGGGGTTTCCTGGTAATTAGGTTGCTTGGGCTTGGGAGTAAGCTTCAAAATGCTGAGGGGCGGTAGATACAGTTTGTGCATGGAGGGTCGAAGTCCCTCTTATCTGATTGATCCAAATATCAGCCTTGACAACACTTCCCACAAAGAACAGAGTGAGGATAGTAGTAATTTATGAGCAGGAAGGAAAAAGTGACAGACACAAAGCAAGTCATACGTGAGGGAGGTTTTGATAGCGCTTTGCAGAGTTACAGACTCAGAGCAAACTGGAGGTCAAGAGACAGAGAACGCTACTTGAACTATGTACCTTGATTCGAAGTGATCAGGATAATCACACTTGAAGTAACCTATCCCAGATGAAAACCATGTAAGTCAGTGCAACAGCAGGAAATTGAATTCAGCATGCATAGAATTAGGGAAGAACGCACTGTAGGGAAAGAAATGCAATAAAGCAAGTCCATACGAGTGTTGCTGGATCTCTAGGTCTCAGTATGGATGTTACTTCCATTTAAAGAAAAAAAAATCAACTGTAAGAAGTACAGAAAATGCATTGTCAATCAAAATAGATGAAAGAATCTCAAAAACTGAAATTTGTCATAGGAATAAGAACCTATTTTTGATTATAGATCAGGTACCCAGTTGCCATAGTAACCTTTGTAATATAAAACAAAAGCTGAACTACTACTTTTAAGGTAAACTTTGCATAGGAACACTTTTTCATGTGTTTAATATTTCAGCTCTTTTACTGCCATGGACTTGTCTGAGAATTGTAAATGCCTTAAATTTTCCTGTTATTCAGACCAGGATAAATTATGCTGTCTCCTGTGATATGTTCAAAAGTGCAGTAATGACTAGAAGAGACCACCAACTTTGTTCCGTTTGTGGCTTAAATGGTTTCTCAGACCTAGACTTATACCTTACTGTAGATGTGGTACTGGATTTCTCTCAATGTTTTTCCTGACTTGTCATTTGCTTATTTAAGTTCTGCTGTAAAAGACAACGCAGGCTCCCGGTCTCCCCTGAATGCAATCTTAACCTCTTCCATTTAGCCTGGATTACATCATGTGAATTAATAGAAAACCCCACAGAATCCTTCCCTGCACTCTGTCCAACTTCAGCTGTTAACTGTTACACTTCAAAGGAAAAAGAATTTCCCAAGACACAGAACCACAGTCAGGAACACCCTGCTGACCCCTCATCCTGCTTTATACCTGTGAAACTCTCTTGTACCCTTGCACATCAAAGGGAGAACGGGGCAGGCTCTGAGCCTGTGAGTACATTTTTGCAACCAGTGCCCATGGATCCTAATGAAATAGAAGGGGTCTGAAATCTTGTTTGTTCATATGGGACGGGCAACCCCATTCAAGCACACTCAGAATCCAGCAGGCAGCTGAAGCAGAATGTAGGCTGCAGAAATATTGCACCAGCAAAGGAATATTTCATTTGTATTCAAAGTCTTACCTTCTCTGAACTGCAAGCAGTCGTTGAGGTCTTCATTTTCATCTGGTTGAGTATGTGTATTTTTGGTGTAAATTAGCTTGCCATTTCTCCAATAAAAAGGTCAGTTTCAGTTGACTGCAGTTGCTCTGTTTCATGCATACTGCAAAAAATTCAATATTGTTACAAATACAAGTTCATTTTTGGCCTATTATTACTACATGCTGAAGTCCCGTATCTTTCCTCTGGATCTAAAATAGAGCTACACTATTTTTCACAAGTAACTTCTTGAATAACTCTGCTTCCGATAAGCAAACCTGCAAGTCTGCAAAAGATTTGACTGTTGCAGTGCTTTTTGCCAGAGAAATACACCAGTATCTGAATTCAAAAAGCAGTTTTGATATGGTCTTTGAAAAAAAATCCCACCCAGTCTTCAGCCACACCCCCTGGGGGAAATTCGCTGTGATAGGAAAGGTCTCCGCCACACACTCTTTCATCCTGTCTGAGTTCAAGTTGCATTGTGAAACAGCTAATTTTTCAAACAGTTCTGCCTTCTCTTAATGAAAATGACAATATTCACCCCAACACATTGGCTGATAGACCTTCAAAAGAGGTCTTCCCTGGAGGTATAAAAAATGTAAGTACAGATGAAGCACAGATATTGCTAAATAAACTAGGCAGTCAATACAGAGTGTAGAAGAACCAGCAATTTGTATATTTGCGTGAAGATTATTTGGAAGAGAAGATGAAGGAGGAAACAAAGTTGATTTTGTTAAAAAAAGTGTGGATCAAATTCTGCTTGTGCCAGAGCAGGTCCAGGGTCTCACCACTCTTAGTGCTGTGATGGTAGATCTCCCTAAGTCTGAATGCAGAGTTCTTCCTAGTATGTTAGATAGAATATTTATAAGAATTGAGGCAGTATGACCTGATGAGACAGGCAACTTCTTTTTGCTACAACATCACAGTTACTGCTAGTGGCTTGTTTCTATGATAACTGGAGGACGTCCTCCCTGGCATATTTCAGACCTGTGCTATGAAAACTGCATTCACAGACACAAGTCGTCTGAGCTGTGTATGGCCAAGGTATGGCCAAAGGGATGTCCCTCTCCTCGCCTCGCCTCGCCTCTCCTCTCATCGCCTCTCCTCTCCTCGCCTCCCCTCGCCTCGCCTTTCCACTGCCTTTCCACTGTCTTTACCTCAACCCACAAGTTTTCTAAATTTTCCCCTCCTGATTCTCTTCCTCCCCACCATGCTTTGGTTGTCAGGAGAGAGGAGTGAGCAAGTGGCTGTGTGGCACTCTGCTGCTTACGAGGGTTAAACCACAACACGAGTTGTACAACTATGTTGTAGCCTCTGACTGTTCTGCCAATATAGTATAAAAGTCTTCTGAGATTTGCATTCATTATGTTTTCTTGTGTAGCCAGAGGAATTAAGGATCATTCTTAGCTTTCTCCATCACATATAAGACTTTACTGAAGGAAACTTAGTACCTTTTCTACACAATGAAAATGGCAAGCCTTCTTCCTTGCCATCCTGCTTGGCTTATCCAGTAGGCCTGCATCTGCTAGAGGGAGTTATTTTGGGATATGTGGTGTGGAAACAAAAAGAATTTGACAAAAGTTTGTCTACAGTCTCCCAATGCGCACTTGTGGGAGTAAGATTCAGCAAAGGTTTTTGAAAAAGAATTTTATTTTTAACTGTCTTTCTTTTTTCATCCCTGGGACAAGTGGGAGGAGATATAACAATCTGATTCATGCTTTTTCTCTCCCTCCCCCCCCCCCCCCTTGCTCCTGGGCAGAGAAACATTTTATCTGTGAAAACCAACTACTGTAGAAAGCATAAGTTTGGGGAAATCCTAAGAAAGGACTAGGAAGTAACTCAGTACAGGGCAGTAGCTGAACTTTTTACATATTATTCTGCGCTCCTTGTATATCGTCCTGCCTTTCCCACTTCAGTAACAGTGCATGTGTTTGTGCTAGTTTGTGCTAGTGTAACATTTTCACAATCCTTTTCAAGGATTTTTTCACAATCCTTTTCAACGATCCTTTCCAAGGATTGTGAAACAAACATTTTCACAAACTTTTCTCTGTAGTAATATTTCTTTCAGAATACTGTCCAGCATTAGAATGGTCTCTGAGCTGAAAAGTCATTACCTTTTCTTAGTCCAAATCTTTTCAAGTGTCTTTCCTGTTTTGGAACAAAGTGATTTAAACATAGTAATTATAATTAATGGAGTCATCAAGAACTGTTTACATACTCACTTGTGACTTTATTGTTTTTGACCATTTTCTTTTTCCTTCCCATTATTATTCAGTAGATAACCTGGGGGAAATATTTTTGAGAGATCATTTAATTAGCTTTATTTTATGTTACTTTGATTATCTTAAAATAATTCACAGGTTGGTCTTTGCCACTTTTGTATAGAACAGAAAGCCAGGGAGGGGCTAGATTTGTCCAACTGGAGTGACAATGTCATGATTTTAATTATCCTGCATATCTTCCAAAGCTCATCGACTGGAACAACTGCTCAGAATTACAATTGGTTGAACTTTGACTGCACAAGGGCTTTGCATATGAGACTAACTACCATGCTTTATGACATCCTGGCATGGCCTATATTGAATCTCCCCATCTAGATTATTCTGCTTTATGTCATTGCTAATTTAGAAAAACCCTTTAAGCAAGGATGGTGTCTGGTGAGTCATGTCCCATTCTAGTATCTTAAACCATAAACCTGCAGCACCTGTTTATAGCAAGAGTGACCAAATCGTGCCCCTACCCGAAATATCCAGCCACCCTAGTGGTTAGGGTACTGTTCTGACAACTGAGAAATCCAAACTCGTTGCATGGCTGGATAAGGATATAGATCTGAACCAAACATTTTTGCAGCTTTTGTTTTGATTTGACCTCCAATGGATTACTCACACAGCCCTGATAATGGCTTCTTCAGGATTAAAGTCTGTCTATCCATAAACTCTGTGAACTTCTATTTCTCACACAGCTGTAAACAGTATTTATTGGCTTTCTTAGACACAGCATGAATGTTCACGATCCATCTTAGCTCCCAGTTTAGTTTGGCTGCCTTTAACACAGGAGTACCAGGGGTGTTGTGGCTGCCTGAATTTAGTGCCCTGCTATCACAGGTAACCAGTTCTTGCAGTCTGTGTCATGAACTGAAATAGCTCCATCTTAAAAATAGTGGGGTTTTTTGGTCCTCACCGTTCATACTGGAGGCTGTTCCTGAATTTAGAAATCCTTGGTGAGGCTTCCTTCTAGCTTCCAGCATCATATTTCTTCCTGGCTGGGTTATATTTGTAAGTTTTTCTGCCAACTTCACTCTAAATATTTTCTTTCCTCCCTCACACTGATTTTTTCCTGGGTTATGTGTTTTCCTAGGTTATACAACTCATACTTTCCTAGTCTATTATTACATGATATATATTTTATTTTACTGATTATCTCATTATCCTGTCTCAGTGCAGTCTGATTCTCTGAGATTTGTCTGCTAATTAAATAGTACTAAAGAATAAGGCTTGCTTAGGCTGTTTTTTTCTCTATTTATCTCCCTTTGGCTTGGGGAGTTGTCATGGTGAGGTCTCTTCCTGCTGACCGCAGAGGATCATGCTTTCATTTCTGCGTTGGTTAAGTGTGGTTCAGCGGTCAGTCGTGGCATGTGGCAGTCTGGGTTCGAAGGGGCATTTCTCTCAGTTCGATGACATCCCAGCACAGTGAGGAAGCTGATTTGGATGCTGGAGGGTGCACGATGCACTTCCGTGGCACAGTCACAGAAGGCACCTTAACGAATGGGTGCAGGCATGGCCCTGCTATGTAACCAATGCATATAAAGTCCATTTTGGTTAAAAATAAATAAATAAATAAATAAAAAATAAAAAAACTGGTGATATCTTTGATAAAAAAAAAAAAGAAACATTTCAAGCAAAGTTACCAAAGTACTTCTTTTTCTTTACAATAAAGCAATGCCAAACTGCTCCATGCAGACATCTCATTTTGAAGAACACAGAACCTCCTTAGCTCTCTCCAGTTAAAAAAATTTACACTGAAAATTTTCAAATTATTTTCTTCTGCTTTCTGAAGAAAAACAAAAACAAACAGCAACAACAACAACAACAACAAAAACAACATGGATTTAGATCTGTCAAATGTTGGTGGGTTAACTTATTAAGTTCTGAGCAAGAGCCTTAAAACAATGTAATAGGGGACATGAGGTGAAAGTGTCTGCATGAAGCAGTGAAACTCTGTGTAATTGTCATAATTGCAAGCTCTTTTTTCCATAAACAGAGGGGAAGGCTGTGGAGAGAGCATGACAGGAAAAAAGGAATCATATTAAGAGTGAAATGACATGCCAAAGAGTAAACCTGAACTGTAGAGGATATAAGCAACCTTGAAATTGGGGAAGTTTGGATCTAATCTTTGTGGCTTTTTCTCATTTACATAACGAATGGTTTAGTGCTCAGTTTCCTCCTCAAACGCAGATTCTCGGCAACAAAATAGTATCTCTAGTCAATATGTAGACTCCAGCGCCCGGCTAGATGCAAGAAATATGTGAAAGACAGGCCTTCAAGGTTACAGAAAGGGTCACTGCAAGATAAGGTGGAACTGCAGTCAAGAGAAAATGTGTCATCATACTTTGTTGGCCACAGAACAGGACTACTGGCAAGGCAAGAGCTAAGAGGAGAGCTGGACTGCTTGTCCAGCTTAATAGGTCTTTCAGTCCTTTCTGAAAGCTCAGAGGAAGATGGATATAAAACATGGGGTTTAAGCACAGAAAATAATTTATTTTTATTTATTTCCTGTAAAATAATGCAGGAAATAAAGGATCCAGTTCACAATGATGTATGGCCATATATACAGACAAAGCAAGTGCTACCACTCTGGGACAACATACTTTGCAGTGGTTCAGGGCAAGAGACAATCACACTGAAGATGTATTTGTTTGAGAGGTTTCCTTTTGGCTATGTGGTTATAAGAGGATGTGAATGTAATCTGATATCTATACATACCACCCAGTTTTCACAAAAGCAGGAGCTGGACAAACAGGGGTGCTTGCCTGACAGCTATGTAAAGTGGTCTCTGACCAACAGTTAATGCTGCGTCCTGTGAACAGCCTTGCCGTGTCCTGCATCACCCAGTGCGGGAGCTTTTCCTGCCATGGGAGTGAGACAGATCAACTCTGAATGGAGGAAAGCTGGAGATGGATTTTCAAAGCTATGCTTCTTTGCTATTAAAAGACAAAAGCTATGGCCTGGCTTGTATAACTGAACTTTCTGTGAACATCACTTCAGCTTTAAAAGAGGGTGGAGAACTAAGTCCATGCTCAGCCATAAATTCAGCTTTCTAGAAGTGAAACCAAGTGAAGAAGTTCTCCCTTACAGGAAGAAACAGCACTGCAACAAACTGAGAACAATTTTTTTTCCTTTTTTATCCCTTCTGCCTCAGGTTCTTAAATGAAGTAAGGGAACTTCTGAGTCATCAGCTTCACTTCTATTGAAGGTGTTCACTTTCAGCCTGTTTGTAAATTGGTCAGGCTTCAAATTAAAATTGGTTGTTTCTTATTCCCATTACTCCTTACAGAAAGCTGTTCCAGAACTGTGTGTCTCTGAGAGATCATTGGGAAAAAAAAAATCTGAGTTTCTAGTTTGTTTTCCATTTTGGAATAATTTGGAGGCAGAATTATAAAGGAATATTGCAAATCACTTTTCTTTCTTCCTTTCCAGTATTGATTAGAGGGGAGTGCACTCTTAGGAGACACTGCAATGTTTATGTCTTTTGAGTGATTTTGGCAGTAGCTCTTCACACCATGTTTAACAATAGTTTAGGGGGGTTGCAATACACAACAGACCCTTTATAAAATAAAAGGGACATGAAGCATCCTTTAATGTAAACATTCTATTGCTCAGTGAAAAGGGTCTGGATTTCTTTAATTTTGTTATACAATACCAGAACTGGCATCACAAAAGCACAGCACAAGATGCATTCACAATTCAATAATTTTACTAGATGGAATAGTCTTTAACAGTATCTCTTAATCAGTAACATGGGTAGGTAGTGAAAGGAAGAATCTAACTTATATCTAACATTTCATACTAGCTCTTGATGGCTTCACTGTTTTCTTCTGTCCCTCCTACCCTTCTTTAGCAGTAATCAAAGTAGAATTTTCCACTGAGTAGGCAATTACTAACATATAAACCAAATATGATTCAAGCAATGACCATGGTCCTGTGTAAGGCATGATGAACGGAATGGAGCATTGTCAGCTGGTCTAAAAAGCCATGCTCCAAGCACCACACAGAGGACGGTTGTAGAGCTGGGGCTGTTGCTCACAGGCCAAAGATGAAATAAACACGTGGCTGTAAGCCCTTTTGCAGTGGTCTCTCCTTGATTGGGAAGAAGAAGTCCTCATCCCGTTATCTCCCTGTCATCAGTTTTCCATATAAAACCTGACTGTGAGTTATGTGAAGACTGCTTAAACTTGGCAGTGTTGCACTGTGACACAAATCCAGTAATGCCTTTTTGCTAAACTGAGTTTCTGAATCATGAAGAGTAAGAAAAAAAATAAGACACACATCACAGATATGAAACTTTGATAAGTTTCTAAGTAGTGTTGTGTAGGCTTTGTACATCTATGTATGATCAAGTTCTCACTCATGGTACTGAATAAGTTTTGCACAAGAAAAGAAGCAATTAATGGAGGGAAAAATCCAAGAAAGGTCACACTTCTTTACATTACACTCTTACAACTTATTTAAATGAAAGGTTTTTTTTTTCATTAAAAGTAATTCAAAAAGTGAAAATTACAGTGCAGGACAGAAGCAATTAATGTGCATCCTGTACTAGTTAAGCTGCTCACCTCAAGGAAGTTTATCTTCAGAGATCAAAAGACAAAAGTCAGACAGAAATATGTTCTCTCACGTCACCTTGAGTGCTTTAAATAGCAAAACTTAAAGCTGAAGTACAATCTGTTGCTTGTGTTGAAATATTTCTTCAGGGGATCTATGAACTCAGCGTTGTCTTTGAAAAAGTATGTTTTGTAGGATACTGGGGCTGAAACTCAGAATAGCTTCAAATTTCCAAATAATTCCAAGAAAGTTTTCTTATTTTTTATTAACTTATGGTAACAGGGCAAAATCTAATGGGCCGTTTCTAAATTACTGGCAAAACAGAAAATTGTTTAAGAACACCTTTTCAGAGTACTGCACAATAGAAGTACATGATTTCAACTACTGTTAGTAAATAAAGACACTTGATTTCCACTGCAGTGGGAATCAACATTGTTTAGAATTATCAAGTTACATTTAACACCATGTGCTGATCAGAAATTATCTGTGAAAGTCTTGCTTGTGTAACCCTTATAACCACATAATGCATATCAATCACATATCAATCATGGGCAAGCAAAGTAGGTTAAGCTTCTTGAGAATAGTTATTTTTTGATAGGAAAAGGCAAAATTAGGCTTCTCTTTCTATAGCGAGTATTAGAAAATCACGTATTGAAATAGAATAAAACAAAATCCTTTTCTAATGCATACTTCCTGAAATAAAAGAACATTTGCTTTCTAAGTAGAGGTGAATGGGATTTATTTTATGTTCACAGAAACATTCTCTCTCTCTCTCTTCTTTTTTTTTTTTTAATTATTTTTAATCAAGACAAGGTGAACAGCATTTGAAAATTCTTATGAAAAACTTACAATGAGAGGATGCTCCAGCACAGTGGATTTTTATTGTCCTGGCACTCTAAAAAGCATCTGCCAAGAAACAGAAACAAGCATGATTTGGAATATAGCAGGTCACTTTGGAGCCCAGCAGAGTGCCCTCCTCATCAGCTTTTGGACGCTCTTGATTTCTGTCCTTCTATCCTGCTTTGTTACCTTCTAAAGGAAGATTAGTCAAAGTTGGTGTGGTTCCACAAAATGTTCTTGTTCACCAACATTTTTCAGAGAATACATGCTTTCAGAAAACTTCCTCACCCATTTCTTTGTCTAAATCTACTTGTGGTGTATTTTGTATAACAGGAATGAAATAAATTATGTAAATGAACTGCTCGTAAAAGCTATTACAAGTGAATTAGCTAATTTCCCAGACATGTAGATCTTGAATTTTTATAACAGCAAAAGTTCAAAACCACTATGAAGATTAAAAAGCTAACAAGCCTGAACTGGAGTTCTGCAGACAACAGAGTTTTTTACTTTGACCACAATCAAACAAAAAAGTTACGGTGACATTTTCAAGTCTGGCTTCTTAAAGATAGTTCTTAGGTAGGCAGCTGTACAGTCACAGTTTTAAAAGACTTCTAAAACCTCGTCCCATTCTACAGATGTCAAATAAAGGGCTTTATAAAGCCCAAGCTTGAAAATTCAGGATCCGCTACGTATGCCTGCAGGAATTCAACCTGCACAGGACTTTAGATACTTCATACACAGAAGTAGACGCTCTGGAACAGCCCAACCCATGGGCACCTCAGGCAGAGGCATGCTGCCCAGAGATGATGGCATGACCCAGATGAAGTGAAGTCTACAATCCTTCTTTGCCAAACACTAGACGAAACCTGTGACTTCCTCTGAGACTTTCTTGGCAGCCTCTTGGCAGTTTTAGGGTTAGGAATCAGCCTGTGCTTGCTGCCCGCTTGGGGAGCGCTGGCACAGAGCCCACTGGTGGCCAGGCCCATGGGGGTCCTGCTTCCCACTCAGCTCCTGGCATGACAGGGCGGTGGGGTGTGTGTGTGTGTGTGTGTGGATTTTGCATTCATTACCTGACAGGGACACCTGCAGGAAGAGGTCTCACACTTAGACAGGTAATGCCTTAGACAGGTATTTTTAGTACGAATTGCACACAAACTGGATGCCAGGTTCTTGTCAAGTTTGGAAAAGGACATAGAAAAGTTAAGTCAAAAACAAACAAACAAACAAACAAACAAAAACAAACAAAAAACCACACAACCAAAATGTGTAAGTCAGAAATACCAGAAGAACATTAAAAAAGTTATGAGAACCACCACAACCCCATAAAGTTTCCTGTTGCGTATTCCTAAAGACATGAAATATTTGACTGTGGTCCTGCACCATGTAGGTCTTATTCCAGCAATGCATCATGTTTCTCTCTGTTGTGATTTCTGAGCACACTGAAATACAATCCCAGACCCCATATGGGTCTGATATGAAGAGAGAGCAATCATTTTTCTCCCATTCCTGTATTTTATGAAACTGTTCTTTCATTTATAGGGTGTGTGGTGCTTTTTGGCAATCCTTATGGACTCTCCTACCTTCCCGTACGATTCTGAAAGCAGCAGGGAAGCAAAGAGGAAATCTTCCCCAGAGCATTCAGAGAAGCCACTCGTTTAACAAAACCGCCCAGCGTTCAGAAAGACCGAACGTGGCTTGTCCTCTCAAGAAAACACCACTGGGTGTCACTAAATGCCAGGGATTGTCAATTCTGGTCTCGGGACGTATATGAAAGTGCTAGCACTGTGCATACTCCATACATAGAACCGGTTTATAACTATGGCTTTTCACAATGACCAATATTTGAGGTCATTTTAGCTTTTAGCAAGATTTGAGTTACACACAAACATTCACCTTTCACTCTAATTTTAATGGGAAAAGCTTATCTTACTTAAATGGCTGAAATAACCATGGTCTGTAGAAGCCATTAAATCACACATTTGCATTTGAGAGAAGCTACGCAATCCTCAGGATTAATATAATGCTGGCATTTCACATGTGGTTTTCCTGCTGTGTTTGCTCTGTGAGGCTGCACTGTGTGTCCCTGTCATCTCACGCAGACCAAGCAGAAGCTGCCCCAACTGTACTTGTATTAAGAATATTTTTGTACATACATATTCAGCCCATATATGAGTGCCAGGACTGAGGCTGGTAATCTGGCCTCATGGTAAGCTTTGTGTAACCTCTATAATTCGTAGAACAAACACCTTATGGACCGTTTCTTTCTAAATGAGGTTTCTGTGTCAGGCTGAGTCATCTTTTCTTTTGGGGGGTGTGGGAGGTCACTGAGAGGAAGGTTTGGGGTACAGTGGCTGATCTGTTTTTGAGAAGTGTATCAGAAGTCTTCTGACAACCTCTTAAAGCAACTCTGATTCCTCCCCTTCCCCAGTCTCTTCTTCTTTCCTGAGAAAAGAAGGATGCAATGGTGCACACCTGGAGGTTAAGACTGAGGGTTGTGCCACCAAGCTCTTCTGCACCGTAGTAGGGAGGTAGCCACAGAGTATGTGGCTACTTCTGCCTTTAACATCTGCAAAGAGACCCAAGTGACAGAAGTATTTGCAGCACCTATTCATGCTGGGCTCTGACTGATGACCCTGATGCCTCTGGCAGTGTTGAGGACCTGCTGGAGAAAACCTCGAAGATATTTGTATTTCTGTAGTTGAATATTTTGCACCAAAAAGGGGTTGGAAGTGTATGTTGGTTAAGGAAAAGACAAACTGAATGCTGAATAACCTTTCATTCCACTGAAGGAATAGAAGCTCAGCAGAACAAAAAGTAGCACTCGTGCCTATTAGTAATGACTGTTTCATAATGCATGCAAGGAAACTGAGCTAAGACTACCTGCTCAAGTTTCATTCTTGTCACATGATATCATGTGAATTTTTCCTTTGCCATGTGTAATCTCTTTTTATTATTATTTTTTTTTGTCCCCCAATATAAATTTATTTTACAATTTAACCTCTTTTCCCCTAAGGGAAAAAAAAATCCCTCTAGCACCCCAAATTTTAGAATTAAAATTTTCACTGACAGGGAATGAGAGAAGAAAAAAACCTCTAATTGCTCTGATTATACACCTTGCTTGGACTTCTCTTCCATACCCAGACAAACTGTCATTGATTCTGATCTACAGTGTATTCTCCTCATGCACAGAGCAGTAAAATTCTCTCTGACAGCTTTTTTCCACATAGAAAATGGAGATGACCTTATCTTACGTACTTCACAAGAACGTTTTAAGGTTTAATACATGCATGTTTGCAGAGCATACTGAAGAAAAGCAATATATGATAAATACATTACTACTTTGATCATAAATGACACATCAGTGCTTTTTCTCATCTCTCAAGCTAGAAAAATGCTGTCCTCTCCCAGACATCCCCCAAAATATATGTATAAAACTGAAGAATAATTGTAAGATAAAGAATATAAAGAGTTATAAATAAACAAATACAGAAATAATTTATTTTAAGATGACAATTGGAATCTGTCTCACTTGGTTCTTTTGATCTCCTTGAGGCTCATTAAATTGTGGGTGGCAGACCCCACTTCCATGTTTGAGAAAGAAGCTGGAGTGCTGTTTAAGCGCAAGCAAAAGTTTCAAAGGTAATGAGGCTTGGGACCTATGGACCAGAAAGTATAGGTTGATTTGCATGCATTTTCCACCTCCCCTGCTGCTTATTTGCATTGTTCTTCGTTCTCCAGCCAGCTCAGAAATTCTCAGTTGATTTGTTAACATTTGCACAGTGCCCATAAGCATTACCAATACTCTTCAGTTAGGCAAGGAGGAAAAGTACTGTCCCACTGAGCTTCCAGTCAAATGACTTGAGTTGTGACACTCACTTTTACCTGCTGCCTACCCTGAAGAGGCATTATGTATTTTCCATAGAAACTGTGACTACTGAATTCATGAAAATAGGCTCTGAGTTTAAATCCTATAACTGAAAAATTAAAAAAAAAAAAAAGTGAAAAAACATTTCTTTGATTCCACCTGTAAAGGATGTATTCATCCTCTATTTTTCTGAACACACCCTGTTCTGTTTTATTATTATCTTGGATTTGTTGCCTTTGTTGCTGTGGCTTCTTTTTCTTTATGTTCCTTTGTTGGTTTGAGTTGAAGTATGCTACAAAACAAAGGTCTGTGTTAGGAGTGATGTGGAAGTGCCTCACCAACAGAGATGCTAACAGCAAAAAGGCTCTTGGTCTCCTGACTGACTGCCTTTGCCCATCTTACACTACATGGTGTGCTAGTTAGCTGTGTAGGCCAGTGTGACACAAGAACACAGAGAGAAGTGAGATTCTCTGCACCAAGAATGGATTCGCATGACAGGAAAGGCTGGCAAAGCTGAATCCTGTAATATGGAAAAGAAGTACTGTCCTAATGCATTACAAAAAAAAAAAAAAAAGCGCACAGTATTGTAAGAAGGGAAGAAAAGAGTTTCAAACATCTTACATAAAATAAAACAGACAAATGAATTCCAAGCCCAGAAACAGCCTACATTGCAACCAAGTTTATTACCTATATGCTGTGCAATATGTTCTTTCCTTTGTGCTGATGTGCAATGGTTCTCCCTTTTTTTAACAAGTTGCCTTAGGCAAGGATAACCCAAACAAGTAAGCCTAGGTGTAATGAATGAATATTTGCAAAGTGCTTGTAGGATGAGCTACAGAAGCAGACGTACATCCACCAGTGGCTACTGTGTGTTCATGACACCATCAAGCACAGAGCAGAAGAACTTGCCGCTGCAGTGAGCAGCTGCACCTGGGTCGTGCCACTGCTGTCTGGCATCAGGACGGCTCTCACTTACACAGCAAGAGACTCTGAATTCTGCAACCGAAAATGTGGTGTTGCCAAGCAGATTTGTTATTTTGGCCTATTAAAAAGATCAAGATACGTGGCAGCGGAGATAAAGTCAGTGCTTGTTTTCATTGTGTCTGACCTTTCACACGCTGTTGAAAGTCTCTGAAGAAGTTATAAAGGCAAAGGGAGTTACAGCAAGACAGAAAAGAGCGTTCACCCTTAGATAGCAATACTAGTATGGAATATTATTTGTGTGCAACATACATCATCTCTTTGAACATAAGCCCCTGCTGAGGCTGAGTCCTGACTGGGACAAAAGCATAGCACAAAGAAGCTGATATTGCTTAAATATGCACTAGATTATTTTCTGCCTCTGTCCTGCATGGTTTAAGGAGTGAAGAGGAAGCATACCATGTTCCCAGTAAGCAACACTTCTATAGTGCAAAGTTTTCTTTAAAGCTAGAAAGAAGCTCCTGCACATATGTTGCCATCAACAAAGTTTTTGAAAACAGACTGGAAAAAAATAGAAAATACAATTTTGAGTAGCACTCCTATAGGTTCATTGAATGTTTGTGAAACTACAACACTTCTTATTAAGCCAAATTACGAAGAAACTATGAAATCAAAGGCACAGCTATGAAACATATAATCAGCTGTTAAAACAGAAAAAGTAAACCATGAGCAGAGAAGAACATTTTGCACTATAAAGGCGTCAACCAGCAGCAACAAATAGGGAAGCAAAAAGGCATTCTCTTCTGTTTCCAAACAATAGCGGTGATCAAAGGTCAGAGATGTAAAAAGACAACTTCCCTTTTTATGTCAAAACTGCTATGTTTTGATGCAAAGATTAAAACTAATATAAGGATAATGGCTTGAAGAATTTAACAGTGAGATGTTATGACCGTGTCCTAACCTCCTCGACAGTACCTAAAGATGAGCACGAGGTTTGCTGAATGACATTGTGGGATGTCAGCTCATTTTGTCTTCAGCGTTAGCCTCCTCAGTGATGAGCCAGGGCAATCAGAAGCCTGTTTGAACAGAGAAAAAGAAGAATATCAAAGGACAGATTAGAATTGGTGCCAAAATGAATAGTCTGAAATCTCAAAGTGAGATTACTGAGGTAATGATAACCGAGTCATCTCACAAAGAGGGCTGTTATTTTAAGAAATGGAATTTCACCAAAAAAGAAAAAAGAAAAAAAAAGAAAAGAAAAAGAGAAAAGAGAATAAAGAGATCAGCATGACTGAAAGTATAACTGTCAGATGAGAGATAAATCTTTAATATGAAACACTTCTTTACCTACTGATGTGACATTGGAAAATATGTTTATATTGCAAATTTCTATCTTCATCCAAACAATACTATTCTAAAATAAACAGAATTACAAGTTTATGTATTCCCCAGAATCTGAGAAAAAGAAAACAAAGAGAATTTTTTAATTAATCATGTTGCTTATGATAATTTTAGCTTTATACTGGCAAAATAAAAACTACAAGAAGTAGTAACCAAGCAATATGGTGGGTTTACTATCTTTGCTATTTGGTTACTTATTTGTATTTATTTTTAATAAGGTCCTGTATATTCCCCTGTCATTTGCAACAAAGACTAGGTGACTCTGGAGGGAGAGTGGGAGAACAAGTGCAGAGAGGTGATGTTCCCTAATGGAACTACTTTGAGGCTTCTTGGACGCTGTGAAGCTTACCAGAATATAAGGACCCATATGGAACTGAAATTTATGGAACCAATCTGCATTATTCCTTCTCCACAGTGTTGGTACCATGCTGTTTCACAGGCAAAAGTACTGAGCCAATGAGATCATTTCCTTTTGTACAAGTCCCTATAACTTAACCTTTCCTATAGACACTGTAAGTGCGCTTTTACTTGATTTCAACATGATTTTTTTTTTCTTGATGGATGATTAATTTTGAAAGGACCTTTGTCCCACAGTTTTATATTTCAGTGGAAAATTGGGAGGCTACTTTTGAATATTCAGTGGTGAGCTGAACCACAGCAAATACCTTAATTGCAGGAGAGAGCTGGCCATTTACTATGCCTTCCAGTAGGCTCCATCACATGCCTGCTGCATGGGAAAATGTGTACACAGTGTTAGTTTGTTTTTGGTTTTGTTTCTGCTTTTTTCATAAAAGAAAATGATGAATTGTGTGATACTCTAGGGCACTGCTGGTCTACAGACTGCAGGTTGACTGTGGGATCTTTAAAAGGCATTTATTTTTGTTTGTTTATTTTGTTTGTTTGTTTGTTTCTTTGAAATGATGCATATGCCTGTCAGGTGGCATTCAGTGAAAGCTTCCACGCACAGAAGTAAATCAGCCACAGGAGGCTGGTGCTGTGCTGTGGGCAGGCAGGTGGTGTGTTTCCTCCAGGACTACTCTCCCTGCTGGCTCTGCCACTGCACACCCTGCTCTGCCGGGACAGGCCGGCCTGTGCACCCGCTCCTGGTCCCAGGCCCCGACATGCAGACGCTTTGTGCCAAAACTGAAGAAGCACATATTTTCCAACAGGAGTCTTTGTTTCCCCAGATATCCCTGTGTTGTCAGAGCATTCTTTCTCTGGCAGGAAGCTCAGCCTTTTTTCTGTTTTAACCAGTCTCTTTTACTGAAAACAACAACAACAAAACCACAAAACATCTTTGCTCCTTTTGAAGTTGGCCTCAGAGCTCAGTGCCACCTCCCACTGCTGTATCATTCATACAGGCGACTGCCCTTCATGGGCAGACCATCTGATGAGCCTTTGCCTTTGATGTTAGAGCAGAAAGCACATCCCAGTGACCAGATGAGCTGCCTCAGACTGACACTTATTTCTCTTTCTGTGTGTGAACTATTCCCCGTTTATATTCCTTATCAGCATCTATACCTTTCATAGCTCACATATTATTTTCTGTTCCACAGCAAAGACACCTCTGCTGCACCACTCCATTCCTGACAAGCGACACATCCACCTGAAAAGCCTGGCCTGTCAGACCGCCACATGCCCACACCCTACAAATTCCAAGGCTGGATAAGAGATGAGCAGGATCCTCATTTATTCTAAAAGAGGAAATCCATGTACACCTGAGCAACGTTTTGCATTGCAAACAGAGCGCAGGACGGGCAGGGTGGCCTCTGTGCACCTGTGGAAGGGCTGACTGTCTGCACCTGCCTTGCTCTGAAACAGAATGAAGACAGCAAAAATTTCTGTGGAAATCCAGCAGCTCTCACAGACTAACTTGTGTTTCATTTGGTAGATGAGAAATACACGTGTAACTGTAAAGGAAAGGTAAGTGAAAGGACAATAGCAACAAAACCACAATCACTTCACTTGTTTAATTGCACAAATTTTGATCAGGTGCTGACAGAACTCAGGAATCCATTCTTCACCATGCTTACCAGCAGTCTCTGTTGAAAAAGAGTGAACTACCTGGGGATGTGGACCTGTATGTTCTGGAGGCTCTTCTAACCAAGGCATACAGCTCTGCATCATCTGGTTTGCTGCAGAGGGGCAGCAGGTGACAGGGCCGTGAGACGCAGGGCATTACAGAGCTCGGAGTGATGTGATCTTGAGGAAGCACCTGTGTTCCTGCACTCAGTGACTCTCTCTCCTATACAAACAGATTTTGGAACTTGTGCTAGCGATGTCTCTGTTTTCATTATCTTGTTGCTTGTGGGTTATTTCTGTGAATCCAGCGACTTCAGTATCATATTACATGTTTGCAAGCTAGTGAGCACCCAGACCTTAGCAAGAATAGATGAAAAAAAAGTGCTCCAAACAAGTAAATGGGCCTACAGAGATGGCTGCTATTGGCAGTTGTGTTCAGTGTATAACAATATTGTACAAAATACACATTGTGAAAAACCCTGTCAAGACAGTACCCTGCCAGAATGATTTGAATGGATCAGCTTTGTTTGTTCCTGCCAGCTGATACAGTTAACACAAGCAAATGGACTGAAAACTCAGCTTCGAAATGCAACCAGGATATCGACAACTGCTTGAATAAAGCAAGAGACAGACTGCAATCATTAGACTTTCAGAAAGATGCAGCTAATTTGCATCACAGTTACCGAATATTAGTCCTGCCTTCTTCGTGTAGTATTAAATCAACAGCTTGCTCAGAAATAATAGCTGAGACGGGGAATGAGTAAGTCCCTTGTGTGCACCGGGTGCTGGTTACCTGAGTGATGCTGAGACTAATGCATATCTCATGGTACAGAACATTTTGCTTTCTTTTGCTGAAGACAAAAAAGCGTCTTCATCTTAATCCTTTGGGGGTCATAGGTCTTTTTTTTTTTTTCCTGACTTTCATCCAGTCAGAGAACTATGGTTAAAAATCAGATTTATTAATTTGAATCAGATTAATCAGATGAAGAACTTGCTGTCTAACTGCTCTGTATTCTATAAATGCCATGATTATTCCTTCCAGTACAAACAATACTGGAAGGCAACTTTCCTCTTTGAACCTTGTAACTCTGACAAACCTTGCAGTGCCATCTAAATAAATAAATTATATTACACCTTACTTGCAGACTGTTTTGAAAATCCAAAAATATATCTTTGGTCTGCTGTGGCTTATACCTTTCATGGGATACTTGGCAACAAAGCAATTTATAACAAGAAACCACTAAAATGTTAGTACAGTGACACATATTAGAAAAATATCACCAAGTATGTAGCAGGTAGGCATCAATCACTAATTCTTAATTGCTACCTAGGAAAAGAATCCCAGTTTTTGTTAAAGTTCAATAAACCTGCTGTCTAACCACATGCGAATTCTAATTAAATAATTATACAAGCAAATGAGTGCTCCAGAAGTGCTGATGCTGTCGTCTGCACTGCTTATGTCAGGAAGTGTGAGTGCTGAAGTTGCTGGAAGTACTGCACCCGACACCTTGGAAAAAAAAGCAGCCCTTCTGAGCCCTTCCAGGGAGACACGGTCCTGCACCTCCGATCTGGTGGTAGCTCACCAGTGAGATTTTCCAGGTAGACACTGTTACTGGTGGGGCTTGCTCCCATTGCCATGCCATGCTCTGCCTTTGGAGGTTTCACACCACTGACCGCTCTGAGCCATGGTCTGTGGATGTGGCGTGAGCAGAAATGGGAGGGCTGGCCACAGCTCAGAGACATGTGAGCAGATGCTTGGGTCCTTCTGAAGTCAGTAGAATTTCAGTGCCTGTTAAAATGCTTTGTAGAATAGGTGTGGAATTAATTCTGCAATTAAAGTTCATTACTGAATCATTAAAAGGGGCCTCTGTAAGCAGACTCTTTACGTTAAGTGCAAGCTGAGGTAGCCTTGACAGTAAGACATGCATAAGGATTTTACCAATAGTCCAAAGATGAGGTCTGTGCAACCACTGCTCAGTTGATTTTAGTACCTGAAGTGGATGCAGTCACAGCTTTGACTGCACAGGAAAAGATCGGTAAGGCGACAGAAAAGCTCTGTAGCAGTATATACAACTGTATTGAACAATTACTGGCTACTTCTGCTGAATGAATCTAGAAATCATGCTACGTGCATGTCCCCAGAAAGGTAAAAAAGTTGGGAAACTCCACAATATTTGCTTTATGAAACTAGGATAATATCTGCCACCCTGGAGAAGGAAGATAGGTCACTATATGAGTCTCTGCCAGTATGATGGTATAGTATTTGATTTCATCAGAAGGGGTTTGTCCTGTTTCAGATTCTAGGTCAGTAAGACTAAATGAAAACTGTGCTTTAGCACTGCCAACAATTTAGTGACACTCAAAGATGTCCCAAGCCTCTCTGTTCTTTGCTACCAGCCTTACTTTAACTCTCGAACGACGATTATTGTTTAGTACATTCTCAAGTGTAAATAGTATTAATTCTATCTCTAATTTATGTACACTTGGCATAATGTTTTTTTCTTTCTTGCCCTTGAATGGATTTCCCTGAATGATCTCGTGGAGCAGAGATTACTCCTTAGTAGACCTCTCCTTCTCCACCATTATCATGAATAAATTGAAGGGAATGACTGGGATACTCTGCTGATTATCAGTGAAGGAAAGGAGTTTTATTGGCAAATCTAATTTTGAAAGCTGTGTCTTCTAAGAGCAGAATATTCAACAGGATAGAGTTTTACATAAATAATGTGTTGAATTCATTACATATACTTTGAGAGAGCCATAGGGGATTTCCCACTTAGAATCACAATGCAAGTTATGAGATACGGAGAGCTGCAATATGCTAGCATTTCTGTCTGGAAGAGCAATTTTCCAGGGCTCTTCAATGTGAGCTGGTGTGATTCTGTGTGTATTATTATGTGTTAGTCTTCAGCTGCAAAAAAAAAAAGTTAAAATATCTTGTGATCTGGCAGTTATCCTGGAACTTGTTATGTTAGTTAATTTTGAAAATGGGTTGAAGTGGGAAATCTCATACCAAGGACGTAGAATAGCTTGTATGTGACTCACAGTGCTGAAGAAAAAAGACTAACCTATTGTACCAAGCATATACGTATATTTTCAAGGATACATGTTATAAAAAGATAGTTTTGATTTGTTTGTTTTTAACAAAAGAGTAGACAAGTCTCTCCTAGGTCTGTTTAAAAAATGGCCTTTCATTGCAAATGTTATTCCTGTGCACCTGTGAATCAACATCCCCTTGTTTTCATCCCCTTACAATATTTACTTTTTACAAAAGTGGTCATAAGGTAGCGATTGCTTCTGCTCTCAATTACAATTTGTGCAACTCTCTTCATGGTAGAGTCTAGTCTTTGGTGTGGGCTCCTCTGTGCTTCACCCATACTGGTAATTTCCAATGTGAAACTGAAGCAACATTTGCTGCATTGGTGCAGGAGCTTTTAGGCCTGTGTTGCTTTGTCAAATGCACTGACTGCAGTTCTACATTTCCTTTCCAAACTGCTGATTTCCATGTTCTTGACAAGATTTGCTGCTGCTGTGCTTTATACCACCAGGCAAGGATCATGAGATGTTTGCAATGGCATTCTCAATGTACTGATAACTGCAAATGCTCTTTAAAAGAGGTAACTCACCAGGCAGTTGGCTATCTGACCCTCTTCGGCTAAGAGAAAAACTGCAAATAGCTCCAACCTTCCTGTTCAAAAGCCTGTTTTCTGTTTGACTCAGCATAGAGGGCAAATATCTGCACAAAGTGCTCATGAACTGTGGCGGGTTTGTGCATCAGAACTTCTGTGAACAGTGATTTTTGCGGAACAGTGTTGGAGTATTCAAATCCTCATTATCTTATGATTTTGGAATATAAGCCCTCCCAGCAGAACAAATGGTGTGGACTATCTCCAGAATGGAAGAAGAAGGGACATTATCTCTGGACAAAAATAACTCTTTTAGTTGTGCATAATGCCATACTGCTAAACCATATCCATATACCTTAAACTAAACCATATTGCTTCAGGCTGTGTGGCATAGTCTCACACACTATTTTTTTTTAACCGTAGGACTATAATTTGCTGGTGTCCTTCACCCACATATGGTCAGTTGCACAATGTATTCAAGTGACCTACAAGCCTTTTCAAGGTAATGACCTGCTTTGCATTAAAGAAAGATGAAAGTATAGCCTTCAGAGAATTAGGGAAGGACAGCCCAATGGGGAGGAAACTGCAGCACAGCAGCACGATGTGAACAAAGGAGTTTAAGCATATGCGTTACAGGGCAGCAAGAACTGCTAATGCTGACACAAGCTGGCTGGGGAGGACTTAGTACATCTACTACTAAACCTGTCTTCTGTATTATTAATGTCATGGACGGTCTGTAGCAATAGGTAGAGGTGACCAAGAGATTGCAAGATTAATAAGCAAATGTACAGTGAATACAGTTTATCAAATTTGATGTATAAAATATTGTGACAGCCTTGAAAATGTTGCAATCCCAAGAGAGTCTGTATAAACTAGAAATACAAAATACGGTAGGACTGCAACCTCAGAAAAGCCCTTAGGAGAAGCAAAGGACCCTACTAGCTACAATCACATTTTGCATCTCAACCCAGAGAAACATGCACAGGAAGAAGCTAAATTTCAGAAAGTAAGGAAAGGAGGAAGAGTGGGTTGTCATAGCTGCATTGGGTGAGTGACCTTCATACTCCTAAGGCAGAGGGCCATAAACAGAGGATGATGTTGCCATGTCCTCCATTTGTTATTGAGTTATGAAAAGTCCTTGGGACTGCATTTCCTGCTGAGCTAGAAGCAATCTGAGGACTGATATCGTCAAGCATCAGGACATGGGGGAAATCTCATTAAATTGGTATCCTGTTTGCAGGTGCTGAGCAATGCAGAGACAGCTCATGAATTTTGGAAGCTCTGTTTTGTCACAGTAACTTTAAACTTGGTGCTCAATACTAAGCACCAAAAGCTTGTCTATAGAGTACGGTATATAGAGGCACGAACATGCATAAAGTTACACAACTGTTTAGGGAACCTAAAATCCTGATCTGCCTGTAATCTAGCAAGACAGATGTAGGATTTAGACACCACATATCCACCCATCACAAGACCAGACAGGTTGCACACAACTGATGCAAGGTCTGTAATTGCTTCTGTGACTGCATTACAGCACAGACATACCCAAGATAGCTTTAAACTAATGAGTTCAAGAAGTGCTAGCAATATTAATAATCATCCAAGTGCTTCTCTGATTTCATAGGTAGGTTTATACCCTTCACTGAGCTCTCTGCTACAAGAACCTGAATTATCTGTTATAAAACTGATTTAGACAAGACTGCACTCTGAGTTGTATTGTGGTGCAGACTTGTTCACAACACTGCTGCTTAAAGAGCCTTTTAAAACTGTGAAATCATTCTTCCTCTCAGTCCAAGTTTGCATAGTGAGGAATCACCAATTCATTTACCAGCTCTAAGAGCAACACTTCAGCTATCCTGAATTGAGGTGTACTTTGTATCTCTCTGTTATACCAGCTAGTGGTTAATAATTACATTCGTACAGCTTTACTCTTATTCAGAACAGCCATCCAGCAGCCTGCAAGATTGATTGATTGATTGATTGATTGCACATATGCCAGCGTGCAGCCAGCAGGGACTGGCAGGACAGGGTACACTTGCAGGAGCACGACAACCAGCAGTGAGCAGCAGCAGGGCTGCAGGGAGACAGAAGCAACTTTTCCAAAAACCTTTACGGAGCCACAGCAATGGTCACTGCTGTGAGAGTTCCCCGGATCTAGCTGCAAGGGAACATGCAGTGTCCACAAGTGGTCAGGTAACAGCTAAACAGCTTCTGGCTGAGAGATCAGCTCCTGGGCTTATTGTGCCATTAAAAGCTTGCTGCATCACCATGCTTTCCCATCCCACCTTTTGCAACACTGTTCCCAGCTCCTTTCAAAGCTTACTTTTTTCCTTGGGTCATCGCTATCACAGGCTTCCTGTACCAAAGGCTGTATGTTTAAAGCTGGAGCTGTATTTATTTTTAGCATGGGGTGGCCAGTGGATTTGCAGGAATCTAATGTGCCTGTATTTTACACAACCATGTTATGCAGGTCAGTGACCTGATCCAGACCAGACTAGAGCTAGATACAGCAGCTGCTGCCAAGGAAACACAGTTAGGGCTGTGAAGCACGGAGATATGCTGTGTTACCCCTTAGGTTCCCCAAGAGGCACATGAGGGGAAGGAAATCCTGGCCACAGAAGCAGGTCTAAGTGCATTGCTTTGCTATACAAGTGCATGCCTTAGTCAAAAGTCTGTCTTTGCTCTGATTCCTTTCATAGGATACTTATAAATCAGCATAAAGAGAACTGCAAAATTAAGAGAATTCTGTAGCAATTGTTAAAGAGGCAAGTACATAATCTTGCCTTAAAAGAGCCAAGATTTCTGAAATGTCTCCATAGCCTGATTTGAGCTATTTATCTCTTGAAATCTCAACTTCAGGGAAGGCTGAGTGCACTCTCAAAGCTGTGTGTTAGGGTATCATGTCTGTCGGTCTCCTAGCTTTCTGAAGCTGAATGGGAAATGCACAATGTGTGTCTTTGTGTCGAGGTATGGAGACCTGATTGCCTTCTATTTTTTAACCACTCTGGTGCCAGCATGCTGCACCTCATATGGAACCTGCCAAGGTGAGAAAGGGCAGCAAGATAAGAGTAAACCAGGAGGAACTGGTTGACAAGTGCAGGCAGTGGTCATGGGGTTTCACAGCACAGAGAACTTCAGGGCCTACAACGAGTCTGTTGTGGGAAGGGAGGTCAGTGACAGAGGCAGAGAGAAACTCTCAGTTCTGCCACACTTTGATTAGGACAACCTGGGCACTTCCTTCCCTCCTTGTTTTGTAAGATGATGGGCAACACTGTGCTCCAAGCTGATGTGGCTGTTCTCACAGAGATTTAGAGCAGGACCTGGGTCTCTGGCATATGAATTTGTTGGTTCTTCTAATGATTCCCCATCTAATGAAATCCCATAAAACACTTAACATGAGAAATGTAGCTCCTGGGGGAAAAGGTTTGAATATGATGTGTCTTCCAGGAGGCTAGCTTTCTCCCTCTTCATGCTGGAGGCATCTTTTGCAAAAATCAAAGTTCAGTTTGCTGTAGTATCAACAGACTGGGGACTCTTTTTACCATTCATTGCATATTGCATGGGCCAGGATGCCTCTGTCCTGGGCCCTGGGTGAATTGTGAGCGCTGCTGCTTTACTTTGCTTTGTCACTGCCTTTTAAAGACCCAGGTCTCATGCCTCTTCTCACACTAAGGCTGAATACAAAGTACACGATAAAGGCCAGGTCCTCTGCCTGGGACTATGGAGCCAAAATGTTTATTCCTGAAATGGGCGCTTTTGGCTATCCACTGTGACCAGACTGGGGATAACCAGTCAGGATAACTCCACAACCAAGAATCAATCCAATTAAGAACAAAATGAATGTGGACAAATGACACTTTTCAAGCAAATTAACTGCTGCTATAGCCTGGCAAACTGGCTTGGGTGATCTTACTGGCCCTGGCTAGCAACTAGAACTGTCCTTCCATATCTTAAAAGTGTATTTTTAAAATCGTTGGTCCTAAGTGCTCTGTTGCAACACTCCAATGTTATTTTTCTGAAATAGTTATTCTCTAGCCCCACAGCCAGTGAGATTTATTGGACATTTATTTCTAATTCTGGAAGCTGGTGAGTGATCTTTCCATCAAGTTATATTAACTGGTCTCCAAATACTGCTCAGGGTACGAAGCCAGCAATTATATCCTAGAACCACAATTTACCTCAAATAATCTATTTCTATTGAATATGACTACTCTTATTCCAGCATCTCCTGCATGAAAAGGAAGCATCCCTCCAGCCCTGATATGGGATGTAACAGTTTCATCTAGATGAAAATGTAAGTGCAAAACGCTAGCCAGAGTGAAACTCTAACTCATGCAAGTTTAAATGAAGAGGTATCCTGCAGGGTGCCAGGCTGTCTTTTCCCTCAGTTCACAAGGTCTCTGCTGTCATTGATTTCAGGAGAAGCAAGGAAACTACACTGTGTATAAGAACATTGATTGGTCCGATGATTTTTTAAATTTTTTTTTTTTTTTATTATGCTTAAGAGCTGCTGACATGTGCAAAAAACATTTTACAAAGTGTGATCAGGAAGTAAATTGTCCCTACCCTCCAGCATGCTCCAGTAATTACCTTCAATAGCAAACCTGTAAGTTAATCACAGTATTTGCAAACTCAATCTCATTGTTCATATGCTGAATCTTTTCCTGCAGAGTGTTATCCATTGAAATTGAGAACTTACAGGAAGTTCATTTGAGGCAGGCATTTCTTACTGGTAAGAATACTCTAATTATTATTTTCTAATTAAATTAGGCTTTTTAAAAAGGTTAACCATGACATTTTAATAGCTTCAGCTCATATTGATATTCTGAGGACACTCTTCAGCTCAGCCACTTGTGATTGAAAAGGATGTTTTTCCAATTAAGCAATCTCTTTTTAAGAGCTTCTCCTGAATGACATCTATTTTACTGAGGGATGTGGACTAGAATATAATTTGTTTCCCTAGATACACAGTCTTGTAGTTCAGAAGGTAGCTCTTTCAAATATATATTTTTTACAAAATTCAAACCTCAGTCCCACAATGAGTTTACAATGTCAAACACTTGAAAATAAAAAATAATAATAATAAAAAAGGATTAATAACAGCTAGTTGTAGTCACTCCATACAATATTGTTTCTAATGCACTAGGGTACATCCTGAAGAAATCCACTTAAAATCTGTAGACATACTGGATTCATTAGCAGCGTATCTGATGCTTCAAAATACTCCATGCATCACGAGCAATGCTGCTGGATTAAAGTAAGGCTTTTCTTTCATCTCTCTTTATTCTACAAATTATACTTGGGGACCCCTACATGGATTTGGACTTCATTTTGTTAAGTATTGTAGAGTCAGAAGAAAAAAGGCAGTAACTATCCCAAGTGGCCTACAAGTATAGAAGTCAAAATTGTGCATGAATACAGCCAGATAAGGTGGTAAAAATAAGTAATGAAACAACATTAGTCAGACTGATAGCCAGTGACCTCAACACAACAAAAGCCAAATCACTATCACTCTTTGAGTGTTTCTCAGCAAAGGTGGACTTGAAAAAGGAATTTGAATGGGAATTATTTGATACTTTTGCAAATGTGTCCAGGGAATTCCTATCAAGGACAAGAGGCATAAAAAGAAAAGGAAGAAAACATTTTAAATGAGAGTGGGAGGAAGCTGATGGTCTGAGCTATGTGGTGACAGGATTTAACTTCTCAGCAGCACAGAATGGCAATAGCGCTGTGATAGTCCACAAGGGGCCTTGAAGATGAAGGCAAATAATTTATCTTTGGTGAAACAGTGAAAAAGTATTGGAGAAATGCAAAGCAAACAGTGATGTTAACAAGTGTCAGACCAAAATTAAACAGGTGGTCTTATGGCTGTATTTCACTCTTCACTTGGCAATTAGTAATTGCTGGCCATTATCAGGCCAAAAATAAATTCAATAATATTAATTCCAAAGAAACTTCAAAAGTCAAAATCAGAAAGAAGCATTTGATTTCACTGATTTTTTTCCATTTGAAGCTGTATTTTTGTTAGCTTCATTGTGTAAGAGACCTTGAAGATTTTTGTCTTCATTCCAGTTCACAGCAAAAATGAATGACAACAGATGAGATTTCCTGCACAACAGAAATACCATGCAGGTGTTATCAGAAAAATACTGTCTCTACATTCAGATAAGAAAAACTCTAAGAACTGTGTCTCATCATAGGACGAAGGGCTTCCCTATCTAAAATGGTCCTGCAGAGCAGACCTGTAATGTACTACCAGATAGTAGAGGGACCTTGGACTGTGGCTGCCCTGGTTGTATCCCATGCATTTTTCTGTGTATACCTCTCACTTGGGAAATTTTCATGAACACTGGGTTTGACAGGAAAAGACAAATGACTCATATCACTTTCATTAAGTACCCTACCTTGACTATAAACCACCAAATACCTTGTTTTTCTAACCAAGGTTAAGGAAAACTGATATTGTATTTACATGATTTTGTCTTACTTTTGAAATGTTTTAAGCAACAAATTGTTCCATATTCAAACATTCTAAAACACTACTGTGTTTTGGAGGAAATGTTTTAAGAGAGTTTAACTAGTATTAGGAACAACAAACCAGCTGAGAGTTTTATTTTGTCAAATCTGTCTGTGATTTGGCTTTGTAACACTTCTCAAGCTGTATTTCAGTAGAGAGCAAAGAAGAAGTAACTCTTTGACAGGACAAAGGCAAAAGAAATGCTATCCAAAAGTCTCCAGTAACCTAAAAGGCACAGAATGGTCAGAATCATGAGATACTCGTTAGCTGACTTTGGAATCAGCTGTGCCTAGAGCTGATTATTTCTTGCTCTGTCAGAAGGTTTAGCAGTAGTGAACTGAATTATTGTAGATGGTTTCAAGGGATAAGGAAAGATAAATGAGCCAAACAAAAAAGGCCTGCAGAAAATTAAATGAAACACAGCCTGTATGTTCTAATAAAAGATCACTGCTAAAACAGCAAAGTAAATAATGAATTTCTTAGAACAAACACGGAGGCAATAAATGTTATTGCATCCAAATAATGTTTACATAATTTTCTTCTATGGAATAAAAAGAGGTGGTTACACCATACATGCAAACTACGCCCTGTTTCAAGTTTGAAGGGTATTTAATCTTTTGTTTTGCTTATCAGACAAGTTTTAAGCAATGGCACATCATACTGCAAAGACATACAACGACCTCTGTTATCTCAATATGATCTCTCAATTATGTAGCTGTTTATTACTTTTTGCAATGAGGTATGGCAATTTTTTTCCTAGTTTATACTAACAACAAGTCTCTAAGTACATATTCCTGTAAAGCATGGAAGTAGATATTGTTGAAAATACTGGTAATGGTAGAATTTGTGAATCCAAGACAAGATATGCATAAAAAAAATACTAGGAATAAAAGACCCATCAGCTCAAAATATATTGCTAGAATGATAAAGAACATATGAGCCAGAGAATATAAAGCACACCATCTGCTGTAAAATCAATATAAAAAGAGTTGGAGGTCAATATACCTAGTGTAACTAAGCCTTCTGCAACCAGGCAGTATGAGATGAGCAGGGAAAGCTTGGTCACACCCCAATATATTCATTTAAAGTACTAGTTTTGCTCACTTGTTAACAGGCCTGATGCATGCAATACATGATAAGCTCCTCTCAGAGCTCAATATTTAATCTATTGGGCAGCCAGGTACCCCAGACTTTATAATGTACTCATTAACATCCTTACCAGTGGTTCAGCTTTTACTGGAAATAAGCACATGCATACATATTTTACACACGTTATTGGAAATAAGCATATTTACAAACTTATCACTCTTCTCACTCAGCCCTCCTGCATTCAGTGTGCCCCAGTGACTGAAGGGAGAAGGGAGGATTTCACAGGTAGCAGCAAGGGGGTGAGAATAGTCTGTGGAGTTGCCCTCCTTCTCTCTCAGCTGGCTGATGCCCAGCTGTCTGCACTGTACAGAGGACACAGAGCAAAGAGAATCTTAAGCTACATGATACAGGAGGGATGAATAAATGTCTCTCCTTTTTCATCATTATCTTTATATCTTTATATCTTTACCTGTAAAGAACAGAATGATTGCCCCAAGCATGCATTTTATCTATCTATCTATCTATCTATCTATCTATCTATCTATCTATCTATCTATCTATCTATCTATCTATCATCTATCTATCTGTGCTGTTTCATTGCCTTCAAGCAGCAAGAACATGGGGATCTGATCCAGGACACTGGACAAAGATGACCCACCGAGGTCTCCTCCCACCTCAGCTGTTCTGTGAGCCCGTGGCTTTCTCCAGCGTGGAGAAACTGCAGTGTTGTGTTGTGGTTCCAGGTAGAGGGATATAGGAAAGCAAAAATGCCATGACTGAGCATCACTTTGGGCATGCAACCTCTGATGTATTTCAGGTGTAATGATACAGAAGTGACCCAGATCAGTGAGCTGTATAGCACTCATTTGTACATACTCTACATCTCTTGCAAGCTGGGTAAAGATGAAGTAGATAGAGTAGAGAATGGTTAAGCTCATGTAATGAAAATATGATGGGAAATTTATCCAGCGTCAGAAAAAAAATTGTAAATGGGAGATGTGGGTGAAGGGAAGGAGAAGACAAACACAGAGATAAAATATTTTCTCCTTGGAGTTTCAGCACCCACAAGAGTTCTTTTTCAGTTTCTTTCAATGACTGAGCCTTTACAGTGCTGTAATTTTAAAGGCAAAATGGGCTTTTTTTTTCTTTCTTTTTTTTTTTCTTAGCCTAAGCCTAAGGAAAAGTAAAAATAATTGTCCAGATCTCCCATGGGCATCTTATGTCTCCTACCAGGCATAAAGTGGGTCTCCTGCATTCAACACTTGACAATATTGCTCTTTCTTTCTGTGAGTAATTGAGGGAAGTAGTAATTAGGATCTCTTGGTGAAACTGTGATGATGATAAATGATGATCACTAACTGTGATGGGGCTTTCCATGAACAGATCTATTAATACTAATATGACTTCCCTCTAGTTGCAGCAAAGAAAATCCATCTCCTTCATCAGAAAGTCATCTGCTAATTTTCTATACCAGTAACCTAACAAGAATCTCCTGTTCTTCCCCTTGGTGTAAGTGTGAGAGAGTTTTTCTGACCCTTAACATTACTCAGTTGATTAACTGGAAGATGAAAGAAGTAGATGTACTCTTAAGTGCCTAATTAGCTTCTCCTCCTCATCAATTTTGAACAAGTCTTTTCACAGCACATTTAGCATATACCGCTGTTGTTCAACAATATTTGTTTGAATGTTGAGCAAATCTATACTTTATTCACTTTGTTTATTGAGGTGTTTTTTCTCAACAAGTGCTAGCAAGATATTTTAGTATGCATGATACCCACTGTGGTGTTGAAGTTTATAGAAATCTGTCAGATAAAGTGTTTATTTTACATTTTGTGGGTAGATTCTCCTGTATGAAGTAGATGAAGGAGCTGGAGGTGTTGGGAAGAATTGCGAACATGCTATATAGAAATAAAGGTGTCTGTTTCTTTTTTTTTCTTTTTTTTTCCAAATAAACAGAAACTGAAGACAATAGGCACAAACATCTAAATAAAATAGACAGTTTTTGATGAGTTAAATTCCATTTCTGATCACATTTCGCTAAATTTAGGAATCATATGAGCTGAAGAAGCATTTCCACCTCCAGAAGCAGAGGGAATAGGATTTAACAATACTCAGGTCACCTGTAGAACTGAGCAGTTATGGTAATCAGCACCTGAGGGCCTAAAAAGCTGGTGTTTCTATGCAGAATGATCTTAAGACAGTATATCGTTGAAACTGATTGATTCTCCATCGCTATGCTTGGGGGGTCAGGGGAAAAGTCACTGCTGGCAGGGCTTGTTCCAGCTATTGCTTTCTGCCAGGGCTGGTGACAGGCTGGGTCTGTAGCTTGCTGCTGTAGTTACAACCAGATGAAATTTTAATAAGGAGTGTAGGAGTGCTTCAGAGAATTGCAGGCTCTGGTTGCTCCTGGCAGGGAGCCTGGGCTCCCGAATGGGTCGTGTCTGGGGCCTTTTGGCCGTCTCCATTGATGGCAGACATCTGCAACCCTTTCCATGGTGCAGGGCCAATGTCCTCAAATTCTCGTGCTCTGTTATGGGTTTAGCTCTCCAGAGGTAACATGTCAGAATGGCCAGACCCTCTCCATTTTGAGAAAGCCTTTGTAAAGGGGATGCAAAGTAGCTGGCATATTGCATGAATGGAAACCATGGGTTAGCTCCCTGCACGTGTCCTTCTAGTGGGACCTTACCAGTTTGATAAGAGGGTGTTGGGCTGCTGGGGCTGCTTGGGCCTGTGGGAGAGGCTGTGCACAAAACCTTGGTACTGGTGTTGGGATTTCCTTGAAGGCAGTTTGGGCATACCCCATCTTCCTGGAGACCTGCACTGAATTCTTGAGGACAAACATCCTCAAAGTTCATTTGTTTGTTGCTGTTTTAAAGTGTTGCAGAAAAGCATGTATCTTATCCCAACAATTTAGCAAGGTCATAAGTGCTCAGGGGCCTCCAAAAATGAAAGGAATGACATCATGCTTATTAGATTTGCTAATGCCACAGATCTGCAGGGGACTGTGAGTATGTTGGAGAACAGGACTAGAATATAAAGCGATATTGACAAATTGAAGGTATGGTCTGAAATAAATAGGATGCTATTCACTGGTGATAGATGTAAGGAACTGTGTTTAGGCAGGAGTAATCACCTGCACAAATAAAAAGGGAACAACTATTTAAGTAGCAGGTCCTTATTTGCAGGTTGTATGGCTCAGAAACCGAGTGCAAGTCAACAATATCATCCCTTGCCTTTCCCCTTCTGCCAAACAAACCCAAGAATGATACCCCACAATGGTACATAATGTGAACTTCAGCCTGAAGAAACATGCAGCTATCTTCCCTTTTTCCTTGGGACCCCCAAGGCCTCAGCTGGGCTGTTGCGCCCCATTGAAGTATTGCCTCAGTCCAACAAAACTTCTCAGTTGAGAGTAGAGGGGATGCAAAAGGATTCAAATGTTGGCAGGTCTAGAAAACATTACTTATGAGGAAACAAGTTAAATTGTTTTTAGTTTTCACGTATGTCTAAAGTTGCTATGTGGATTGTCTTCAAAAGATTTGTGAGAAGTAGTTGATAAAAAACAAGCTGTGGTGTGTGGCTTCATTTGACTAGATCCTGCACTTGCAATTGGCTATGTCTAAAGGCACAGTAATCTTGCAAGGGAAGGTTTTTAACTATGAAGTTAGAGATTAGAAGCTGTTTGTTATAGTTTGGAGCAGGCTTGCTGGGGCTGATGTGTAGTTTTGATCTGGTAACAACTTTAAGAACAAGTTAGATGAACATCTGCAAGGAATTAGGCAGATACAGATGTAGCTCATCTTTGTTCAGTTGGAGGGGTGATCTGAATGGTTTCCTGAAATTTCTTACAGCCCCCAGCATGAGCCATGAATCTAGGAGATGAAGGAAAGAAGAGAACAGCACTGAGACAGCAAGAGCAACTGAGCTACTCATTCTTAATGTTGCTTTGAGATATACTGACTATAGATGAATTTTCTTCCCACTTTTCTTTCACAGTTTCTTCTGCATCTTCCCGCTGTCCATAAGTCTTCTTTCCCTACCCTTTTTATCATTTCCACCTTTGCCTTCTTTCTTTCCTTTTTCTCTCCTCCCTCAGTGCGCAGAAGCAAATGAGGTTGTCCCTCAGTTGAGAATAAATTCAAAATGGTGACTTCACTGCTGCTCTAGCAGGTATTGCATTGACCCTCACCTTGACCCTCCTTTAACTACTGACTCTTCAGGGATGCTTCACTAGGCTGCTCAGTCTGTTCTCATCTTGGTGTTTGAGGAGACATGCAAGTATTTCAGCTGTACAGGCAAATCAATCAGAGATTGATCGTAGATAAACCATTTTGACCTGATGCAGAATTTATCTGAATATTCAATTACAAAATACTGTCATTGTTAATAAAGCATATATAGTTCAGGCAGATACAATCTGAAGAACAACAGTGTGCAGCTGCACACATGCAGCTCTTATTTTGCCAGAGATTGAATTTTGCACAGAAAAAAATTGGAGCTGAGTTGCACACAAAATTGGGAGTGCAGGTAAGAATAACCCCATGAGACAAACACAGAAGATTAGTACCTGGTGCAGAATCATGGCATTTCTTCAAAAGGGGAACCTTCCCCTATACCGTCACATAAACAGAAAGCACATCATTTTGTTAAGCCAGGGATCTTGAGTCAGTTTGGAGCTTTAACACTTAATTGATGTATGGCCCTGGGCAAATTGCTTCTTCACTTTGACCTTTCCAGACTTCTGTTTCCCTTATTTATACTGCAAATTCTTCGATTTGGACAAAGCCCCATACTATATGCTCGTATGCAGTTTCAATGGACTCTCTCACCAGTTTCAGCCCTGCTATATATAACTCCAATTGTACTGATGGAAAGAAAATTTGAGGTTTGATACCTTTTGTCAGCTCACTAATTATGTGGTAAAAAATCCTGTGTTTCAAAGGCATTTATGCTTGCACTGAACATTTCTTATAGAACATTTATCTAGTTTCTATTTTGGTCTGATATTTAGGGTCCTAATTTCAGTGAGCTCACTGAAAGATAAAATCATTCTTTTAGGCATATAATGTATATAGGAATTAAAATATATATTAGTGGTACTTGTGCTCGATATTATCTGTGTATGTATTTTTGTGAAGAAAAAAACAAATTGACATGACCTTAATGATGATGATTAAAGTATGTTTTTGTTAGCAATACTACTGCAAGCTGTATTAGCAGAAAATGCCACCTACAGCACTGGGGATTGTAGCCAGAAACAAAATACTCCATCTTCATTTTATCTTTCAACACTGAGTCCTTTTTAAATTATTCAGCTGTGCAAACTGTAGGCAAGAAAAGCAAAACCAACACCCGCCCTCTTGAGAAATAAACCCCAGACCCTCTAGGTAGGGATCTAGCTGACATTTACCCAGATGGTGCATAGTAGCTCAACATATTTCTTTTATTTATCTGCATATGAAAAACAGAGCAAGAGGATTCCATCACGGGAAGATTTATTTAATACACAAAACAATTTTAATATACATTAATTTATTCTAAAGTGTGTAATATTAATACATATAAACACATAGGTGTCCTAAATGCATACTCCCTTGATTGCAAAGAACGGACAGACTTTTAAGGCAGCAGCCGTCATACAAAAACAGAAATGGGATGCATTATTTAAACACACTAGTTGTGAGTGTAAGTTGTACAGTGAGCTAATTAGATTTCAGTGTTGAGCAATATTTGGGAGCTCATTTTCATAAACTTCCCTCCCCACTAATTACTGGTGAAGAAAAAAAAAAAAAAAAGCAGGCTAATGGCAGATTAGTCTAAAAATTGGTCTAAAAATCGTAGATTCATTTAGTACTGTGCACACAATAAGAAACGAATATGTGAAGAGCTGGTAGACCTAGCTTTTCACTCAGGGCAATCTTCCCTCCAACATGCAATTTTCCTGTGTATAGTTGTCTTGGACATATATGTTAACTGAGGATAAATTAAAGACTTTTTTACTCTGCTAACATGCAGGAATTTCTTGCCAGTACTTCTATGATTGGAGTTCTGCACTAGTTTTACCGTGTAGTGTTCTTTGTTACTGTCTTTGTATATGCCGCTTTATGATGTCTCTGGCATGTTTTAGTCTGCTGTATTTCTTATGGCCTCTGAATAGGTAGAGTGAAAACATGGCTTGGAAGGAGTCTGAAAAAATCAATGAGAAAGCAAACTAAAATGGTGTGAGAGAGGTTTATACAATAAACAAATAATGAGCAAGCTATGACAAGCTTCTTGTGTGCATACTTAGGCATGTGGATCCTAGTAAATTCATATGTCTCCTCTGTACTCTGCTTTTAAGTTCTTTGACAATGAGAAAAGTTTTTTTCTGGTGAATTGTGACTTGCAGGTGTTTGCTGAAATGAGCCCTGGCAGTGACCTACATAATAAAGAGCTCTTTTCACTGATAGCTGACTCAGGTTATCATCAGCACTGTGTCTCAACTGATGCATAGCCTTTGATGAAGATAGAGCAGTCTAGTCTGCAATGTTATTAGTGCTACTGGTAACATAGGTGATAATGCTACATCTCTTGACATTTACAAGTGAAACAAAGTATTATGTCCTTCATTTATGACTGTGAGGACAATCTGACTTAAAATAGGATATGGAGCAGAGCCAAAAATGGTTTAGATGTCAGTGCAGAGGAATTATAGTTGATCTTGTATAGAAAGCTGAAAAAAAACAAGTAAATGTTGATCCACCCTGACTTAAAACTGCAATCTTTGCAACTAATAGACCTGTTTATACAGGCGTCTATAGAAATTCTTGGTGTGGTTAGTGCTTAAAGCTTTGAGATGTGGGAAATGCTTGTATTCTGACCCGAACTTAAGACCTTTAAAATAATAAAATAGAATCACAGAATCACAGAATCATTAGGGTTAGAGAAGACCTTCAAGATCACCTTGTCCAACCATCCCCCTACCACCAATGTCACCCACTACACCATGTCCCTAAGCACCATGTCCAACCTTTCCTTGAACACCCCCAGGGACGGTGACTCCACCACCTCCCTGGGCAACCCATCCCAATGCCTGACTGCTCTTTCTGAGAAGAAATGTCTCCTCATTTCCAACCCGAACCTCCCCTGGTGCAACTTGAGGGCATTCCCTCTAGGCTTATCGCTGGTTATCTGCGAGAAGAGGCCAACCCCCAGCTCCCCACACCTTCCTTTCAGGTACCTGTAGAGAGCAATGAGGTCTCCCCTGAGCCTCCTCTTCTCCAGACTAAACAACCCCAGTGCCCTCAGCTGCTCCCCATAGGACTTGTGTTCCAGGCCCTTCACCAGCTTCGTAGCCCTTCTCTAGACACACTCCAGGGCCTCGATGTCCTTCTTGTACTGAGGGGCCCAAACTGAACACAGTACTCGAGGTGTGGCCTCACCAGAGCCGAGTACAGAGGGACAATCACTCCCCTAGACCTGCTGGCCACACTGTTTTTTATACAAGCCAGGATGCCATTGGCCTTCTTGGCCACCTGGGCACACTGCCGGCTCATGTTCAGGCGAGCATCAGTCAACACCCCCAGGTCCTTTTCCTCTGCACAGCTTTCCAGCAACTCTCCCCCAAGCCTGTAGTGGTATGTGGGGTTGTCGTGGCCAAAGTGCAGGACCCAGCACTTAGCCATGTCGAACCTCATCCCATTGGCCTCTGTCCATTGACCCACCCTATCCAGGTCCCTCTGCACGGCCTTCCTACCCACCTGCAGATTGACACTTCCCCCCAGCTTGGTGTTGTCTGCAGACTTACTGAGGGTGCACTCAATTCCCTCATCCCAATCATCAATAAAGACATTAAAGAGGACAGGCCCCAAAACCAACCCCTGAGGAACACCACTGGTGACCAGTCGCCAGCTGGATTTCATTCCGCTCACCACCACTCTCTGGGCCCGGCTGTCCAGCCAGTTTTTAACCCAGCAAAGAGTGTACCTGTCCAAGCCATGGGCTGCCAGCTTCTCCAGGGAATACTGTGGGAGACTGTGTCAAAGACCTTGCTGTAATCTAGGTAGACTACATCAACAGCCTTTCCCTCATCCACCCGGCGGGTCACCTGGTCATAGAAGGAGATGAGGTTGGTCAGGCAGGACTTGTCTTTCACGAACCCACTCTGACTGGACCTGATCCCCTGGTTGTCTTGCACATGTTGTGTGATTGCACAATAGACTGATTGTGAGAAAAGTTCACACAAACAGAAACTGGATAATTAAGATGCTGCTAGTATATGCTGGGTTGTTAAAGTTGGGGAAATGGTGATAAAATGAAATTACATAGGCTACTTCCACTGCATGATAGCACAGGTTTGGGATTTTTCTCTCCTACCTTTTAGCTATCCACGATCAAGACATTGACATCTGGTGGGCCACCTAAGTTCTATTATAGAAAAGGGAGAGAAATAGATCTTTTAAGTCTTGATTCATCTGACCTAGTTTAGATGCCTACTCTAGGACTAGATGAATCATGCTCTCAAAATACCTCTGGGGCAAGATGAATTGCACTCTCAGAATTCAGACTCAGTCTTCCAAAGATGCATTGTCATAAAAATGTAATAAGCCACTTGCAATATTGGCTCTGAGGGATGGAGCTAGCTCCAAGAGACTTTATCTATGGATTAAAAAAAAAAAAAATTTTTTTTGAGGACAAATAAAGGTGTCTGCCACATGCTAAATCCACAAAAACACTCATCTAAGTCCTTTGGGTTGAATGCTCAATAGTTGGTGTTGAGTTCCTGAGTTGCTGGGTTTTGTTTCTGAAAGTAATTTGGGTTGTGCTTTGCTTTAACTCCTAACGTCTCTTCTTGTCCTGTTTTCAGCTGGACTCAGAGGTTAGCAAGCTGACTGACTATAAAAGTTGATGACCAAAGTTTCAGAATGGTCAGTTCTGATGTCTCTGCTCTTGGTTCTCCAGTTTGAAGCATTTTCAGTGGGATTGATTTCTAGAGAGCGCTGACCTTCCCCCTGGTCCCCATCAACTCTTCTCATGCAACTGGTTGAACGCTGATCTGGCAATTGTCCATTTTCTGATAATTATAGGCAAAGTTTAAATTTGCATAGCTCAGTACAGGTAAAATCACAAGGCTGATGATAATACAAAATGAATGCTTATGCAGAGCACATCTTGAATGCAGCTGCTTCAATGACACTGTTCACAAAGCATAAACACAAGAATGAAATACAAAACAAAACACAGATCAGCAGGAGGATGTGTGTTTTCTCTAATTTGTTAAAGTATTGTAACCACTGCCAATTACATCCAAACTAATCTTGGTCTGCACCTCATATAACTGATGGAGCTGTGACAAGTTGTTTCATATGAATAATTGTTTACTAGAGAATATGTCTGACAGCTCAATTACTTTTTTGTTTTACCTCATTTTGAGCCTACTTCAAAACTTGAAGCTGGTGTCTGGAAACACTGCAGTGCCTACCATCTGTTCTAACTGGGCAAAAATTCAGTTTTTTTTCTATATTTTTAAAAGTAATTTTGATAAATCTGTTGCAAATCTGTTACTCCACAAAATTTTATCTATTAAAACCATATGCTGCCTCTCGAGTAGATCTTCCTCTCCTGCATTTATCCTGCTTATTGCACTTGCCCCCTTAGACTCTTGGCAAAACATCATTATTCTGTCTATCTTCTGGAATTTCCTGGGAAGCCCAAAATTTAATAAATGTTAAGGTAAGTGAGACAAAGAGTTCCTCAAATGGTGCTTCTAGGAATTACATGCAGGTTTTCCCAGCCTATTCATTTAAAAAATGATTACATGCAGTAGCTGTTTAATGTCCTTTGTCATGAATAGCCTATAAAGTTCTTCATCATGCAAGAATCATCCTTCTGTGATCTCTCATCATTTCAAATACAGAATGGAAATGTTTAATAAACACCTCTACTTCTGCACCATTGAGAATAAATCTACCATCTCTGCTGAACAATGAGCCTATACCATTGTAAGAATTTCACTTGCTCAAAATAGAGTTCAAGGGCAACTTCTCATTGGACTCAGTCCTGCCATCCACAGACTATTCTGTCATCTTTGCTTCCCTTATCAAATTTCTACATTTTAAACCTTCTGCTATATACTGTTTGGTAACTACTTCTCTCCCCCGCTCCCCTCCCCATTTGCAATATTTTTTCATTTAACACAAGTTGAATGCAGCTTAAACTTCTCTGCTACTTATACAGATATGCCAAGTACTTCAGATTCCCAAGACACTGTGGAGCCTAGATAAAAAACAACAGCAAACACAATAGGTGTGAGGGTAGGAAACTCCATTGTGGGAAAAGAATCACAATTTGGGAATCACAATCCATTGCAAGGGCTTCACCCAGGCTTTGCATTTTGTTTTGAACCAATTATAGTCTGATGTTTTCAGTTAGATATTACTTGTATTTCCTTCAATGACAGGAAAACGTGTAGTGGACCAAGGGCATGTATGCATCCTATATCCTTCATTTTAGAAAGACTTCTAGCATTCTCCAATGATAATCTTATATGCTAGCTAAATAAACATGATCTGTGTGAATATTGATTCAGAAATGGTTTGCAAACCATACTGAGAGAGTATTTATCAATCGGTTGCTGTCACAAAAGAAGAATGTATAGAGTAGCATCTGTTTCTAATCCATATGGTGTTCAATAGTTTCATTAATAACTGGGATGATGGAGTAGAGAGTATGGTTATTAAATTTGCAGATGGAGCAAAGCTGGGGAGGAATATACTGAGAATGGTATAACAATTTTAAGCGATTTTGACAAATTGTAGGTATGATCTGAAAACAATAAGATACTAGTCAATGGGAAAACATACATTAGGCAGGAGTTGTCTGTTTCATAGACAGGATGGGTAAAACTAATTTAAAGAGCAGTTCTGCAGAAAGGGACATAGGGGTTAAAGCTGGCCATACAGTGGGGCTAACTCAACATGATTTAGCAATGTCATATTGATGGAAAAAAGACCACGGCTCTTTGGGATCAAATGGAATTTATAACCCTAAGTGTAGCCTGCAAGACATGAAGGAATCTTTCCTATTGATTCAGCATTTAAAGGCTTCACTCAGAGTAATTTGCCAATTATACATGGACCACTTGGAAAGAATGCAGTAGAGAAAAATGAGAATGTTCTGGTGTCTAAAAATGTGACCTGTGAAAAATGATTGAACAAATTGGGTTATTTAACCTGGAAAAGAGAGGACTGCAGAACACAACAATCTTCAAATACATAAAAGATGGTTGCAAAAAAAAGGGAATAATCCATTCTTCATGTTCTCTGCCTAGAAATAATGGGTATAAACTGCAGTTTAATTGGAAGGAGAGTGAAGCACTGAAATAAATTGCCTGGAGAATTGGTGGAATCTCCATCTTTTAGAGCCCTTAAGAACCAACTAGTAAAATATCTGTCAGAAATGACATTGGTATAATTGTTCTTTCTGGGGCAAAGCAATAATATATTTAATGACATCTTGAGGTTCTCTCCAGTCCTGTGCCTCCAGAGAGTTACTGGATATAACATATGTACCCATGGAAGCATGTGAAAAGTTCTACGGTTCTGATTTCAGTAACCAAATAACCAAAGACATAAGAAATAGAAAATCAAGTCTACTACATCTAATTTTGAGAGGTGAATTACAAGAGACTTCTTGGCCCTTATTCTTGAGTTTTGGTTATGGGTCCTAGGTTATCTGTGCATAACATGAAATACAAAACATAGAGGTAGTACTTGTTACTATATCAAAACTCAAGTCGTAGTATTACTAGAAGTCAAATCACTGTTACTTTTTTGCAAAATATTTAAAAACAGAATATAGGCATGTGGTGGTTTTGCCCAGCTGTGCAGGTGAGCTCTACCACAACAGCTCTCTGACTCCCCATCCTCAAAGGGAAAGGGGGAGAAAATTCAATGGAAGAGGGCTCAAGGGTTGAGATAAGGACAGGGAGATCACTCAACTACTATCATCGTAGGGAAAACAGTTTCAGCATAGGGAAATTAATATCATTTATTGCTTATCACTGCCAGACTTGAGCAGTGAGAAGCTAAAAGCAAATTAAAAATATCTTCCCCTCATCCAAGCAGTGCAGAGGAACAGGGAATGGGGCTGTGGTCAGTCACAGGCACTTTGTCTCTGCCGCTCCTTCACGGTCACTCTGTGCCCCTGCTCCACGCGGGGTCCCTCCCACGGGATGCCGTCCTGCCCGAACTGAGCCTGCGGGGGCTGCCCACAGGCAGCAGCTCTTCAAGAACTGCTCCCACACGGCTCCGTACCACGGGGTCCATCCCCCAGGAGCAAACTGCTCCAGCACGGGTCCCCCACGGGCGGCAGCTCCCCCCAGACCCCCTGCTCCTGCGTGGGCTCCTCTCCACGGGCTGCAGCTCCGGCCCGGGGCCTGCTCCTGCGGGGGCTCTCCATGGGCCGCAGCCTCCTCCAGGCCACATCCACCTGCTCCACCGGGGGCTCCTCCACGGGCTGCAGCGTGGAGATCTGCTCCGTGTGGGACCCGTGGGCTGCAGGGGGACAGCCTGCTCCACCAGGGGCCTCTCCACAGGCCGCAGGGGAACTGCTGCTGCCTGCCTGGAGCACCTCCTGCCCTCCTGCTGCACTCACCTGGGGGGTCTGTAGGCCTGCTTCTCACTCCCCTCTCCCAGCTGCTGTAGCACAGCAGGTTTTTCTCTTTCTTCAATGTGCTCTCCCAGAGGCCCAACCAGCGCTGCTCCCTGGCTTGGCTCCGGCCAGCAGTGGGTCCCTTTTGGAGCCGGCTGGAGCTGGCTCTGGTCTGACACGGGGCAGATGCTGGGCCCTGCTCACAGACGCCATCCCTGTAATCCCAATGTTTCCAAACCCTTGCCAAGTGAACCCGATACAAGGCAGCTTTATAAAAAGAAAAATCTTCTGGTGACATCATTCACCAAATAATTTAGTAACAGAACGTGAGAGAGAGATCCAAGTGCCAGTGAGAAGAATTTGAAATATTGGAAAACTTTTCCTAATTTGCTAGATTGCAGTATGTCAATCCATTTTAACTAAATCTAGACAAGGTTTGCAGGCAACTTGATTGCACTGTGTAAATACTTACAGGCAACACAGCAATAGGATAATAGGGAGCTTGTCAGTCCGTCAGACAGATTTATGGTGAGATCAAATAGCTGGAAGCTGAAGTAAGACAGTTCAAACTGGTAATAGATCTATTATTATTTCTTTAAATGAAGAATTATTAATTAAGGAATGTTTGGAAAGATTATACTGTGATATGACCTATCACTGAAACTTTTAATTAATACTTCAATGTTTTTCTGGGAGAGGTATTATAATTAAACAAGTTTTTTTTTTAAAAAAATATTTTATTTAATCATGCAATCTGTGCTGTGGAACTCAAGAGAAAAAACATAGATCGATCCATTCTAGTTCGATAATTTAAGCCTCTATCATATAAACATGTCTGTAGTCTCAGCAAACAGGAAAAATATTATTTTTCAGTGTCGAAAATACATATTCCAAATTTTACATCACATCACTGGAAAGTAGCAGCATTTCTGCTGTTGAATCAAAATGGTTTTTGTGGAGTATGATCTGCAGAGTCCTATTGTGCTTTAAATTTAGAGGGTTTTGTTTGTTAGTTTGCTTGTTTGTTTCGTTTTCTGAATGAAAATGTTTCTGTTCCTGCAGGATTGTTTGGGCTTAGCTAAGAAAACAAAACCCACTGTGGACAACTCTGCTGTGGATGCATTACATCAGGCTTTGTTTCTCTGTTCCACTACCTTGATTTTAATGAAACCTGTTTTTGTGCTTCTGCTCACTTTGAATTAGCTATTCTTTACCCAGTCAGACTGATTGACTTTTTTGTCTCATGACTACCCAGGTATGGAACAAACTTCTTTCACAACCATCTATATCACTTACAGATTGTGTTCTTTTTTATTTCAATTTCCTCTTGTAAGTATTGAAGCACGAGAGACTGGACACTTCAAATTTTACTATCATTTATATAAGAAAACTCTGCTGAATCCCATGTTTGCTCCCCCAGTCAAGATCCTGCTTTTTCACTGTACTGCTTCAACTATATAATAACTATAATAACAGCTATATACAATATAACAACTAACAATAAGATGTAGGATCATCTTTGGGCTAACTTGGTAAAATATGCTGGAGGATTGTTCTACTTTGTTTCTTTCATTACATTCCATTCTTGGGGAAAATATTCTGTAATCATTTTAAATCACAGAAAGTGTACTTTTTTTTTTTTTTTTGCTTAATGTAAGCAAATGCAGGGAATTTTTTTGTGGATTATTTAGAAATCTGTTAAAACATTATGCCCTGTATTGGGTTTACATGACAAGGTTTTGGTAGCAGGGGAGCTGCAGGGGTGGCCTCTGTGAGCAGAGCCCAGCAGCTGCCCCATGTCAGATCAGAGCCAGCTCCAGCTGGCTCCAAAAAGGACCCACTGCTGGCCAGAGCCGAGCCAGGGAGCAGCGCTGGTTGGGCCTCTGGGAAGGAAGATTGAAGAAAGAGAAAAAAAAAAAAAAGTGCTGTGCAACAGCAGCTGGGAGAGAGGAATGAGAAGACAACCCCCATTTCCTTTTAGTTCTCAGTGCTTTAGTGTGTTAGTAGTTGCCAATAAATTACATTAATTTCCCTATGCTGAGTCTGTTTTGCCTGTGACAGTAATTGGTGATTGATCTCCCTGTCCTTATCTCAACCCATGAATGACCCATGAGAAACCTTCTTCTCATAGTATTTTCTCGCCTTGTCTGTCTGAGGAGGGGGAGTGAGCGAGTGGCATGTTGGAGCTGAGCTAACTCTTGGTGTTAAACCACCACTGTCCTTCCTGGCACCCAACATGGGGATTTTGAGGAGTTTGAGGTAAGGACAATAACTGGGAGAGCTAACAGGCAAAACATGGACTGGGTATTTCCATGAGAACTCTTTGTGATTCTATGCTTGTACATAATCTTTACATAACAAGCAACCACTCAAATTTGTGTTTGTAACTTTATTAACATTATAGAATGTGACTTTAATTATTCAGCTCCTGTTACATCTGATCAATTACTACAGTCTAACTGTATATTGAGTCAAGATTTATTGCCTGCCCCCATCAAAATGATCCTTAAATTGCTGAAGAAACAACTACAACACAAACACCTGTGTCAATTGCTAGAATGTATCTGAAATGATGCAAATCTAATCAGCATTCATCTTACTATAGAAGAGATATACCATGTCTTGGAAGGATAGTGAACACCATTGGTGGGAAACTCTTTTTGGATTGTCACTGACAGTAACAGAAACGTTTAATTTCGTGCTCCACCCGGTTGTAATTACACTAACTCTAACTCTATTATGTCTATTGCTTATAATAGTATTGTATATAAAGGGTTGGTACATAATAAAACAAATAACTCAACTCCAACCACCCCAAACACACAAACTGATACATAACAAATAGCAATACTTCACTATCTATGTATTTTGGATCTGTAAGTGCACGAACTATCAACATACTATGTATGACACCAAGGCACGAGGTGACCATACCACTCTGTGAGAGTGAGTTGGCTATAGTCACAGGGTGTAGAGTGCAATGTGTGTGGGGTGTGACAGTGTGCTCCCTGCCCCTTTTCAGCTTTATTTCCTGTAACCCTGTTTAAGCTGATAACTGTCAGTGGCACTTGTGATGGATGCCATCTGGTTGTGATGGCTGTATCCGGCTCACTGTGTATTTGGGAGAGAGACAACAATAGCCAAGGGGCTAGTTGAGCAATGTGCCCACCTAATCACAGTGCTGGTCAATGTCTGACTCAAGCCAAATCTGGAAGAAACTAACATCTTCAGTTGGAAAGTAAATATGACTATTAGTCAATCATTTTACTCCATAAATAGTGAGCAGCCCAAGAGCCCTGCACAGCAGCAGGCTGAATGCCAGGATCTCTCCTTGGAGTAGGGACACTTCTCAAGGTCTACTCCTTGAGGCTGAGTGACTTTACAATTGAGAGATTCCTCATCTGTAGCAGATACTCAGTAAGTAACTAGCAGCTTGCTAAACTTTGCAAGATTCACTATTATTATATCTTAGATTGACGGTGCACATATAATCCTCACAGACAAACTGCTGGCCAAGTCTGAGACTAAGTTTGGAACCAGCTGCACCTATGCTCCTCTCTGAGTTTGGAAAACAAGGGGGTCCACTCTGAACTTGAGACTCAATGGGAGGGTCTCCTGACTGTTTGTCCAACCCTGTCCTCTATGCAGTAAATATTGAAACATACCTTGCCGTCTTGATTCTTGTTGAGTTGCTGTCTTATTCACAATTAGGCTTTGTGAGATTACTACATGATATCAATAAAATACATTTCTGCTTCTCTTTTATGAGTGATGTGCAATTCATTTCCATCTGTGACAACACTGTCAGAGTGTAATAGTTGTGAGGAATTTATATTGCTCTAATGTGGTGAAGTCACCAGAGGAGGACACCAGTGTGTGTAAACTGTCCACCTTTGTCAGTGTTGTGATGATGTTATGTTGACTTCAGTGTGGGGAATTTGTTTCACTGATGTAAGTGAAGTCTGTAAAAGATTATGTGATGAATGTTGATGAATGGGTATTTTAATTATAATACTTACATACAATTTTCATAGAGGTGAGGGTTGGAATGAATTATGTAAATAAAAATAAATACTAAGTAATACATATATGAAATAAAACAAAATATGTGAATAAAATGTGGAAATGTATTTTCTTGTATTTCTAACTCTGGAATGAACTCATAAAGCTAAATGGAAATGACACTGCTATGTTTTATGGTGTTGGGCACTGCAAAATATGTATCATCATGGTCTGAGGAACTTAATGTCTGTGTATTGAGCAGACACCAACCTTCAGCCATGCTAAAGGCATGAGGAAATGCAAGAATTTGTTTATAAAATCCCTGATAGATAATTAAATTACAGGTATCAGAAATGAGACAGCAATACAGTCTCTGCTTATTCTAAGGCCAGCCCTAAAATTGTTCTCTCCTTCTTTGTGCCTGGCAAACAATGTGACCTGACCCCAAGATAAGAGTCTCTTGTTTTGTTCACCTCCAACAACAACAGGTCAAAGTAACTAAAGCTGTAGGGAAACTATACACCATCACCCTTGCTTTGAATAACTGATCATTTCACATCCTAACTGATTGGCCAGTCACTGATGTCTCTCAGCATGACCTTACCATGACCTCTTAATGAGTGCCCCCAGGTAAATCACTGCTTGAGCTCCTTCTAGTTGAGTAGCCTTGCATTCCAGTTCTGCATAAAGCCTTCCACGCACTGGCTCTGTAAGACTTAGAAAACCTGTCTTCTGTCAGTCACACCTTCCAGAACTATAGGAATGGCTTGGTAATGGCTGTTGTTTGAAACCTGAAAATGATAGAATGTAATCACTTTGGGGTGATAATGGGCACAGAGATCAATCATCAATCACTACTTGTACACTGCGTGACTTTACATTTAGCTTTATTAAATGTACTTTCTGTGCCTAGCTTCCAGGCATTAAAATTACATGGGGTTAAGGACCTGTTCTCTCATGTGGCCCTCCATCAGTCTTTGTGACCATTGGAAATGTTATATGTAATGACTTTGTTTTTTTTTCCAACTCATTGATTAAAAAATGGCCTGTCATAGGGCCAGAGGTTCCACAGGGAAGGAACCGCATTAGTAACTTGTCCATTCAGTGATGGTTCCCCAGCTGCATGCTGAGAGACAGCTGCAAGCTCCACACCTATTGACGAAAATGCTGTGGACATGGACATGGATAGCCCAGAACAAATGTTATACCTTTGCTACCTCTAACCTGTTTTTAATCTTCCAGAGCTGATGGGCCTTGAAAGTAATGTACCTTAATGGCTCCAAACTTCCAGGGAATTGCTGCTCAGTCAACAATCTGTGCTGCTGATAATTTACCAGGAAACAACAATACTTCAGTTACAGATATCGACACACTGCCATGTCAATCCTCTGGAGCCTCACCAGCCATCATGATTTATCTGTGATTGATGAAGCAGTGAAAGAAGCTAGAGCACTACTGTCAAAAGATAGCTGGATTTGATTAATTTTAGCATAGAACGTGTTTATTTTCCTGTGTGGTGGCATTGAAAATGGGTGAAGAAGTCAAACCTAATACAATAATACTTCTGATTGAAAATCCCTTAAGGTATTTTTGAACCCCAGGATCTGGAGATAAGGACCCCAGGATCTGGACTTGTGAAAATGTTGGAAAAATGAAATGTATCTCCATGACTTTCACCGGAACTACAGTAAGGGAGGATGAGATGTGACATGTTAGGGCTGATCCTGAAAATCTAGTAAGGTGAAAATTAGGTGACGTGAATAATGTTATTTATCTGGGAATGATACTAGGGTGTCTGACAGGACTACTCTGGTTAATCAAATGAAGTATTTTTACAAACAAGCTTTTGATGTATGCATTAGTGCAGAAGTTATTAATATGTTTGCATTCGTTAGGTTTCATTTTAATCAATTATACGAAAGTTTGCATTTTTGAGGGCATTTTTCAGTAGAAAATAACCTAAATATTCTGTCTGTCCTTGGAAGCTGAATATATGTTGATGTTTTAGAGCTGTGGGACTCCTTTTTATGTGTCCAAAAATGTCTTTGGCTATCTTTTCTGGTACCAAATATTACAAAAAGGCTTAAGAACTCATTTTAGATGACCAGACTAAATGAGAATAAACCTAATTAGCGTTGCTAAATGACTTTTAATAGAAAGAATAGAGGATCAAGAAAGAGCTTTCCTGTGTTTATTCAGTTATTTACACACAGATGTGTACATGACATAACCTCGATAATACCACGAATGGAATTATTTGTCTCAGCATGGTGGTGAAAAGGAACAAGCCAGCGTTATATACCCTTTCAAGCTCACCACCCATGGGACTGCAAACTCAACTGTTGTCATTCTGAAACTGAAAGCTTCCTATTGTTGGGGTTATGTATTTAACCTGAATTATTTTGTGTTGTGAAATCTATTCATGTGTATTACATATTTACATTACAAATACATGAAAAGATTGCTATCAGGGCTTACAGAGTAAAAGCTAGAAATGCCAGAACTAAGATTGCCAGTGGGGAACATGGTGTGTGATTGGATAATTAGAGTGCATATGCCTTAGGAGACAAAATAATTTTGAACAAACAGCCACCATTCTGGAAATTCCTTCATCTTCTGTTAAATAACTTCTGTGCTAAAGCACATTTGCTTGTTTTTCAGTAGTTTCATCAACAGTTCCTGAAAATGTACCATTCTGTTTTGAGGATGATTGACTGGGCCTAAAATGCTTATTTTAGTGGTAAATGTACTGTGCAGAACATGTAATTTAGTTCATATATATGACAGATACATCAAGTGCCTTTTGAAATCATGATGAAAAGATCTAATAAAAAATATCTTTATCAGTTAAATTCACTTTTTGAATAAAGTTTAATGCCAGATTTGACTGAAGTCTGTAGTGGAGAATTAAGAAAAGTATGCATTATCCCCTGTTGCAGGGTTACATTTCCCCTCAGCTCACTCAAACCATGCTCTATACTTCTGGTTTGAACCCAGTAGATGTCCCTAGCCTTGGCTTCATTTAGTATTTTGTTAAGAGTAGTTGAGATTTCCAATAGTTATTTGACTATATTCACACTAAAATCTACCAGAGGTGTATTACTTTTCCCTTTCCATCATATTCTAAAAATGATTTTTGTTTTACATACCCATTAACATTGAGTTAAAATATGTACCCAATACTGGTTATACACCTTGAATTTATGGTATTGTTGCTGTTGGTTAGTTGCTATGGTTGTTGTAGCCCATGTAAAACTGTACTGCATGAACGGATTAAGTCCTACCTTACTACTTATTAACATAAGCTTGGAAAGAAGAAAGGAGAAAAAGTCTTTAGAGAAGAAAAGTGTGAATTCTTAAAAATATGTTTCTAGATATCCTGAAATTGGATTCCACGGGATACATCTTACAAAAATACTAAAAAGGAAATACAATTATTTCATCTGTCACATTAGGCATAGCATGTGTGATTTACTGTACTTGGGGATTTATTTGACTTTTAATGTTTCATTAATCCAAAGCAGTAAACAGTAAACTCCAGATGGGTTTTTGTATACTCACTTTACATTTGCACACTTTAAAACCTATCCTGGTAATTAGCCATGGATAGGCAGGTCTACAGTAATTAAATTATTCCTAGTGATACTCTACCTAAAAGCTTTGTGCATGTTTGAGTGTTTTATTAGCCAGGATCTCAATGGTACAATGCCCAGCATTGATTTAGATCCAGCAAAACCATATTATTGTTGGTTGTGTTTGTAGCAATAGCTCAAAGAATGATGCTTTCTGTACAAACACAATCTGTGTCCCGTTGAGCTTGCAGACTGAAAAAGAATAAGTAGAGATGCAGGGATACAGAACGATAAGACAAATTTGGGGGGGTCTTTGTAGAATATTTTAAGCCTGAGAGAATTAGTTTTATTATCAGATGAGAGGATGCAAAACAGCAGAAGGATGAGGCTGGGGTGAAAGGAAATGAAATGAAAAGAAAGGATTTATTGGCAAACAGTATGAAGGCTGGTATGGGGAGGGAGTTACTGGTATCACTATTTGATGCAAACAGTCAACCAGAAGAAAGACTTGGTAAAATTTATCACCACAAAAAGTTAACCAAGTTTTTACAAGAGTCTGTGAGTATGAACTTGAATCAGAAAGCTAACCAAGCTGAATTTTTAAGGGAAAGAGAAAAGATGCAATCTGCAAACCAAGCTCCAAGGTGTGAGGAGTCATCTCAGGCCAGGTTCTGAGGGTACCAGACAAATAATGGGGATTGCAGTTTAGAGAAAGCAAAGCCCATTTCTGCCATCTCTGCAAATAGAAAGATGATTCTTTCAGTCTTTAGGATTTAATTAGTCGCATTACTATTGCTTTGCAACTTAGAATTAAACATCTAGTATTTCTGTATAAAACTAGTTTTTCCTAACTTACAGAAAGTTATCAGCCAGCTTTCCTGTTTGAATGGAAATCTCTGAATTCACCAGAACTTGGTTTACAATGAGATTGTGTGTCCATGTGTTGGTGCAAAAGTATAGATACTTTAGTACCTGCAGTTCTATGTGTGCACACACCACGTAAGTTTAAAAAGCTGGTTGTGTCTGTAGCTCATCCTGCAGACTAGATTTTTTTCCACTTGTGTATTCAACTTCAATTCAATTCAGATAAAATGGTATTTGTTTGGTTAGTTGATTTTTAACATCAGCTTTGTTTGCAGTCCAGCCAATATTTTAATCCCAGATTCTGCAGGGATCACAGTAAACCTACATGCAAAATGAGAGGCTTCTTTTTGTTCCTAAACTGAGATCACTGAAACTTGGATCAGCTGTTTCAAATTTTTATTGGCCAGGAACTACTAAGAGGGAAGAGTAAACTAAGCTGATAACTAGAGCTCTCCTATAAACCTTCTGAAAGTCGAAATTCTTATTTATCTGAAAACAAATACTAAAATCATAATAGATACTATGCAGAGGCAGAAGTGTCTGGCTCCTAGTGAAGTAACAAAAACTTACCAGCTATGGTGCTGATTCATATTCATCCCTATGTAATTTCACCTGATTAAAAATACTGAGAATTATATAAATTAACAAGCCTTTTATGCAATCAATTACACCTGGGTAAAGTGTATGTAAAATGCTATCATTCTGATTTGACATTGTTTTAACCCCATTTTGCAAAAGTTTAGAAGGTTATACAAAGCACAGGACCATGTTTGGTCCCTGTGTGTTTAGGGGAAGAGCTGTCAGATGACAAACTTCAGAGTGACCTGCACTACAGGGAATAGAGAGCTTCTCTGATTTCTCTGTCTTTCCAGGTGGGAATATTTACCATCTTCATGCCAGTCTATTTTTTTCGGAGAACTAACAGATATGCATCCATATTTTATCTCCATCTGTTACAAAATCATAAAAATATTTTATGCTCATAAATGGGAAGCACGTACCTTCAGCGTGTTTTTTATCAAAAACTTAAAGACAGCACTGAAGGAGATGCTGGGTGAAAGAGGACCCAGTGCTCTCCTATGCAAGTGTATCTCCTATGCAAGCTACTTTACAACTGCATCCAAATACCACACAGCCTGCTCCTCAGCCAGCTCTTTCTAGTTCTTGGGAGATGGATGGGGGTGGTGGGGAAGAGGGAAAAGCAGTTTCTTTGAAGTGTGATGCTTTGTTTTGGGTATATACTTAGCATAACGTTTTACATTGCTTTAAGTTGCTTGTCACGATTTGGGGGGGAGGGTTCCACTGGCAGAGTGCCACAGCCTGCTGGGCTATGCTGTGTTTGCATAACGAGCCTCATAAGCTTTCATTAATGTTACATGGAACAGTGCATGCAAAGATGCTGCGGAGGGTCTGTCAGAGCTGGTACGTGCCTCAGGGGAAGTGGTGTTTAAAACAAACTTTGTACAATAAAGTCCCATTTGGGATATCTTTTGGCATTCTTGAGGTGGACTGTATGTGCACGTATGCATTATTAGCTCCTTCTGTGCTCATGCCTGCTTGTGCCAGAGGCAAAGCAGTGCAAAGAAAAGGTCATAGTCAGCCCGTATGGGAGATTTTTTACATAAATGTGTGTGTGTATGTGTGTGTGTATTTTTACAACACAAGACATAGGTCTGGGGGTATAGAAATGCTTGGCTGCAGGAGCACCGAGAGGCTTCCACATTAGTGATTCAACAGCACAAAAATAAAAATAAAAAAACCTATTGTAACAGTGTGGATGCATCCATTTGCAAATGCTGAGCAAGCAGCATAAAATGGAGGAACTGTAGGGCTTTGAGTGAATGGCTAGGGAGGTTTATACCCAATTATTTTGCTCTTGGTCCAGTACTAGCAAGTGTACAGCTGCTGCTCGCCCCTGTCTTGCCTCTTGGTGGCTCCACAGAAATTCTGGGGTTTGGCATGGCACCAGTCCATGCTTGCACGGGAAGCATTAAAGGCCCCCATGGCCTGCTGCAAGAGGAGCTGTAGCTGGCAGCTCTGCTGTGTGTGCCACTGCTTGCAACATGGTGATTCTCTCTGGTCCCTCTATACTCAAGGACTCCAGTTTTGAGGCAGATGGGACCTCAAAGGAGTGCAATGGTGAGGAAAAGGAGGCCTGTTCCAGGCTTTCCACAACAGTAAAGAAATTTTTCATCATGTCCAGTCTGAACCTCCCCTGGCACAGCTTTGTGTCATTCCCTTGTGTCTTGTCATCAGCGACCAGGGAGCACAAACCAGCACCTCCCTCTACACGGTCCCCTCCTCAAGAAGCTGCAAAGAGTTTTGCAGCTCTTAAAGGTCAGGGGAGATCTCGGGTCCCACGTTTTTCAGTTTCCATGTCCCAGTTCTACAACAGGGACCAGGAAGCTCAGAGAGATGAAGCAGGTCAGGAGCAAGATTTCATTCCTGCCCTAGCTGGCTATAGACACCACTTCTAGCTATTGCATCCAGATCTGGGGGCCATATACCAAATTAGAAATTGGTAGATTTCTGAAGTGGGCACAAGCACACCTCTGGTCATGCATAGCGACTTAGTGACAGCGACCATGTGATATAACCAATATAACCAGTCACAGTGCCAGATAGCCCGTAATCTTCCTTGGGATTACAGTCTGATGCACTGACACCTGTATTATTCTATCTTGACTGCTGCTGTATCAGTTTGCGAACACAGTTAGGAAAGAAAAGCATTTAAAGAAAATATAGAACAGATTTAATGACCAGGATCCTTCCTAGCTGCACCAGTGACTTAGCTTAGGAAATGGGCATCTTAGCCCCTGGCTGTTAGGGCTGACCTGCCCTAAATCAGCTTCAATGCACGTGTCTCCTCTGTTCCTTTGTTAGCAATGGCTCCCTTTAGGGCTGTTGAGATTTGCTTGCTCTCTCTCCTCTCTCCTCGTTAAACCTTCCTTCTTGTTCTCACTCAGATTTATATCTCTAAGGCCTAAGCCTTTTTTCCCTTCCCTTCCCAACCCCCCTTCCAGAGCTGGATTTTAAAAGTGCAAGTGTCTGTAAGCAGCTTTGATTTCTCTATTCCCTTTATTCCCATTCCCTCTATCTTCTTTTTGAGTCTGCTTCCACTGTGTATTTTGGTTAACACTTCTCACATTTATAACAGAAAGTGTGATGAAACACTGAAGTGCATGGAATTTATTGGCCTCGACTATTCTTAACTGTGATCTTTGTGTATAGACTAAAGAACCTGTTAACAATACAGATGCTGAACTTAGGCTCAAAAGTGTTTTTTCGAGGACCCTATTTCTTCTATTGTCTTCTCCCAGCTCTAGGAAACTGCGGGTCTCTATGGCTTTCTAGAAACTCCGCACTTTCTTTTCTCTCTCAGTGCAGCACAGCACTTTTCCTCCCATTCTGTGGTCACAGACCAGGCAGCATGAGGGCAAGGAGATCGGGGTGTTGTATTTCAAATTCATGAAGTACAGGACTGCCTGGGAGAGGACAATGCTCTAAAAGCCTGTTGTGCTTCTTCTCAAATTGCAAGAACTTGACAGTTTGCTCTGTGGACTCCATGGATGAGTAAAAAGGCTAGATTCCTGTCAGAGGTTGTAGACTGTGTATTGAGTATGTAGTGTGTGTATGTATGTGTATATATTTGATATATATTTGAGTTACGTATTGTCATGTCTGTATTGAGAGCACCATCTACCTGTCCCTGTGGTGCAGCTGGAGGTGAGGCCCCTCTGATCACATCCCTTCTTGCTGAACATCAGGAGCACCCTCAGATCTCTGCAGAAGAAGGAAATTGCAGCCTATGTCATGATGTTTATCATTTCAAACCAGGTGTGCAACAGCTCTTAGTAAATCAGCCCTGCCATTATTTAGCCTCTTGCTATGAGAATTAATCATCTGTCTTGGTCATGATGAATTTCCAGCTACTGTCAAAGCTAGCAGGGCCACCTCCAGATGGGTAATGCTTTCTGAGTACTGAGTCTTTTTGCTTGGAATAGCTAGTCCTGTAATATACATACATCCAAACTTCCCTCTGGCTATTTAAGAAGAAGATCAATAGTTCTTAAAAGTGCCTCAGCTTTTTACTTCAAAATACACTTTTTAAAGAGTTACCATTGGATGGAGAGTATCCCCTTGCTTCAGGCTACTGGCACATCAATATTTATTTTATCCCTGCTTTGGAACTAAATAAGTACATACCACTTCACACTGACAGAAAAACAGGGCCAAGGGAAAAAAGAAGAAAAGAAAAGAAAAGAAAAGAAAAGAAAAGAAAAGAAAAGAAAAGAAAAGAAAAGAAAAGAAAAGAAAAGAAAAGAAAAGAAAAGAAAAGAAAAGAAAAGAAAAGAAAAGAAAAGAAAAGAAAAGAAAAGAAAAGAAAAGAAAAGAAAAGAAAAGAAAAGAAAAGAAAAGAAAAGAAAAGAAAAGAAAAGAAAAAAGAAAAGAAAAGAAAAGAAAAGAAAAGAAAAGAAAAGAAAAGAAAAGAAAAGAAAAGAAAAGAAAAGAAAAGAAAAAAGAAAAGAAAAGAAAAGAAAAGAAAAGAAAAGAAAAGAAAAGAAAAGAAAAGAAAAGAAAAGAAAAGAAAAGAAAAGAAAAGAAAAGAAAAGAAAAGAAAAGAAAAGAAAAGAAAAGAAAAGAAAAGAAAAGAAAAGAAAAGAAAAGAAAAGAAAAGAAAAAAGAATAAGAAAAAAGAATAAGAAAACAGTAGAAATTCAATTCAATTTGCTTTCAAAAAACTTGATGGTCAAGTTCCTAAATATCAGACCACCCAATATTATTACGAGCACTGAAATGAATGCCTGTCATTTGAACAGAAAGGTAATGTGTTCTCATTAATATTATCCAGTCAGTGGCACCTCAAAATATTGCCTATCGAAGTATTCACAATGCAAACAGAAAAGCAGAATATATTCTTAGATATGAATTCAGTGAATTAAAATAAAATCAATTTCAGTCCATCAATGTATATAATTAATTTTCATTTAAAGGCTTATCAAATGGTATTTAGACTGAATAAGTCTAGTAAGGCCAGGTGCTCTAGTAGCTGAATTGCAGTAGATACTTGAGATCCTATTTTCAAGAGAAAAATTGCCTGGCTAAAAGAATAATTACTTTGCTAAATATTACTTCTCTTCCTGCTTACTGCAAACAAAGCTGGGTAGCAAAGCGCTTAGTATCTAAAATGTGTGTGCATATGAGAATAAAGAACTGAAACATTGGCAATAGGAAAACTTTGTGTTCAGTATGTAGTGTGAAAAGACATTAAAATACTGCAAATTGAAACACTCAGCTAAGATGCTATCTTTTACTTTCCTAAGAGCCATAGTACGTTAGTCAGCTTTGTTGGGAATTACAAATGTGATTTAAAAGTTATACACTTCATCAGTACATAATAAGGTTTACAAGTCAGAATATAACTTTTTTCTTTCCTTTTTTTTTTTTTTTCCTTGCTGTTTTACTGTGAACTCTCTGCACTGGCAGTTGTCCTTCCCAGAACTTTCCAGCTGACCTTCTTTAAGGTTAAACATGCTCCAGCATTTATATGTGGGCTAGGAGGAATCTGCTCTGAGGAGTTTAAAAAATTTCCAGCTTTATAACTGTTCTCTTAGGGATGAGCTGAGATGGAAGAAAACTATTTTAGAGTTACTTATGAAAATCCTTTGAAACTCAGCCTGAAGAGAAGTCAGTGTTCGCTCTTAAGTCAGGCATGGAGCTGTGGATGGCTAGTTCATCTCTCCAGGCTGGTTAAGCCTCACAATGATTGTGCAGAGTTATCAGGTAGCATGGTATGCAGAGCACCTGTCCTAGCAAGGAAAAGAGTCTGTGTTCTAATAGCTGTCTGGCCTGACGTACAACTCATGTAGGCATCACTGTGGGACATATTTTTTAAAAAGTTCTTCACTGCAATCAGAATCTTCATCCTCAGAAAACAGAACAGGTCTAATCCCTCTAAACTCCATTAACTTCAGGATTATCTGGAGACACGCAGGCATTCAGCAATTAAGCCCCATATGACACACATTTTATTTATTAGAGCAATATGTTAACATTTTTATTATTTATCAAATCCTATCTGTAACTAAGCATGTCTGCATTATGAAACCCTTCTGTGATATGTTGTTAACATGCAGAAACAAGACTTCCAATATGTTATAGGTAACCTTTACCTATAGTGCCTCATGCTGTTGAACATAACAGCTGGAGCATGGATTAAATCATGCCAAAATCAACCCACACAGCTTGCAATTATTCACAAACCTTTTGTGATGCCAGGGAGAAAAAGGTCACTAAATACTAGAGGTCTAATTCTGAGTAAGTCCGTTCCACCAGGAAAAAGAAACTGCACATCTGCTTGGGTTTTCCATGCTTATCTGTAACTTTTATGGCTTTATCTCTACCACACTGCTTTAAATACTGCTGACCAGATTCTGGCTGTTTATGCTCCACTATGAGACAAGAGAGCAAGGGACAGACGGGCTCCTGATGCTTGTATTCTGCCAAAACACTTCCAAACCAAAATTTTGGTAAGAAGTAGAGTCACATTTCAGCCTATAGATTCCAGGGTCAACAAGGGCTCCTGCTCCTATGTCCCCTTCCACACTTCCAGCCCCTACTAGCAGGGGAGTGTGTACTGGAGTACTTCCTCCAGCGAGCTGCAGCACAAGAACGACCCCTTCTTGCAGCTGACCAGTAATCTGACTTCCATAGTTTTGCTGGGGTTGAAGACTACTGGACTCGGAGAGTTGTTGAACTAAAAAGTTGCGTTGCATTTATTAAAAAAAAAAAAAAAGAAAAGAAAACCTACAAAATTTTCAGCACAATTGAATTTGTATTCCATCCGTTTGTAAGTAGCAATGACAAATAAAGGGATCTTCAAGAGCTTAGGTGGAAAAAGAAAGTGTATTTTTGCTGAAAGCAAGTTCAGGCAATATGGGAGGACTACGGGGATGCTGCTTGCCTTTATAGGGAGAGAATTAATGTGGCCAAGGCTCAGTTAGAGTTGGAGCTGGCCAGCAGTGTGGGGAACAATAAAAAAAAGGCTTTTTAAAGTACATTAACAGGAAAAGGAGGACCACAGCAACCACTGGTCTGTTACTTAATGAAGACTGTCACCTAACACACAGAGACATAGACAAAGCAGAGACATTTAGCTAATTTTTCGCCTGCCTTCAACACCAGTGATGGTCTCTGGGACCCCAGCTGCCCTGAGTTGGACAGTGAGTGAGGGAACGATAAACTCCCAGTCAACCCCAAACTCATGTGGGGTTTGCTGCTCCACCTGGATGCATATAAGTCCATGGGGCCTGTTGGGATTCATCCCAGTGTATTTGGAGTGCCGGCTGATGCCATTGTGGGACCTCTCTCAATTATTTTTCAATGGTCTTGGGAATCTGGAGAGGTCCTAGCTGACTGGAAGCTGGCAAATGTGGCCCCAATTTTCAAGAAACATCCTGGCAATTACAGGCCTGTCAGTCCAACTTCAGTGCCTGCTAAAATTATGGAGATTATTCTGGGAGTTATTGAAAAACACCTAAAGGACAACACAGACATTGGTAGCAGCCAAAATGAGTTCACAAGGGGAAGGTCATGTTTAACAAACTTCATTTCCTTTTATGACAAGATCACCCATCTAGTAGACAAGGGAAGCCAGTCAATGTAATCTTTCTGGATTTCAATGAAGCTTTTGATACTGTCTCTCACAGTATCCTTCTGGACAAAATGACCAGAATACAGTTAGATAAAAGCATAAGATGGGTGAACAATTGGCTGATGGGTCAGGCCCAAAGGGTTCTTGTAAATGGGGTTACATCAGGATTGCGACCTGTCACTAGTGAGGTTTCCTGGGGCTCCACTTTAGGACCAGTCCTCATTTTCATAAATGATTTGGATGTAGGACTTGAAGGTTTTTCGAGACAGTTCGCAGACGATGCCAAATTGGGTGGAGCTGTTGACTCTGTCAAGGGTGGTGAGGCCTTGCAGAGATCTAGACAAATTAGAGAGCTGGGCACTCACCAACAATATGAAGTTTAACAGGAGCAAGTACTGTATTCTGCACCTGAGAAGGGGCAACCCTGGATATATGTACAGACTGGGGGATGAGGGGCTGGAGAGCAGCCCTGCAGAAATGGATCTGGGGGTTTTGGTGAACAGCAAGCTGAACATGATCCAGCAGTGTGCCTTCATGGCCAGGAGGGCCAACCATATCCTGGGGTGCATCAAGCACGGCATTGCTAGCCAGTTGAGGGAAGGGATTGTCCCGCTCTACTCTGTGCTTGTGCGGCCTCACCTTAAGTACTTTGTGCAGTTTTGGGCACCACAGTATAAGAGAGACATAAAACTGCCAGAGAGTATTGAAAGGAGGGCTACGAAGATAGTACAACGTCTAGAGGGCAAGACGTATGAGGAGCATCTGAGGTCCCTTGGTTTGCTCAGCCCAGAGCAGAGCAGGCCGAGGGGAGGCCTCATGGCGGCCTGCAGCTCCCTCACGAGGGGAGCGGAGGGGCAGGCGCTGAGCTCTGCTCTCTGGGGACAGCGACAGGACCCGAGGGAACGGCATGGAGCTGGGACAGGGGAGGGTCAGGCTGGGGGTTAGGGAAAGGTTCTGCACCCAGGGGGTGCTTGGGCACTGGGACAGGCTCCCCAGGGCAGTGGTCACAACACCGAGCTGCCAAAGTTCAAGAAGCGTTTGGACAACACTCTCAGACACATGGTCTGAGTTTTGGGTGGTCTTTTGGTGACCCAGGAGTTGGACTTGATGATCCTTGTGGGTCCCTTCCAACTTGGGATATTGTATTATTCTGTGATTCTATGACTCTATTCTGCCTTAAATTTCTGCAGGATAAGTCATTTGTATTTGATGATCGAGAGTTTCTGACATGCTTCCTTCCTGTCTTTGAGTAATGTTTCATTTCAGCAATATGCTTAATCAATGTTTGCTGATGTTTATGGTTTAATGCTTACTAACAGCAGGTGCAGAAAAAGTAAATTCCATCTGCATAGTGAAATTCAGCAGCATGCTGTTTTGCTGTAATTTTCGTAGACAGGTGATTTTTCATGGTATCTCCAGAAGGTTCCTCCCAGCTCCCTGCTGTTTCCTCTATTTTCCTACCTGCTGCTATCTCAAGTTACGGCTTTGTGTGTAGCCTTACATGAGGTGCCGTTTTTATGTATATCTATTTGTTTTGTTTGATGGATTCTCCTTTGGATTCAGTTCAGGTAAATGCATAGCTTGTGTCAGGACTTTGACTGATCCGGTAGACAAGTGGCCTCCTTCAAAATGCTCCTGCTGTTCACTGAGACAAAGCGATGTCATGACAAGGAGTTAAAGCAGGCATGAAGATACTGCATCCTGGGGAGCACCTGACTGTTTCATATGGCTGCTGGCAAAATATGGTCACTGATGATTCTGGGGGAGAATTATTAATTTTTTTTTCATTGCTGTTGGGTAGTAGTATACCAATAAAATGTGGTTAGGTAAAATTCTACACGCTGCTGCCAAAAGGTGGTGTTCTAAAACTTGGATTAGTGATTTGATGATTAGGGACCCACAAAAATTTTAACAATTTGTTTCTAAAAATGGATATATTTATGTAGTTGCTTATTTTACTGTTTTTAAGGGACAGCTTTGCTCTCATGTCCCTTTTAATATACCCTCGGGAGGTAGGATGGCTTCCTTGCTTTGCCTGGATTTGTTGTTTTTTTTTTTTTTTTTTTGCTTCTGATGAAACAGAAAAGGATATTGTTTGTATTGGCTAATTTATGGGCACAAATGGCTAGAACGTTTTCATCTTTTTGCTAAATTATTTTGAATAATTTGTCCTAGTGTTTTTAGAGGTTTTAGAGATTTGCAGGGGGATCTGAACCATGTTGTACTTGTACATGATCTTTCCTAAAATTTCTTAACCAAAAAGGAAAAAGGAAAATAAAAGGAACAACATTATCCACTATGATAATGAAATAGAGCACTTGATTCCTAGCCTGGTACAATTTACTAGACCATTTTATCACCTTGTATTCTATTTCTTAAGATTAAACAATCTGACACCCTTCAAGAAGAACAAGAAAAAGCGAAACATAAGGAGATTCAAGAGAACACTTTAAGAGGAAAGCTACCTAGGGTGCTGATCAAGGGGCTGGAGCACCTCTCCTACAAAAAAAGGCTGAGAGAGCTGAGGCTGTTCAGCCTAAAGAAGAGAAAGCTCCAGGGTGATCTCATTACTTTTCAGTACTTTTCAGTACTTTTCAGTACTTAAAGGGGACTTTTAATAAAGATGGAGAGCAACTCTTTGCTCAACCAGATAATGACAGGACAAGGAGGAATGATTTTAAACTAAAAGAGAGGAGATTTAGATTAGATCCCATCCCTGGAGGTGTTCCAAGGCCAGGTTAGATGAGGCTCTGAGCAACCTGATCTCATGGGTGGTGTCCCTGCCTATGGCAGGGAGGTTGGAACTAGATGATCTTTAAGGTCCCTTCAAACCCAAGCCATTCTATGGTTCTGTGGTTCTATGATTCTATGATAGGGTCATAATTATAGAGTAAGTAAATAATGCGAAATTGTACCAGATGAGATATGGGGAAAAAATCCATTTAGAATGTGAAAGCTCCAAATTCCATATTAAAATGAAACCAAACCAAACAAAAATACCCACCAAAAGAAGACAAAAGAAAGTACATTTCAGAACTGCAAAGAACAAGAGAAAGAACAATTACTGTTTGGGGTATTTTTTGGTTGGTTGAAGAGCTGGATTTTTAATTGTATAACTGTATAATTCCACATACAGTTTTGAAAATCTTGAGCTATTTTATCTGATTTTCAGGTAGAAAAGCTAGGGAAAATTAGATAAGCTGAGCTACTGGTTCAAAGATGTAAAATGAAAATCAGAAAATAATTAAACCAGGCCACGTGAGAATAATCTCAAAGCAAGTTGAAGCTAAGCCAATAGTAACTTGGGCTCAGCTGTGCCTATACAACAAAGGCAAAATGCAATACAGCAGGGAAAAGCTGTGGGAAGAAATGCATTAGAACATTATCCATTACAGTATGGCAGAGAAAAATGAGACTGTGCTACTAGGTTTGTCAGAAAAGCTTTTGGGTAAAAATCAGCAACTAGCAAAATCAAATGTCTTAGTGTCATTGTTATCCAACTGTTTTGAAGATAAAGGTAACTATAAATTGTGCGTGAGAAACGTGGGATTGAATGCCAGCTATAAGTGAGGCTTTACTTATCAGTTAGCAGTCTAGTTAAAGAAAATAAATGGAAGGATTATATTGCCAAGCAAGCTGGGGAGAAGATATAGAATAGCTGGTATTCACTAAATGTTAAGACAGTTGTTTTAGAGTACTTATACTGGATGGAGATACCTGGAAATTAAATGAAATGTGAATATAAAATATTTTCAGTCCTTTTGCACAAGCAGCCAGAAAATTGTCCTAATTCACAAGAAAGTAGAGGGCTATAGAGGTAAAGCCAATCACTAACCTGGCCAAAATTAAAATGAGATGCAGCTCCAAAAAATAAATATTATGAAAACTATTTGGAGAAACAGATTGACAAGTCAAAACTACTCTCAATAATTGATTGGTTTGTTTATTATCCCTCAAAATGTGGAGGACTTTCTGGCAGCAAAATAAACAAGATAATTTGTTACAGTACAGACAGACTTTGTATTCTTAGCCAGGGAGCTGGAAGCCAGAATTTGTCTCAAAGAATATTCATCTGAAAGCTCTACACCAGGTTTCATTTTTCCCATTTAAATTGCAGGGGAATGAAGGATTATGTTGTGATGCACATTTATCTTATTCTAAACAGAAGGGTTATAAATGCTTGCTAATTATATGACATAGGTCAAAATTTCCTGACTCCAGTTGCCACTGTTAAGGTAATTGTATGCATAAAACTTTGCAGAATAAAACCAAAATTAGAAATCAGAGACATCCAGTATAGTTCTCTCCTTCACTGTGTTTTTAATACAAGTAAATTTTAAGAACAGACTTAAACAACTGAAAACATTATCTACATCTGTTGTATCTAAATCTCTAGCCTAAGTATTCAATAAATTGCATTTCTTTCAGCATCTCCTATTGCTGCCATTGTTAATTTCTCCTTTTATATCTCCTTCTTCAATATCGTTGATGTTAAAAGTTTGCCTGGTCCCCTTCTCGTTATTCCAGAATCATTAAAGGGCTTTTCTACAGCCATCAACTGTGATGTCATAATGAAAAAATGTTATGAATTTGAATGAAGAATAAATTATAGGGGAAAAAACACAAAACAAACAAACAAACAAAAAACCACAACACCTCAGGATCCTTAAACAAGGCAAGCTAAGAAGAATATTAAGAACTTTTGCTTTTAAGCTTTGATATTTGTTTTTATAAGTCATTTCCATTAAATTAAATGCCATTACTGGCGGCATATTATTTGCACTGTCATTTGGGGAAGAATATAGCACAGCAGGGGGAGAAAATATAAGCAAGAATTTCTGTTAATCTGTTTGTAAGTAAAAGCAAAAAATATGCCTGTACAGATGAAAATCTGTATTTTGATATGTATGTTGTATGATTCTTATTAAGCAAAATGTCTGACAGTCAATGCTTTTGCTAGAAGACACCCACTGAAATTCTCTAAAGACCTGGCTTCAATACAGTGGCATGTAAGAAACTGTCTAATGCAACTCCTGCAATCTACAAGGTTTCTGAGATTTCTTGCTTGCAAAGGCATCCTTCTGAGTGTGAACTGAAAATGGGTGCCCTTAATTGTGGCATAAGGCAGTCTGCACCTTGACCTTCCTCTGCAATCTCTTCTAATCTTCTGGATTGCTCTGGGTCACACAACACTGTGGATCAGCCACACGTGCCCCAGCAGATCTGACTCCTCCAGGTATGTGTGCTTCTTCCTTTTAGGTATTGTAGCCACACATAAGGGAGCTACAAAAAACTTTGTTTGAAATATGACTTAATTTTAATTTGACAACAAAGGATAACAGAAAATAGGCTTGCTGAGTTAATTTACTAATTGTTCTTTTGATTTTTAGTCAATATTGATCTGTACCTATAAACTCTGTCTTGCATTTTATCTGTCCTAGCTGCCTGCTCAGTTGACCCTTTGACACCAGCCATAAATGCTGTGCTGAAATTGTGTTCTGATGTGGTTTCTAAGGCTGGGTTAAACCGGTTTGGGTAGTTTAGCAGAATCAACATGTGTTACCCCAAAGTCAATGATCCGGAATGTTTGCTGATAGCTGGATATTTCTGCAATTGTTCCTTCCTCTCTTCATTTCCTGACAAGTTAGCAACTGAAGTAATTTGTATGCACATAGTAAACAGGTTTGTAATAATATAATGTAATTCAGATTATTTAATTATTACAAATCAGACCTTTCTCTCTCTTACACAGTCATACACACCTTTTTCTGTAGCCTTCCCAAGAAACATGTTCAGAGGGAAGTTAAAAGGATATGGTTAATTTTGCTTCTTGTATTTAATTGCTTCCTAGAAGCAGCAATCAAAATGAGGAGTTGTAACCAACTTTACAAAGCTGCTGCTTCATTAGTGGGTACCAGTGGTTTGTTTGTGTGCATGGAGCAGTTAGGGGGAAGGAGGGAGTAGGGCATGTTGTGCATTTGGGAATTCATCCTTTCACTAATTGCAGTCTGCTACTGAAAATGCCAGAAGCTGAGAAGTGGTAAGGAGCAGAACTTTTTAAGAAAGGTTGCCTCTGACTCTGTCAGTTCCCTTTTGGCCCCATGATATTTTTAATATATCTCTCTATTTTTAATATGTGTCTTTAGTTATTACTGCTTGATATCCAGTAACTTTCTCAAGGCTTTTTTAGAGGTTGCTTACCTGTGTGAGGTACTGACTGCACTTGGTCCAAACTGCTTGAGCTGTAGAGATTACATCTGTATATGAAAGAAGTGCATGACAGGTATTCTAGTTGTGGCTATTTATGCATATAAAATCAGTTTACCTTATACCTGATTTAAATGCAAATAATTCAATACAACCTTTTCTACAAAAGGATCTTGCTGAAATGTAGATGCTGCTTCTGTCCTGAACAAGACAACCAACATGCACTTTCTTCCTTTGGGCTACTATGGTGTTTTTTTACCTTGCGGGGCAGCTGAATTCTACCACACCGCTCTCTCACTCCCCTCCCTCAAAGGGAAAGGGGAAGAAAATACAATGAAAAGGCTCAAGGGTTGAGATAAGGCCAGGGAAATCACTCAACTATTGTAATAGGCAAAACAGACTCAGCTTAGAGAGACTAGAGAAGTCTATTAACTGTTAATAACAAGCTAGAGAAGTGAGAAACAAACAAAAACAAAAACAAAAGACACCTTCCACCCACCCACCCTTTTCCACCTCCTTCCCCTGATTAGCGCAGGGGAAGGGGTAATGGGGGCTGCGGTCAGTCCCTGACACTTCATCTCTCTGGTCACGGTCACTCTGTGCCCCTGCTCCATGTGGGGTCCCTCCCACGGGATGCCGTCCTTCCCTAACTGAGCTCTTCAAGAACTGCTCCCACACGGCTCCGTACCACGGGGTCCATCCCCCAGGAGCAAACTGCTCCAGCACGGGTCCCCCACGGGCGGCAGCTCCCCCCAGACCCCCTGCTCCTGCGTGGGCTCCTCTCCACGGGCTGCAGCTCCGGCCCGGGGCCTGCTCTTGCGGGGGCTCTCCATGGGCCGCAGCCTCCTCCAGGCCACATCCACCTGCTCCACCGGGGGCTCCTCCACGGGCTGCAGCGTGGAGATCTGCTCCGTGTGGGACCCATGGGCTGCAGGGGGACAGCCTGCTCCACCAGGGGCCTCTGCACAGGCCGCAGGGGAACTGCTGCTGCCTGCCTGGAGCACCTCCTGCCCTCCTGCCGCACTCACCTGGGGTCTGCAGGGCTGCTTCTCACTCCTCTGTCCCAGCTGCTGTAGCACAGCAGGTTTTTCTCTTTCTTCAATGTGCTCTCCCAGAGGCCCAACCAGCGCTGCTCCCTGGCTTGGCTCCGGCCAGCAGTGGGTCCCTTTTGGAGCTGGCTGGAGCTGGCTCTGGTCTGACATGGGGCAGCTGCTGGGCCCTGCTCACAGACAACACTCCACAGCACCCTGCTACCAAATCCTTGTCACATAAACACAAGACAGCTAATAAACCTGATAATGGGAATCATAACATGCTTAGGCTTCCTCAGTCCAGAAAGACACAGTATTTCCCGATTCAACATTCTGACATCAATTCTTTCATAGTCCACAGTTATTTAACTGTTACCAGAAAACCACTGATACCAGGTAACAGTGATCTGTTGTCAGTCATACATAATGCTGACATGTCTGGAAAAGGTCTCATCCCTTTTGTGCTAAATATGATATACAAATACCACATTTCAACAATGTTTTAAGCCCAAGGCTGAGGGTCTACATAAAACTAATTTCACTCTGTTTCCAAAGGGTTGTAAATCCTGTCAAGGTGACTTTCAGAGAAGGCCATGGAGAAAATTTAGACCCCCACTATCCCTTAGGATGCACCACAACAGTATTATATTTGCAAGTGCCATCAGAGATGCCACCTATCCTTGGCCATGGACTCCTGAACTTTCTGGCCATAAGGGTAAAGGAGATTTGTTGGTGGTCTGACCACAAGGTGTGTTTGTGGTAGATGGATGCTTCTAGCCAAGCCAGAGGCACCCTGTGGCAACAATATGTGTGTGTGCACAGGCGTGTGTTTGTTTGTATGAAGCTGAGCTGGCAAAGTGCCAGAGTCTAGCCCACTGCCTCAAGGTACTGTACAGGTACACAACCTGATCTAGTGAGCTTTCAGCCCAACTGTTTGATGAGAGACTTCAGGCAGTCCGGGCAGGATATGCTGAGATAACTTCTGGGTATGTAAGATGGTGGCCACACAATCAGTTATTTAGTTTACTGCAAACATGACAGAGATGGATTTTAATGACTCTATTAAACAAAACGGTGATTTCAGTTTAGTTTCTTGTGGCCAAAACTATTAATCAGAACCAGCACTTTTGTTTATAATTCCAGAGGTGAAATGGAGACCTAAAAAGAAATGACAGTGTGGGAATTAAAGTTAAACAATGTTGGTTGATTGGTTTGCACCCTATGCTGTATATCCTGTGGACCTTGGCTGTATACTTTTTTTGGAAGGAGGCAATCTAACTCCATTAGCAGACATTAATTCAGTGTTTGAACAATGTTGACAAAGAATAAGGGTCACGTATTTACCCTGGGCTAGTGCCAAAGATACAGACTTTTCAAAGGTAGGTGTTACAATGTCCTACATCATTGCCTTACTAAACCATCTTCTATATCACGTTTCAAAAAGAGAAGATGGAAAAGTACTGACCAGTTTTCTATGGAAAGGAAAATAAACATCTGAAATATTGTGCACAGAAGTGCAATCTGTATTCCACTGGATCCACTAATCTGTGCTCTGCTGATTTAGATGCATTGCTTCCCCATACAGTGCCTAGTAACGTAAGGCACTTCCCATAAAGACCTTCTGGACATGGCATCAGCTGTGGTGGTGAGGTGTGTCCCACTGGCAGCAGGCAGAAGGAGACTCTCTTGTGACCTAAAAACATAGAATCACAGAATGGTTTGGGTTAGAAGGGAACCTAAAGATCATTTAATTCCAATCCCTGCCATAGGCAGGGAAACCTCCCACCAGACCAGGTTGCTCAAAGCCCCATCCAGCCTGGCCTTCCAGGGATGGGGCATCCACAGCTTCTCTGGGCAACCTGTGCCAGTGCCTCACCACCCTCTGAGTGAAGAACTTCCTTCTAATATCTAATCTAAATGTACAAATGTATATTTATCTCCCATCCGATTGAGGTAGTAATGTTCCTTTCTTGATTTCAAAGTGAATGTTTTAGGTTTCTAGCTTTCAATCAAAGGATCAGGGAGAGGGAGAGATTCTGCAGCTGCATTTGGGAAGAAAGCTGCAATAACTGCATTTTATGGGAGCCTGAGCCTATCTGCACATTAAATAAGCTGAGAAAACCTCTACCAAATTTAGCTCTCCAGGAGATGTAGGCTAGTGTTAAAATTCCAGTCAGGTTTGTGTGAAAGAGGTAGAGGAAATAGGACTTGGGTAGAAACACTACATCCAAAAGCAAGATGCAAACCCTTTGTTCACCTAAGCTCGTTACCCACTGCCCTACTCTGCTCAGTACCAGTTCCCCCCTTTTTATAACACATGCTTAACACTTGCTATGCAAAAGCTACTTGCCACTTACTTAACTGGCAAATTCATAAAAAACATGTATTTTGTTGTCAATAGTTGCTGCATGCCACTTTGTCTTGTAGAAAACTAAGATTGTTCTTGCACACTATGGGATGTAGATAATTTATTTGCACGAACTATAGCTACTACCCACTGCATGTATAGTTCAGCCTGCCATGTATAAAGCAAGCAAGGATAATTATTGATCACACTTTACTTAACTCAAATAGGTTACGTGGGAACTATATATTAAAATGTTTCATTTCTACTAAAAGCTGTACACGGTACCAGTATTACTACTGTTGCATCATTCAATAGGCAAACATAAGCGCACATTTCAAGGCAAGCAGGATCACAATCCTTCTACCACAATTTCTGGTTACAGAAACATTCATTGGCTGATACTTTATTTTCCACAATGATGTTACTTTGCCTAGCTGGGCTTTGACTTCAGAAGAAATGAAACACTGCATGGAGACGTAATGTACCTGGGGCCACATGCATCTCTCCATCTCAGGCAGTAAGACTTGGAAAGCACTTACCCATCTCTGCATTTCTACACAGTCTCACACAGAGTAAAATTCAGCACTTGTTAGTGATGGCACTGAATCTGCTTGGTCCAGCTACGCTGCAGTGTGACTGTCAAATTATGAGAGAAGCCAAAAAGTTGCATATTTGTCATGGTTCTTTGGAGTTAATGACAAACCATTAGTTATGCCCCACAAGCTAATAAGTATTCTAGCAATTGTGGGTTTTGAAAAGTGTTTTATTTACATTCCCCTTTTTGAAGATACTGAATAACTTAGCATTTTGATTGTTGTTTCACATTTTTGACAGTTTAAAATCTCCTTATGGAAGAAGAGTTTACTTCCCTGCAGTATGTACACCAAACACCATGTTTCTGCTGAGCCTGCTGTGAATCAAATTAAACTCTGCATGCTGTATAGTCTGAACTAGTAACCTTCACTTCTTAATCTTCATATGGTCCTTCAATTCTTTGTGGCACTGTGGTTATTAAAGTGCAGGACTAGAAGTATTTTGCCCCCATGCATGATGACAAGTATAAACACGTAGTACAATCAGTGTCAAGAAATGGATGGATATTCCTTTTTTTTTTTTTTTTTTCCTAGAAAAGCTTGTGGGCTTATTGTAACACATTTTGAAATATGTTGTGGAATAGAGCCTCTCTACCCTCTTCCAGTTACCATGCTTTCTCACTAGTACTGTAAAAACACATGAATGACTTATTAGTCTTAACACTCAAAAGAATTTTAGCTCTAAATTAAATTACTTTTGTAAACAAAAAGGAAACTAGAAGGACATGCGCGGTACAATGACCTGAGCAAATAGTGAAAAACTTTAGTATTTCCCTTGCCCCAGCAATCTTTTCTGCCCTTTAAGCTTTTGGTAGGTGTACTGATTTATACAGGATGCCACATCACAGAACAATAAAAGCACCACTTATGCCAGTAAAGCTGGTGAAATAAGTAACAGTAATAGAAGTAACTCAAAAAAGCCATGAAATTATGGTAAAAAAATACACTTTTTCAGCTTAAAACAGGAAGATTTTTGGATAAGGGTTTAGCTGGAAAGCAGCTTAATTCTCTTCCCTTTTATATGGTCTATTCTATGCACAACACTTATTTCTAAATGGTTTTAAACCAGGAAAAATGGTTTAAAAACGGGAAAACAAAAACTCAGATTCTTCCTGAAGACACAGATGCAGAGATACAAAAATAAAACCTCATTGCTGAACTAAGCCCTGAGCTGGCCCGAATGTCTCTCTCTGATCATAGAATCATAGAATCATAGAATTATAGAATATCCCGAGTTGGAAGGGACCCGTAAGGATCATTGAGTCCAAGTCCTGGCACCGCACAGGTCTACCCAAAATTTTAGACCATGTGACTAAGTGCACAGTCCAAACACTTCTTAAATTCAGACGGGCTTGGTGCAGTGACTGCTTCACTGGGGAGCCTGTTCCAGTGTGCGACCACCCTCTCAGTGAAGAACCTCTTCCTGATGTCCAGCCTAAACCTCCCCTGCATCAGCTTGACACCATGCCCACGGGTCCTATCACTGGTGATTAAGGAGAACAGGTCAGTGCCTGCCCCTCCGCTCCCCCTTGCGAGGAAGATATAGACTGATTAAGTCAGTCATGTTCATACAATGCATTTGCCCAGAGAAGTTGAGGATGCCTCAACCTTGGAGGTGTTAAGACCAGGTTGGGTGAAGCCCAGGGCAACCTGATCTGGTGGGAGGTGTCCCTGCCCATGGCAGGGGGGTTGGAACTGGGTGATTTTTAAGGTCCCTTCCAATACAAGCTGTTCTACGATTGATTCTATGATCATAAAATCTGCAAACTCAAAGTGTGTGTCAAAACAGTTTTATCATCTACATCTGCTCATGTTTAAGAAAAATAGCACAACATTGTATGAATTTCAGTGGAAAAGGGGTCAATTTCTAAAATAAGAACTTAGAACAGTGAGTTCCGTTTGTGTTTTGGTGTAAGTAAGTTTGACTCAGAAACCCTTGTCAGGAGAACTGTTATTAGTGAAAGAGGATAGAAGCTGCCAACTTTGGGTGATAATTTCTGGATTTCTCTGGATGCATATTTGGAAGAAACAGACAATTTAGTGCTGTATGTTTCTCAAAATATGAATGGCAACACACTGAAAGCAGTCAAATTATTTATTTAGTTAGTTAGTTAGTTAGTTTACTCTGTGTTTGCTGCATGCAAAGAAGAGGAACTGTGCTGCTACTGGTTAGAAAGGTTGTTTTGCAGAGGAATGCTTTCTGATCTGCATGCCCCTAGAGAAATCCTACTTGTTAAAAAACAAACATTGCTGAAAAATAGGTAAAATTTTTTCACTGGACTCAATAATGCTCATTTTAGGTAGGTTGGATGAGCAACTGTCATTCATTGAAAGAAGATTTTACCATAAACACCAGGTTGCAAGGTTCCTTTGCCAAGATCACCCTTTAAAACTGAGATGTTGCTATGCAGATTTCAGTATGAAATAACATGACAACTGTGAGCCTTCATTCTTTGTTTTCTCTTAGTCATTAGTAGTGTTAGTTAGTGGTGTTAAAAATACCGCTTTGATACCGCTGCAACTCCCAGCCTTTAGCTGAGGGTTGCTTGAGGGATTAGGCTATGATTTAAAGTGTTATGCACTGTCTCTTACCACTTGAGTCAGTTTACTGCCAGCTTGCGAAGATCTGCCTCTAGGGTGCATTGAGGTTGTGAAATGCTAGCAGGAATCGCTCATATTCTTGCAAAGCAGCCTGCTGAAATGACAGCCTGCCCGGCTTAAGCTGGATTCTGTGTTCATCTTTTATACTTTGGTTTTGGTTCTCAACCCTTCCAGGACACAAGGAGACACAACGGTATGAGACAATCCATTGTTTTCAGGGCGATGCCTAAAGTTAGCTCCGTGACACTATAATTTTCCCAAGTTTGATCACCTGCAAAGAATGATAGGTTAAAAATAGATATTGCCAGGAAGTAGAGGCCTTGACGTCTGTTCAAATAGCTAGGAAAAAAGGCTGATACTTGAGACACCTGAATCTGAGCTATACAACAGGCATGGATATTCTAGATGGAGTGGTGACCTAGTATTAAAAATAAAAGAAAGAAAAGGAAAAAAAAAAAAAAGGCAACAGCAACAAGGAATGGTCAATATATGTAGGAATTTCAGAAGACTCTTCTTCTTTTGATTTCTTCCTTCTTCCTTATTTTGTCTTTTTTTCCTTTTCTTGACTCCTGTACTACATATGCAGTTACTTTTTTGGTACGCATGCAAAACCTGATGATTTTAAACACATTACATTGCCATTGAAATTTCTTACACAAATGTGTATTTGTATATAACATTTGTGACACCCATTTTGCCTCCTACCATGGAAACAATGTCAAAATACACTCTTTTAAACACGAGTAACGCAGACATGATAAACCTAATCTGAAACACGGTCTAGCTTCAACCACTCTGTCTCTGCAAGCGTGTACCATAATGGCCTGAAACAATCTAATCTTCATAGATACAACATTTCACTTAACCTTCAGATCTCTTTCTAGTTTATGAGGAGAACAAGATCTAATCATTAAACTGTTTTTTAGGATATCAGAAATGAATGATTCTCTCACCCTCTACTTTGTAACACTGAGACCCGACAAGTAATAAATGAAGAAGGTCTGTAAAATTTATAAAACTTTGCAACATATATACATACATTTATGTTTTTATGCATATTATATGCAACATACTTACGATTCTATTCTTTGAATTTTTGCTAAAGAACTCAAATCTGGCAGGAAAGTTGAACCATCCACTCTTGTCCTTGACCATAATACTGTCTCCTCTTTCTAGCATAATGCATGGAAATAGAGCCTATACTCATGGAGGCCCTTAGGTGTAACTGATATTAAGGCTACTGTGGGAGCTGATAGCAGTTTCTAGTTCCCAGGTACAGGAGTGTGCTCTGGATCTGTCCCAGCTGTATGTTTGGGTGAGATCACTGTGTACACCCGTGTTTCTTCACACCCGAGAAACCTGTTATGGCTTCTGCTGCAAAGAATCCTGGGTGCTTGATCCAAAAAAAATCTGGAGTGTAGTCATTCAAGTTCACAAACTGGACAGTTGGAGAATTTAGACTTTGAATCTAATACTCAATTTAGATGTAGCTATTTGGAAATGTAGAGAATAAATGCTGTTCTCTGAGGTATTGGGACCTGACAGCCATCTGAAAAATGGTCTGCTTTCTTCTAGATGGTTGACCACCTTGCAGCCCTCTCCTGGACTTGAGCACTTTAACCTTGCCTATTTAATTTTGTTTCTCTTTTAGAATCTCCTTAAGGAACTAGGCTTCTGTGGCACAATAACTTATACCTTGTTTGAGATCTGTGTTTTCAAAGTTGTATTATGCATTTCTGTGATATAACACTGAGTACTTAAAAATCAATGGTCTAATGTATATGTTTTACAGTATTCAGAACTGAATTTTGTCTGAAAATATGTTAATATTTAAATGTACATAATGGCATATTAAATGTCCATAAAATATAAAGAAAAACAAACTATAAGCTTAGTGCACATACTGGCTCATTTGCGGAGCCAAAATAGATTGGCAAATAAAATTTTAACTGTTATTTCAAGTTAGGCAAATGGTTATTACATATATTTTAAGTATTTATGCAATCTGGATAAATACTCTGACTGTAAAAAAAAAATAATGTTTATAACCTAAAATACTATTCACCCACTTGAAGGTATTATTTTGTAGATAAAAACACTGCTTATGCATTGAAATTATTTTTTTACAGATGTGTAAGTTTTTCTTTGAACCTTCAGTTCTTTGTATTAGTGTATTACTTAAATGTCTGTCACAATAGGCTTACCTATATATTTATCTCTCTCCCCCTTGCTTCCAGTGAGACTTGTCACAGGGAACAATGTGTGGTGTCACAGCTGGCCAGTCTGGATTCCTGCTGAAATTTTCCCAAGGTGCCAGCCTCCCACACACACTCAGTGAAGGGCAGGCACTCCCTTCTGGTTCCCAATGAACTTTCTGACCTCAGTTTTCTAAGGCAGAAAAGTTAAAGTATTACTTTACATTACTTATCTCACTTAAAATTTGTGTTCATTTAATGAATTATGCTTTAGTTACACAACACTATAGGGTGTTTGCATTAACTGCACTACATAAAATATAATAGTGGGTTAATAGCAGAATAATTTCCCTATGGAAAATAATTATGGTTTTAATCCTCCTGGAGTTGGAATAAGATGCTGCGGGGATAAGAGAACTTATTATTGTTAACTCCCTAAATCCAACCATAACAACTGAACTGAAAAATTGGGTAAGTTTTTCATTCAACAAAATTATCATGACATAGAGTTGAGAGATATATACATATTATCCTTTCCAAGACTTCTATACTTTTTATGTCATTGGCAACTTTTTTTTTTTTTTGACTGGATCAAGCATTTAATTGTTTGATTTGTCTAGAATTTTATTTTAGAAGTCATTATTAAATCCATCAGGACCTAGAGCTGTGTTAGAATGATTTAATATCCCTATAAAATTCCCCTATATTTGCTAGGAGTTCTAATTATCACATTAAATGCACTGCAGTGACAGAAAAAATGTAACACATCAAAATGATTATAAATGGTTTTGAGAACTTGAAAACATTCTTTATGAAAGGATAAAGTACGTCTGTTGAAAATGCCTTTTAAACTAATATTTAAAAGTCATCGAACCTCTTTTCATTCAGTTGTTGATTGCATTATTGGAAATAACTGCTTATTTCCATTTTAAAGGGATGGCTAAGACAGTTTACTCACTTTCTGCAGAGTATAATGTTTTGTATACCTACAATGTTAAAAAGATTTTAAAATCACTAAATAAACTAATGAATTTTAAAGAGGTCAGAAACAAAATTTCCAGAGTAGTTGCACAAAATCATAACCATATGCATTATGACTATTAAAAACATATTCATGTTATAGCTTATATGTCAAATGCTTGTTGAGTAGGCATCTTTTTTATATTCTTTTATATTTGCTTGCCTCGTGGATGACCTCAAACCTGACACATGTCATAAAACCCAATCCTTAAAATGAACATAGCATTATTAATTTCTGCCTGGCATTTTCTGTGAGATTTACTGTTTTAAGACAAGAATGTTTTGTAAATGAATTAATTTCTTCTTGCAATAGTTCTGAGAATGAAGTAGATCTCATCTTTATTCAGGGAGAACAGGCATTTCAGCTGCTAAGGACACACTCATGTGGTGAGCTTTGGTGAAAATGCAACAGGCCAGTTTTTCGAAGAGCTTGGTAAGGCTTACTTAATTTTTTTCTGGTAGATTTTTCCTATCTAATTTCTCTTATAGTAAAGAATCTTTACAGGAAAGAACTATCTTATACTGAAGCACAGCATAATAATAATTAAAAAAAAGTACAGATTTTTACAGTTTAAGTAATGCGAAGGAGTTAAGTAATATGAAGTAGTTAAGTGACATAAAGCAAAGCATGTTTTAACTGTTACATGGGCATTTCTGATCTTCTCCTTCTGTATAATTTCAGTTCTTGCTGAGCTCTCTGAGTTTTCATTAGATAGCTTCATTAGATTGCTTTTTTTCTTTCCCTATAGCACTCTGTTTCATGGTCCCCTTATCATTCTGGACACATTTTCCAGCTTCTGTTACAAGTAAAAGAGGCACCTATGTGATTGTCTCATTCCCTACCTAAGTCCAATTAATTCCTGGATTATTGCCTCTCTGTGCATTGAATAGGACAGAGTCTTTTTGAAAAGGCTGGATGCTGAACACATCATTAAAGATCACCGTAAAGCATATGCATGCTGACAGAGGCAAGCTAAAGTTACCAGGGAAACCTCAGTTCTGCTGTTTCCTAAAATTTGGGGTGCTTAACTATGCAGCCATACAGTTCTTCTGTCTGCAGAAAACCAAACCAAACCAAACCAAACCACCCTGACGCCCTCTCTTTCACAGAGTTTCAACCTCCATCTAAATCTTCACAGAAACATAGAATCACAGAATGGTTTGGGTTCCACGGGACCTTAAAGATCTCCCCAGTCCCACCCCCCTGCCATGGGCAGGGACACCTCCCACCAGACCAGGTTGCCCAAAGCCCCATCCAGCCTGGCCTTGAGCACCTCCAGGGATGGGGCACCCACACCTTCTCTGGGCAGCCTGTGCCAGGGCCTCACCACCCTCTGAGTGATGAATTTCCTCCTAACATCTAATATAAATCTCCCCTCTTTTAGTTTAAAACCATCCCCCCTTTTCTTATCATTTTATGCCTGTGTAAAAATTGTGTTGTTGAACTAGTTTGACCATCACCAGGCCCCACAATACAGCCTTCAGCCACCTGAATTCGTGCACTAAGCACAAGTAGGAGTGCTGAGTGTCTGTGTCATGGTGTTGGCAGCACAGGGGCTGCAGGGGGGCCTCTGTGAGGAGAGGCCGGGGCTGGCCTGGGTGATCACAGCCAGACACAACCAGTTCCAGCTGGCTCTGCAATGGACCCACCGTGAGACACACCTGAGCCCACTGGCCAAGCTGGTGGCAATACTGGCAAAAAGGCTTTCAAGAAAGGGTAGAAAACACCACAGAGGAAGAGGAGGGGGGAAAAAGAGAGTGAGAAGCACCAGAGGGAACAGAGAGGTGGATGGTGGAGGAAGAGTGTTTTCCCTCAGTCTTTTAATGTTTGCTATCTTCCTTTGGTTTTGTTTACCCAACCCAAGTCTGTAGTTAATGAATGTTAGGCAATAAATTAGGTTAAATCCCCCAAAGTCAAGACTATTTTGCCCTTGACAGTAATTGGCAAGCAATTTCCTGTCATCTTGATCCACAAGCTTTTTCCTCCCATTCTGCCGAGGGTCAGGAGAGAGCAAGCAGCTGAGGGTGACAGGGCAACTCACCACGAGCAGAAGCTTGTTACCTTTCACGTGGCTGAACCACTAGCAGGGAAGAAACTCTCTCCCTACACAAAGGAATCACCTTAGCTCTTTTGTCTCCACCCAACTGTAAGGTTTCACCACAGTCATTTGACAGAACTATTAATAGTGAGTTTGAGATCTGGAGATGCATGCAGGTTATGCCCAAAGGATATGCCCTGGTGCCCCGGTGCCTGTCTCCTATGACTTGTAGCTTTTTTCTTTTTTTTTCTTTTTTTTTTTTTTTTTTTTAATCTCCTGAGATCATGCTGTGCTTTCTTTCCAATAGTTTCTGCATATACGCATTCCACCTGAATCACATGGGTTGGAAGAGACCTTAAAGGTCATCTAGTACCAAGACCCCTGCCATAGGCAGGGACACCTCCCACTAGATCAGGTTACCCAAAGCCCCATCCAGCTTGACCTTGAACACCACCAGGGAGGGGGCATCCACAACCTCTCTGGAGAACCTGTTCTACTGCCTCACCACCCTCTGAGTGATGAATTTCCTCCTAACATCTAATCTAAATCTCCCCTCTTTTAGTTTAAAACCATTCACCCTTGTGCTCTCATTATCTGATTGAGCAAATGGTTGCTCTCCATCTTTTTCATATGCCCCCTTTAAGTACTGAAAAGCCACGGTGAGATCTCCCTGGAGCGTCCCCTTTTAAGGCTGAACAGCCCCAGCTCTCTCAGTCTTTCTTTGTAGGAGAGGTGCTCCAGCCCTCTGATCATCTTTGTGGCCCTACCTGCCGCACTTTCTTCCATGTTCTTGCTCTGACCTACCTTGTGCTCTTCTTGCAGTGTCTTACTTCCACTCGTCTTCTTTTCCTACTCCTTTTGCTTCCCTCCAGTCTGTATCTGCATGCTCTTTGCTACATGGATTCAGTAGCAAAGACACGGAAAGCACAGGAAAGACATCCCACAACAATGTTCAGCATTTTGAAAAGGAGTGCCAGTAAAATCTTCTCCTAGCCTTTATGACTCTCATATACATGTGTGAATAGCACAGTTATTTCAGACAAACTTTGTGTGAATTATCTGTCATACACAAAGATGTTTCTGCTGGTCCTGAATGAACTAAGGTAGGTCTATTGTCAAATTTGGCTATATTCTCATAGTGATGCCAAAATCGCATCCCTGACAGCTAGGTGATCCTCCCACCAAATTTTGTTTCTGTCTTTAAAACATAAAAGCATAGGAGCTTTGTACTGAATGGCTGTAAGAATTTTTATAGTAATTAAGTAGTGTATTAAATGGTACGTTGTGCTTGGAAAATGGCTGAATAATTTTGTTTGAAAATTCCACAATTAAAAGTGATAATAAAAAAATAGCCACAACAGAAAAAACAACAACAACAACAACAACAAAAAAACAAACACCAAAATGTATGGATTATAAACTCAGTTAAATTCTCGTCGTAGAAAACTTTAGCTTGAATGGATGAAATTTTGCAAAGTTGTAAACAACCCAAGACAGGCTTTTATGATATTGAAAGTGTTGGGCAACCGTACTAACACATTTCAATCTGGTATAAAGAATGAATCATTATTTCAGTATATGTCCCTATTTTTGATATACCGCTTAAATTGTTTGCATTGGAAAAGCTTAGTCTAAGACAGTGATTCATACAGACAGCTTTTTCATTAACGCGCAAGATCATATTTTCCGATCTGAATAGCTTTACCATATCTCGGAGCTCTGGTAATCAGTGCATCCGCTACCGTACTCATTAACTGCAACAGATAAAAACTGTCACTAGAGAAGCATAAACCCTCAACAGTTAATAAATGAAGACAAGTTTGCTTAAGTATTTCAACTTTATTACATAGTTGTTTCCATGAACAGGTTAGAAAGACGAAATGTCACATATGCAAAGATAATCTGGAGTATTAAAACCAAAATGTAGAGACAGTTGCTTAGAAAATAAAAGAGAGAGAATAACACATTGAGAAGATGCAAATTTGATGCATATGAATCTTGCATTACTTCATCATCATTATAATAATTATTACTAATATTAGTTTATCTCTTTTTGAAGCTCTTACTAATTTTTGTCTGGGAGAAAAATTTGTTGCCTTAGTACATTTGACAGTTTGGTTGGACTTCCAAATCTGGAATGATCTCCTTGACTATGAAGCCATCTGGCACTGGCCCTTAAGTTTTTCCACAATTCATACAGGCCAAATGCACAATGAAGTGTAATACTTTCACAGCTAGCTGCCTCAGATTAGCTCCCTACATAAAGTCAACCTGGTTTCAGAAGATTTGTAAGTGGCTTTTAAGAATTTTTGTAGGTGTTTAAGAATCTGACTTCAAGCATTGGCTTTTTTTAAGTGTTGACCACTACGTCCAATTTGTAACACACACACACACAAAATAGAATGTTTGAATTTTGAACGTGATCTATGCATATAGATCTATGCATAAGCTGAGAGTTTTCTACATTCCTGTTAATTAGAATTTTTTTTTAAACTGGCAGTTCTGATATAAAATAGAATTGAAATTTTGGCAGTAAGTGAATCTAAGAATATGGATTTGTCAACTTCAGCTCCCAAGACACTACTTTATTTTTAGACCTAACTGTCATAGTATGAAACTGCTAATCAGGCAAATACAACACAGAAAAACAAGTTGAAAAAATTATTTTTTAGGTAATATTTTCGGCAAAGTATACCAGTAGTCACAGAATAGTACTACTGATATAATTAATCCATCAAAACACAGATCAAAAACGACTAGATTTGGCCTAGCATCCATTGAGTTAGTACTTACTTCTATTTTATACCTTGCATAAAACCTGGGCAAAGATACATAAGATCTGGATATAAAGCATATCTCCTGGCAGTAATAAGGTTCCAGTTCAGATAATCTAAGTAGAGAATCTGCTCATCTTTAGAAAACCTCAGGAAAAGTGCATATATGATGGTTTCAACAATGAATTTCATCCCTACTCAGTCTCCCCTACAAATACAGAACTGAGTTTTGATATGTGGTATGACACAAATACTGTCAACCAAAATACGAATGATAGAATAAAAAAAAATAAATCCCTCTGCCATATGATTTTACTTTGAAAATGGGAAGCAGGCCATGAAAGATGTCATTTTTATTATTAAAATCTTATGCCAAAGAAAAGTAAAGCAATATATGGGGGGGGGAGAGGGGGGAAGTAAAACAAAGCTGTTTTCTAATTCTGGTAATTAGAATTTTTCTAATTCTGGTAAAAGACTGAGCAAGTAAAAATCAGCTTTTAAATATATTACTTATATATTAAATTCTGGTAATTAGAATTTTTCTAATTCTGGTAAAAGACTGAGCAAGTAAAAATCAACTTTTAAATATATTACTTATATATTTATATATAAGTTATATATATATATAATATATATAACATATATATATATTTAAATATATTACTTTACACATAAGGTATATGCACTAAAAATTGAATGCATCTTCTTAAGCATGTAATGTTTTCCTAGCTTTTGTGTCATGACATTTTACATTTGGGAGAAGATTGCCCTAGTTATCAATGGAAGAGAGAGCAGAACAGACTGAAACTCAGAATATTCATCCTATTTGTATTTTCGATAGGGACTTAGCTTTTATTCTTTCTGTAAGCAAGACTGTCTGAACAAACAAAACTATAGTGTGCACATACTGTGGCACCATTTTTAGGGCTCCCACACAAGAGTTGATTTCTGTGAGAAAATCACAGCTTTTCCCCAAGCACAGTACTTGCTCTATTTAGGAATTGTGAGGCCTGGGATGAGGGCAGGCAGAGCTTAGAAAAACCTCGTGGGCTGCCTCAAACCTGCTTCTGCCTCAGTTGTTGCCATGGAGCTTTGGAGAGTTTGACAATTCAGGGCAATCACTGGATCTAATATTCGCTCCCCATTTTCATGCTGTTTTTTAAAGAGGCTCTGGCTAACATTTGCTGAGGAGGATTTCTGTCCACAAACTCAGCAACCTGTACTAATACTGTCAACTAGGGTCTTGACATTTAAGAAAGGGATGCTGAGTAGAAAGCTGAGGACATCTAAACCTGCCCAAGGGAGTCCATCAGATCCGGGAGCCTAGAAAATCCAGCATTGTTCCGTGTACAGGTGTAAGTTAGGTTTACATTATTTCTGTTGAGCTAGAAGTTAAAACATGGTTTTGCAGCTCTCAAGGTAGTGATCAGAATACACAACGGGATGCAGCTGTGCAGGTCTAATTTATATTTAGCAGTCCACAGCTGATTACACCTCTCAACTAGACCATGTAGCCATAGCACAGCAAGGCTCTCAAGAACTCCTCGCTTCTCCCTACTCTATCTGCAGCAAGAGTTTCGGTTATCTCTGGTTTCCATCCTGAGTCTGAACCATATCTGCACCATCTATCTGTTCATTTTAAGAGCTCTTGACTGGACACTAGGATACTGTACAGTAAGATGAGAGATTAGCATTTCCTTCCTGCATGGTACGATGAGAAATTTTCATTTCCTTCATACTTCTCTGATTGTAGCACTCTGAAGGAATTGATAACCTTTGTTAAAATGTGTTGTGAGAAGCAATAGTTTCTCAATAGTTTGACGAGAGTCATAATATTGAATTTCATATAAAATCCAGACTTCATAAAGCAGAATGTGAATTTGGGAACGGGGCTCCTAGACTGAGTAACCTTGCTGTCGTATGCCAGTTGGTAACAGGCCTGTGCCAGGCTCATGCTGCTCTTCCCTGCTGTTGATGTATCACTGTATGCCTCTGCTACACATATGTTGTGAAGGGGAAAGAGAATTTGTGGAAGGCTCCTTGCTGAAAGGTTATCCATCAATAAGAATAGTGCCACGGTCAGCAGGACTTGTGCAAAATATCCATTCCAACTTGGGATATTCTATGATTCTGTTCAGACACATGGTCTGATTTTTGGGTGGTTCTGTGTGGAGCCAGGAGTTGGACTCGGTGATCCTTGTGGGTCCCTTCCAACTCAGGATATTCCACGATTCTATTCTATGAAAAGCTCTGCAGGGTTTGCTGCTGGCACATTTCTGTGTCTCAACTCCAATGAAGATGGTATCAATTCTATTGGTCCCTGCTGGCACACAGCCTGACAGCCTCTCTGAACCTGCCTGAAACTGAGAGCAGGGTTTTCTGATGTTTACTCACAGTGGTATGACCCCACAGAAATGCCTTGAAGGAGACCTGAAGAGTGAACTGATGGGGTTGGCTTCCCTCTCTTTCCATATAACCTCCTGACGCTTTGCAGTACAAAAAGGCCTAAAGAATGTTGGGCAGAATTCTTGTTTTTTTTCCCTGAAGGTATCAGAACTGTAAATGTCAGAGTGTAAACATTTGCAAGAGGTTTCCTCTAAGCATGATTTTCTGCAGTTCTCCTGACAGTGATTCATGCACTGCTCATACAGCTCCTCAAGTACCAGTAATCAGGGAAGTGTCTTTAGCAATTATGCTGTTTAGGCCTGATCACATCATCTCTAGCTGACAAGACAGTGGCACTGCTTGGACTTGATAAAAGCACCTGCAGCAGGTGGAGGCCTCCAGCAGCTATTTTTCTTCCCTTGGCAGGGACATCTTACATCTGGTAACATGTTCAATTAATATACAATACGTGATATTTTTCTCAGGTTTATCACATGTTCCGCTGACTTGAATGGGCTATTTCTGTTCAAGCATGTACCTATTGTTGCAAGGATTTACAATGTAGCATGACCAGCCTGTTAATGCTTCTTGAGATGATCTGCGGCTAATCAGCATGTTCAAATGCCCTTGCTTCATGCTCTGTAAGTGATACAGAAAGTAAATTGTGCTTCACATTCATTTTCTCTTTAAAGGAGAAAGAGACTCTGAACTGATTTTTCGGGAAAGGAATGAAGTGGGTTCTGCTTACTCTGAAGTAGGAAGCTCACCTTCTCCTAAGATCTAAGGATACCCTCGGATATAAGAAGAAAGGACTTCCACGCCATGCTGTATGCTTGGCAGTGCCTGCCCCCAGCCGTGAGACAGAAGTTGCCACTGCATTGTATTTATTACCTGCCTCCAACCTACTGCAGTGGTTGGCATCCATGCCATGTATTCCTACCACCGATGCCAATAGGTTGTACTCCACCAAATAAAAACTTCTGAATTCATCATCTTGGATACTGCTTAAGAGAGAAAGTATGAAGATAGAACATATCAGGTAAAAATTTAAGGTGGTCTTCAAGGCACCATAATATTGGTTTTCAGTAGATCTGGATTCCCAAGAAAAGAACTCTGATTTGAGAGTTTGATGCTAGGGCTGGGAGGAGCACACTGAAGTGCATGTTCTTGTCAGCCTACTCTTTGCTAGTACTTCAGGTAGACAGCTTTTTTTTTATTATTATTATTTTTTCTCCAAAGGTAAGTCAGGAATAGAAGTGAATGAACAACCTCTTATAGGAAAAAAAAAAAAAGTGTGCTAATGAAACATTTATACACCACCAGTGCAAAAGTCTGGAATTAAAAATTGAAAAGCCTATTCATATTACAATTTGCTTTCAGGATTGGCACTAATTGGCAATACTTTTGGCAGTCTCAACAGGGAGGGCAAGAACTGAATAAGCGTGGAGGCTTATTCATCCAAAGAAGTGGTGATCCCAGGTCAGGTTTGATGCATGTTTACTATGCAGAGAGGGAAGCAGTGCGCTGTTGTTGCCAGTAGCATAACAGGAGAGGCCTGCATTTGCCAGAGCTCCCAGTCTTGTCTAGGGATTTCCTCAGGTGCTAACCCCACCCACTCAGTGTGTTTTGATTTTTTTTTTTTTGTAGATGTGAACCTTTGTCTAACTACACAGAGTTAAAGCAAAAGGAGAATATTCTGAGAAGTATAAAAAGAGTTTGATGGAACATTGCCTAGTTCTAACAGGCAATGATTTGAAGAGGATTAATGTCATAAAACTATGTGATAGCTATTTCAAAGCTCTACATTTTGCATTTGACACATTAAAGCTATACCATGGGACAGTTGTTTTCTTTGCTACAGGTCTCATTCTATTGGTTCTAAATTCTTCCTGAGTTGCACACACTTTCTCTGTGGCTTTTCTCTGGTTTACTCAATACACTAGCCTAATAAACTGCTACTATCTTCTGTTTCTTTGCCTGTCACTTTTACCATTGTGGTGGTTTTACTCAGGTAGGCAGCCAAGCTCAACCCCACCGCTCTCTCACTCCCCCTCCTCAAAGGGAAGGGGGAGAAAATACGATGCAAAGGGCTCAAGGGTTGAGATAAAGATGGGGAGATCGCTCAACAGTTATTGTGACGAGCAAACAGACTCAGGGTAGGGAGATCATAAGATTTATTGCCTATTAATAACAAGCTAAAGAAGTGAGAAACAAAGGAAAGAAACCAAAAACACCTTCCCCCCATCCACCCTCTCCTACCTTCATCCCCTGAGTGGCGCTGGGAAATGGGGAACGGGGCCTGCAGTCAGTCCCTAACTTAATCTGCGCAGCTCCTTCATGGTCACTCTCTGCCCCTGCTCCACGTGGCGCCACATGCTGCCACGGGCGGCAGCTCCCCCCAGGCCCCCTGCTCCTGCGTGGGCTCCTCTCCACGGGCTGCAGCTCCGGCCCGGGGCCTGCTCCTGCGGGGGCTCTCCATGGGCCGCAGCCTCCTCCAGGCCACATCCACCTGCTCCACCGGGGGCTCCTCCACGGGCTGCAGCGTGGAGATCTGCTCCGTGTGGGACCCGTGGGCTGCAGGGGGACAGCCTGCTCCACCAGGGGCCTCTCCACAGGCCGCAGGGGAACTGCTGCTGCCTGCCTGGAGCACCTCCTGCCCTCCTGCTGCACCGACCTGCAGGTCTGCAAGGCTGTTTCTCACTACTATCTCCCTCCCAGCTGATATTCCCCAGCTGATATTCCCCATTCTTTTCTTTTTTCTTTTTTCTTAAATCTGCTCCCATGGAGGCACAAACACCATTGCTTATTGGCCCGGCTCTGGGCACTGGTGGGATCTTTATCTAACCTGGCGCAGCCCCTGGATTCTTCTCGCAGAAGCCACCCCTGTGGCCCCCTGCTACCAAAACCTTGCTGTGCAAACCCACTACAACTGTACATCTACTTCTCTGAGGCCCTGCTATCATTTATTGGGAAAGACCCTGATCCTTACCTTTGAGGCCCAGTAACAAAATCAATAGATATTTCTCTACGTCTTTTCATGTTGTCTCATGTATAGCTAAGATTTACTGACCATTCTTCTATACCTTGTCGTGCTTTTTGCAGTGTTTCCCTTACACCTTGTCACCTTGTGCCAAACTTGTCAATGAATATCTATTAGCCAGTCACTGTTCCAGTTCTTCAAGGCCACAAACAACTTAACTATTTGCCAAGCATTAACAGCTGAGTATATGTATGTCATTCAGAGGGGAGGGCGAGTTGCGTTTTATTTCTCTTGTATTTTTTTTTTCAGTTAGCTGACTTAAGATCATTGTGCAGCACACACTGTGAACAGTTGCACAAAACCTTGGAACTGTTTTCCTTAATTATAAATGATGTGATGATTGTCTTTTACTTCCAGTTTGTGTGGTGCTGACCACAACTTGTGGGGAGGGGGCATGATTCTGCTGGAAGGGAGGAGGGGGAGGAAAGGAGCAGTGGTGGTGTAGAAGTAGTCCGCTGCTGATGGGAGATGAGAAGTGGGAGGCTGCTGTGTGTGCTAGGGCAGGACAGAAGGGGAAAGCTGGGCAGGACTGCCCCACCAAATGTACGTAATGCCTGACAAGAGGTGCCCAAAGCTTACAAAAGCTTGGCCATCTTCTTAAAAATGTTTTCAAAATGAGCTTCTCAAGCTGTGGCAGATATGCAGTGTTTTGCCGTGGAGTATATCACTGATTTGTGACAGCGAAGCGTAAGCAACATTTCCACCAGGACAGAAAATGTTGTAAACTTCTATTTTTGCAGCTTCTGGCTTTGGCTAGAACTACGGGCAGCACGGCAACCCTCTCCTGTCAGCGTAAGATAATGCTACCAGAGCACGTGATCTGGCACAGTCTATAGGCCAGAGCAGAACAATACTCTCACTTGTCTTCAGTAACTCTGGGGTGATATTAAAAATCTTGAGTGCTTTCTCAGATTTCAATTTATGGCATAAATTAGAGCAGTTCGGTGACTATTCTAATATACGCCTTGCTGTCCCCAGATTACAGGGGCTGTTCTGGCAGCTATAATAGCTGTGTAGAAGCACTTTGTCTAACCTCTATTTTTTCCAGTCTAGTCTCATGCGGTAAGAGAAAGAAAAAGGAAGTGACAAAGATCTGCAGCATTGCTTTTCACCACCTGGCAATTTTCTTACACATTGAAAATTCCCAGTTAGGAAATTAAGCCAGTTATTCTGCTACAGGAATGACACTAAACCAGAGGCTGAATCTGACTGGAGGAGGGTTGGCTTTAAAGTCTGGGGACTCAAGAATTACAAGTAAGTCCAGGTTTCGGAGGTGCAGAAGCCGGTGTACAGAACCTGGTGTACTAGAGAGGAACTCTTCTATCTGGTTAGCTAAAGTTGTTATGGTTAGGTTTAGAGAAGTATATATGTATAATTTATTCAACCATTATGTTTTTTGTGTGTGTGTGTGTGTGTGTGTGTGTGTGTGTGTTTCCTGCATATAGCTCATTTTTTCTTATCACTAAATGCAGGTATAGACAAATTTCTGGGTCAAATACTCTAGGGACTATTTTAATCCTCTTCCCCAACAAATTAATTTCTAGGCATTTTAAGGACTTGATCAAAGTTCTGTCAAGAAACCATAGAGAACTATCAGTATGGTTACAACCGACTATCCTGCTTAAATATCTCATTCAAAGCAGAGAAAGACTGAGATCTGGAGCATTTTATGGAGTCATTTTTCCTTCCACTATCAATCTGATAATCCACAAAGTCATCATAACATTAAAAAACTTTTTTTTTTTTTCATTTACCATCTGGGAATACTGGATAACTGGTCAGATCACAAATCTGAAAAGAGGAGAATACTTTCATTCTCTTCCTACTTTCATTATCTATGTACTACGTTAATTAGAGCACATCAATTTCTTCTACAAAATGAAGATGATATCTACTCTATAGTGATGCTGTGAGACTTTATTCATTACCAAAGCGCTTAATCTGTTTTGATTCCACAATTGGATTAGCCCAGGGGACCCTGGGCTGCACAAGCATGGGCAAATAAGACTCTGGCATCTGTGTATGTACAAGTGTATATATATATATATATATATAAAAATATAATATTGGCACATCAGATTAGGACCTATGTTATGATTACAGACATCTCAGGACAAAAAAAAAAAAAGAAAAAAAAAAAAGGAGAGTGTTTTAAAGGAGTGTTGTTTTAAAAACTGTAAAGGCAATCAGGTTTAAAAGCCATTTAGGTCCTTAAAGATGAAGGAGTTCCCTAGGAGGATTTGCAAAAGCTTTCGGGCGCCTAACTCCTATGATCTGCTTTGGTTTCAGTGCCTTTGAAAGCCCGTCCACAAATCCCAATGTCAACGCCCGTTTCAAAGTCAAACACCCACACGGACTTCGCTGCAGACGATAGATAGCCCTTCGCAAGTGACGCCGGGCTGGCGAAGCCACCTCTGCACGCCCCCGAGAGCTGTTTCTTCTTCTTCTTTTAATTTTTCCTGCCTCGTTTCGCTCCGGAGGAGCACCGGGGAGGAGGGAAGGCTGCCGTCACGTGGAGCACCTGCCCCTAATTAACCCGCTGCCATCACCCCTCCGCACAGCGCAGCGCGGGTCCCGCTCCCTGCCCTCCATCCCTCCTCCCCAGACCCCCGAGACCCCCCCCCTTTCCCCAGACCCCCCCAGCCCGGTCCCCGCCCGTTACCTGCCCGAGCGCTGCGCCCGCCCCGCGCCGCCAGCTCCGCCCGGCTCCGCGCATCTCGGCGCGGCCCCGCCTGCAGGCGCCTCCCGCCGCCGCTCCACGGCGCGGCTCGGCTCGGCTCGGAGCCCCCCGGCCATGGCTGAGAAAGTTTCGGCGGCGGAGCGGCCGCGGGGCGCCGGCTCCTCTTGCTCCGGCTCCTCCTCCGGCTCCGAAACTCTCTCCGAGGAGGGGGAGCCCGGGCCCGGGCCGGCAGCGGGGCGGCGGCGGCCGGGAGAGCAGCCGGGGAGCCCCGGCGGGGGGGCGGAGGCCGCCGCGTCGCTGGAGGAGCGGGACGAGGAGGTGCGATGGGGATGGGGACAGGGATGGGGATGGGGAGCCGGGGTGGGCTGCGAGCCCCCGGTGCCGCTCCGCCACCCCCCGGTGCCGCTCCGCAGCATCGCCCCGGGGCGCCCTGGTGGTTTCCGCGGCCCCGGTGCTCGCCGCTTGGGGCTGCCGCTGGGTGAAGCTTCTGGCTTTGGGGGTTTTGTTGTTGTCATTTATTTATTTATTTATTTATCTATTTATTTATTTAGTCTGGCGGGGTTGTTCTGGGCTTTAAGCGGTGTCGCTTGCGCTAGCGGATCACCTTTGGGTAGCGTCGCTCCGAAGCAAACTCTTCAATGTCAGAGGGAAGCGATGGGCAAGGCTCCCGAACTACGGTAATCCCCTCGGGAGAGCTGGTGGCAGGCGGTGGATTATGGAGGAGCTCCGTGGGTGACAGATCCGTGCACGATACACGGATACGCGTGCTGTTCCCCTCCCTTGTTCCCCTCCCTTCCCTCCTGATCGAGCTGCAATACCTGCTAGCGGCACGCTCGGGGGGAAGCAAAACAAAACAAAAAACCCTGCGTGACGGTAAAATCACCTTTTTGTACCTGAGACGGCTTTTTTTTGTTATTATCATCGGATGTGTGGTTTGTACTCCTTGAAGGTATTTCTTTCCCCGACCCCTGAACCAAGCACACTGTATTTTCCCTGACTGCTGCTTTAGGTTCGCCTCAGTTCACAGTCGCTTGCATGCCTCACTGTAGTGGCAGAGTTACCTTTTATTGTGGGCAACTTTTTGATCTCCTTTTAGGTGAGGTTTCTTCATTCCGTGCCTTTACACGGCTGTCTGCGCAAAGGCTTTTTGGGAGACCCTGGCATCTTTAAGGGGATGTCTGTGAAGCACTGGCTGAAGTTATTTGCAGCTTGTTCAGCTGTGGTTGCTGAGAATGTTTCCTTCTATAGTAACAGCTTGTTTATGTAGCTACTGTTTTCCGCTTCACCCACTGGTGCCTCCTCTATTCAGTTAACGCACGGTGATTTGGATCCAAAAAAACCCCGTTTTTATTCCTTTTTTACTTCAAATGCTCAGTCTTGGATCATCTTCCTGGTCTAATACAACTATGTCATCTCTTAAGGGGCAGAATTGGTTTACAGCATGGTCCATCTCTGGTAGCAATAACAGAAGAATAAATGAGGGTATATATACATTTAATCCGTTCTTTTATAGAATATGAACTTGCTTTATTCCCCAAACTGAGTAGAAGGTCTGTAGTTGATGTTACAATGGTGCTTACTGTTAGGTAATTAATGTATGTTGCTTCTCAGCATGTCCTGTACACGTACGCTGGAGGTTGTGCTTACCACAGCTATGTGGTGTCTAGTTGGTTGGGTGCTCAGCTGGTAAGCCTGCAAAATATTGCGTAGAAACACACAAAGCTTGCCTGTTCAGTTAGCTGACCTCACAGTCACTGGCAGACCAGTTAACTTCTGATTAAGGCCGGTTATTTTGGTGTGTGCTTTGGAGGTGAATTACAGGCACCTTCTGAGCTGAAAATATAGGAGAGTTAAGACACCCCCCCCCCCAAGTCAACATTGAATTCATTGGAATTTGGAAACTCTGCATGGGCAATCAGATACCTCATCTGCAGTTAGTAATTCTGGAAGAGACCAGTGTAAACTCACTTTAATGTAGTGGGGAAAGGTTATTTAGAATATACAACCTTCTCCCCTCTTCGTTATTCCTCGCTGATAGATTGTTTCATTATTTAAAAAACTGACCTTTTTTATGTCTGTGTTTTTTGTGCTTTGGTTTTGCTAGCCCTTCCATTTTGTGGAACCAGTGCTTGCAGCTGAATTCCAGTGTACCTGCAGAGCCACCTGACAAAGCAACCTGTATAATCATCATTATTTTTTTTTTCCGTGCAAGGACACCAAAATGCATTAGAGTGCAGAAATGAACCAAGGCACACTAACGTAAAACTGATGTATCATCTTTGTTACTTCCACACTGAAACCTGTAAGGCTAGTGGAGAAAGACAAGACTAAGGTGTGAGATGAACATACAGATAATTTCAGACTTCGTGCTGCCTGCCAAAAGCAGACCAGTGAGAGAAGTTCCAGAAGATCCCATCTTCATATTTACGTTCCACTAATTAGTGTCAAAGAATGAAAATGTTGATGTTCTGTCTTCTCAGTTCTTTTGGTTCCAGTACTTGGTCATGCTCATTCAGGTTTCATTTCTCTCTTGCCCTGTCCTTGTTCCTTTGGCAGCTTGGCAGTGGTGAGTCTGTCACTGCTGTTCAGTGTCCATCAGACAGCCGTGAAACTGACTGTGCTGATACTTCCCTTGCTGCTACTTCAGCTGTCCCTAAATTGTTTAGGGCTGTGACATAAAATTTATTTTCGAGCTAAATGAGTAATTAGAAAGCATGCACATTTTCCCATACACTCTATGTGTTGTTCCAGTAGAGCTATTTATTCTCCTGTGACGTTGTATATAATATTCTTGACAACTCTGATCTTGTCTCTTCCTAGACCTTTTCTTTAGACTAAACAACTCCAGTGGCTTTAATCTTTTCTTATAGAACGTGTTTCCAGACATCTGATCATTCTAATTGCTGTCTTCTGGACTTTTTCCAGCTGGTCACATCTGTCATGAAGTGTGACATCAAAAAACAGGATACCATACTCAAATTTAGGTCTTGCAAGAGCTGACTGGAACAGGAGGATTACTTCATTTGTCTCTCAAGGGATGTTACTGTATACAGCCCAGGGTGTTCTTTTGCAGTTTGTAATGTGGTATGATTTTTATATCCTTTTCTGAAGAATTACATCAACATCTGTATTTTGCTAAAAACAATGGTTCTGCTCCTCTACCTCAGTGAAGGAAACTTAGTGCTGTCACTTAAAGTAGGGGTGCTTCTTTTATGTCCAGAAGTTCAACAGTAGGACTGAAAGATTGATAACTGGTGTTCTAAGTATCACATCTGAAAGAGTTAATTTCTGGAGGGAAATGGGGCAAGGAGGTCAGGGTGGGAAGAGAAGATGCATTGCTTTTCTCCATCATTGTTATTTCGTCTACTGTTCCATAGAGTTCACCTTAAAAACAAAAACAAAAAAACACAACAAGAACAAAAAAGCAATGAAAGAAAAGTAGTCTTTTCTCTCATTTCATATATGCAAGAGCATAATCTGTTAGGTTAACAGATTATGACCATTAGTTAATAAAGTGTTTTTGGTGTCTTACTCTGAGATCTTAGACACACAAAAATGAAACCCAGCTTTAACCTTATGTTGGAAGACTTTGCTTCTGGAGCCTCAGTGCATTCGAATGCTGTGGAAAGCAAAAGCATGAAGTTCAAATTAATTCAAGCAAATAGTTTGTCTGTGCTCTTGTGACATGAGTGAGTGGCTATGCTGTCAGAAGCAGGCATAATGGAACTGCATGGTGAAGAGCACTCAAGGCAAATTCTGTGTTGGAGATGGCACACCAGATTGGGACTACAGGGAAAGGGATAAATGCAAAGTGCCCCAGGATTTTCTCATTTTCATTTCTGCTACATTTCTAACTTTTGTACACTAGTCTTCCTTTTGGCAAAAAAAGTGACTGTGAAAAGGAAGCTTGTTTTATGAGGCTTATTGAAACAAATGGTGCCAAATGTCACTGGCTGCATTAGTTGCTCTCATTCAAAATGCTTTATAGACTTTCAGTCAAGCATGGGATGTACCCTTTGTAGATGGTGGCTTCCAAATCTTAATGTTTACAGGGCATGTGAGAGCTCCCTTGGGTTAATCATATTTCTTAAAAAGAAGGTGAAGGCAAGCTATAGGTTCCTTGCCAAATCAGTAATCTCAAGGATCTGAAGTTTTGTATGTGTTGTGTCTTCTCCATTTCTGTTAGCTGATCTACCGAAACAGCCTGTCTTTCTGCAAACCTTGTCACGCTAACAGGGAATACACTCTGCTTACCATTGCACAGTAGTAATCTGGGGTGGATCAGTAGTTTTTCAGAGAACAACGTTTTGTCACATAGCACATCTGTTGTCATTATCTGAAATGGTTCCAAAAGCTGCTGAACCTGCCAGCGTCTGCTGAATTACCATACTGGATCCTCTTTTTGCATTATTTTGGATACTTCAGATGCTTTCTAAAAAACAAAACCAAGAAAAAAAATAGGGGCAAACGTAGTATTGTTCTCAAACTTTAATTAATTTTCTGTAAATTGAATCTTTGGTATTGAGACGTGGCTGTCAAAGTTGATGAGAGTTGGACCTGCATTGAAAAGATGAGCAACATGAAAAAAACAGGAATTCTGATGGAAAAATGTCATTGGCCTTTGAAAAACATTGTTCCACATTTTTCTGCACGCTATCTAGTTGGTGTGTGTCATGTATCAAAAAGATCCTTCACTGTGCAGAAAGACGTACAAAAGCTTTATCTGTTGTTGCTTATATAGAAATACCTGAATATCCTTTCTTGTTGTTCATAGTCCAATCTGTTGTGGCTTCAGAGGACTGTATGGTAGGAATTTTTTACTGGGAAGCTAAGATTCTGTCGTGAAAATATTCGTAGCAAGGTGACAGGGGCGGTGAAGAGAGTGTTGCTCTGAAAGCTGCTCTTTCACACATTTGAGCTTAAGCATATGTCTGCTGGAGAGCTACAGTCCTTCCGTATTACAGATTGTCTGCCAGATCTTCACCCCAACAAAACTGTAATTTGGGGGAGGGGGAGAAATCAAAATGCATTGGGATAAAGTAAGTGACAAGTGGTGGTAATGTGTGCATGTGCATCCATATGTAATGGAGATGGTTGCAATTCCATCACAATGTCACTGTGACCCAGCTAGCAGTAACGTTTCTGTTGATTTTTCTTTTTCCCTTCTTGCTTGTCCTGCCGAAGTGCTAACTGTGGGACACGCTTGAACAGTGTGGGAGATATCATAGGGACTTCTTTCAATTGTTTCAGACTTTCTTGTCTCTTGACAGTGATGGATCACTCCCTGTTATTGCACACCCTGAATGCTGCAGCTACCTAAAGATGAATTGCCTAATTGCAAGAGTGTGATCTTTAGATCACACTAAGGAATGGTAATGCAGTCATAAAATGTATACTTCTGTGTTAATGTGATTGCAGTGGGATTAACTAAAGACTCATCTAGTCTAGTACACGCTTCAAACTGTTTCTGTGTCATGTGAGGCGGAGAAACAACACTGCTTTTGTTTTTAGATATGCTTGTGATAAGTTTCTTATAGAATTAAATACTTCTTACCTTAAGTCATTGTAGGGCTGTCTCAACAGTCATTTAAAAATGCTTTTTCTTATTCCTCACACTAAAAAAAAAAAATGTTTCTCTCATATCCAGAGTTTGAAGGAGACCTTTAAGGTGCATGCTGATGTTGTCGTGGGTTGACTTTGGTAGGGTGCCAGCTCAGCTGGTTTCTGCTCTTCCACTCCTCCTACTCAGAAGGACAGGGAGAAAATAAGATGGAAAAACTTGTGGGTTGAGATAAGGATGGGGAGAATACTCACCAACTGCTATCACAGGCGTAAAAAGGTTTGGCTTGGGTAAGACCTTTTAATGTATTGCCTATTGCTAACAGACTAGAGCAGCAAGAACTAAAAGCAAATGAAAGATAACTAACCCCCATCTACTCTCTTCTACCTTTATCCCCCAAGTGGCGCAGGGAAACGGCAAATGGGGGCTGCGGTCAGTCCCTGACACTTCGTCTCTCTGGTCATGGTCACTCTGTGGGGTCCCTCCCACGGGATGCCGTCCTTCCCAAACTGAGCCTGCGGGGGCTGCCCACAGGCAGCAGCTCTTCAAGACCTGCTCCCACACGGCTCCGTACCACGGGGTCCATCCCCCAGGAGCAAACTGCTCCAGCACGGGTCCCCCACGGGCGGCAGCTCCCCCCAGACCCCTGCTCCTGCGTGGGCTCCTCTCCACGGGCTGCGGCTCCGGCCCGGGGCCTGCTCCTGCGGGGGCTCTCCATGGGCCGCAGCCTCCTCCAGGCCACATCCACCTGCTCCACCGGGGGCTCCTCCACGGGCTGCAGCGTGGAGATCTGCTCCGTGTGGGACCCGTGGGCTGCAGGGGGACAGCCTGCTCCACCAGGGGCCTCTCCACAGGCCGCAGGGGAACTGCTGCTGCCTGCCTGGAGCACCTCCTGCCCTCCTGCTGCACTCACCTGGGGGGCTGTGGGGCTGGTTCTTTCCACATCTTCTCACTCCTCCCTCTCACAACCTGCTTCATGATGATTTTTAGCCTTTCTTCAGTCTGCTCTCCCAGAGGCCCAGCCAGAGTCGCTCCCTGGCTTGGCTCTGGCCAGCAGTGGGTCCCTTTGGAGCCGGCTGGAGATGGCTCTGACCTGACATGGGGCAGCTGCTGGGCTCTGCTCACTGCAGCCCCCTGCAGCCCCCTGCTACCAAACCCTTTCCATGTGAAGCCAACACATATTTGCACCCTTACAGACGCAGAAACATGCTGGGAAGAGGAGAGGCTCATGGTTGTGGGTTTTATCTAACACAGCTGTGTTGTTGCCTGGGGTTCTAGATTATCTGATCAATAGTAATATTTGCAGCTCCTTGGAGTGACTTTTCCAGACATCTGGTGTGTATAAATAAGCCTATAACTAGAGCATCTCCCTTCCCACTTGGAATAAGTGAGAGCTGAAGAAACCGATTCATACACTGAGTTGCGTATCTGTTTTCCTGTGCCAAAACTGTTTGGGTAGTTAAAATCCTCATGAAAGGCAGTGGGTGAAGACCTGATAATTCTATAAATCTAATGTTCAAAACAAAATTTGAATGCATTCATAAAAGTGGGCCTCTTGTGCCCTTTAAGTTTTACAAGCAAGGTAAAATAGTCCAGTCTAGTCTTAGTATTTTAGTATCTACAGTATCTGCATCTTTAACTGTGAAATCGAATGTGGAGAAACACCTTTCCTGAAAAGCTGCAGCTCTATACAAGGAGAAGGACTTCCGTACAGCATAGTCTGCTGTCTTTGCTTTGATGGCATTTTGGCTAGATGTAAGCTGCTTTGAACTGAATGTCAGGAAATGCAACAGCATAGTGCTAGTTTTATACAGTGAGGAAGCTCTGTATGATGGGACTGCACTGCTGGCAGTAACAGCTTGTGTAAAGTTGTGTTTACACAAAGGGATGAAAGAGTCCTAAGTCTTGAGGCAGAAAGTATGAGGGCTGTCAAGTGCAGCATAAATGAGACGACACTTGAGCTAGTAAGCTGAGCAGCTAGATAGCCTTTTGCTGTGGGAATCTGTGTGATGGGGTCCCTTTGCTCTTGGTTTTATTGCATGTTATGCCCCTACCCTCCTGCCACCAATGCAAAGGTGCTGTCTCAAACATCGCCATGCTGAAGCATCAATGCATATCAATTTACATGGTTTATTACCTTGCTGTTTGTGTTACACCGTGCTGGCAAACATTAACAACAATACTCTTCTGTGCAAGGCAAGAGAAAAAGATGTTTGCTGCTAAAATAAGGGTAAATATCCGAAATGCAGAATTCAGAGACTTGAAGAGGTGTGATGAATGTGAGAAAACTAGGAATGCAAATGAAGGCAAAGTTTTCTATTAAAGCTTCCTTATTCAGAACTTCTCTGACACCAGATGAAATTTTTTCTCTTATAGTCAATACCTTGAAGCAGACGCCTGTTAAGAATTTGGGAGGCAGGCTCTGTCCGTTTGCCTGCTCAGCTGCTGTGTTGGGAAATGGCATGTTCAGTGTCTGCTGAGCCTCTTTAAGTTGTTACATGGGCTTCAAATAATCGACAGGCCAACCCCACAAATTTTTGTAATCTTGTGCTTCAGCCTTAAGATCTGTTTTTGAGTTCTTCTCTTGCAGCTGTGGACTTTTTTTTTGTGGACAATTTTTTTTGAAACAAGGTTTTCATAGTTGGGTGTTATTGAGGCTTTGAGATGTACGACAGAGATTTGTGCTTAAAACTGTCAAGTGCTGGTAGCTCTGTGTGAAGTGATAGGGGAAAGAAAAGAGATGTAGATACTTGAGGACAAGCTAGCTGAGAAGGTGAAAATAAATGTTGAGGAACGGTAGCAAACTCCACTTTGATATCAAGCCAGGAACCAGTCTTCACTCCTGTTTTGCAGATCCAGGTAATCTTACTGATCCTCTCATAGCTGGGAGGGATGCTCTGGTCATATTTCCTGGCTGAAATACTGTCCTGCTCTAGCCAGGGAAACAATAGGATGAGCGTCTTGCCCTGCTCTACAAATGTAACTAAACTGATGAGTTTGGTCCATCCAAAGATGAATTGCAAGTACGTCAAGGGTTAGGTGTTCTGTTGTATAGTCTGGTAGTCCTTGTCACTACCTTTCTTTACTGAATGTTTTAGGTTTCATGTGAGAAAGTGGGATGAACACAATCCTTTCTTTTTTCCCTATTTTTTTTCCCCGTAACTAATATCACCTACAGTCTTGAACTGGTAAATGAGATTTTTTGCTTAAGATTTTCAACCAGCTCAGCAAGTGACTTTCAGAGGGAGCAAAAAAAAAAAAAAAAGCCAATTGCAGATGACACAAAGCTCTTCCAAAATGATTAAATGTGGATGAAATAACAGATTATAGGATGGCAGCCTGTATAGCCAAGTGAGAAAGATGAATTCCCTGTTGCCTGGCAGAGAAACTTATTGTATTAGAGGTGTTTTGCAGTGTTGCATTTTAACAACAGTGTGTATCTTAATATATTCTTCTTATTTTTATTTTTATTTTTTAATTCCTAGAGGGTAGTGCTTACAGACTGAGTGACAAACTTTTTGTGAGGCCATACTGACATTCTGGTGGAACTGCATAATTAATTGTACCTGGACTATTAATGATCCTATTGTTTTTATTCCTCAGGGTTGCTGGGCTATTAGAGCTGTGGGTGAATGGAGCAGATGAACTACTGCACTAAACTGTTAATTTGATTTTCATTGTTACCTCAGGAAACTTTTACTAGAATGTGATAATATTGTAGCTGTGGCTCAGTGGCTGCTTTTATTTTCTGGATGTTATTTAGGCCATATAACAAAAATGTCTCAGATGCTGTTCATGCTGCATTTCAGATTTTGTGCATAGTACATGACAGTGAAGGGCAGGAGGAAATGTGCCTGATACATGATGTTCTGAGCTAGCTAAAAGAATAGGTTGTTTACAAAAAGTCACGGGAAAGCCTGGAGCTCAATTGGGTCTTTATAGTCTTGATAAGCACACACGGTAATGTAAACCTTCAGGATGTGTTTTAACCTGTTATCTAGGGTTCCTTCCTTTGTTCAAATACTGTTGTATTTGTGGAGCAGTGGCAATAATGTGTTACCACCACTGGAGGACATATTCCCCACTTAAAGCTGCTATTGATTGATTTGGAGCAGATCTGCAGTAAGCAGGGTACTGTTTTGAATGTGCTGTCCTTGTTTATATATAAAAAAAAAAAAGTCTAAATTACAGACTGAGTAGCTGAAACTACAAGGAGGTAAACTTGGGCATATCACATGTTGGTCACTGGAGAACAGTGATAGTCACTGAATTTGTGGCTAGATCTTGAGTTGCTGACTGTGAGTTGGAATTACAGCTTGGGCTCAGTTGCATTGAATTCTGCTGAGAGAGCATATATCTTTGAATAAAGTATGCATTTAGGTAGTTGTTTCATACCCAGTCTTCTAAGAAAGATGAGGGTTGATGAATATCCATAGTGGTTTACAATGCTATCACTCTCTGCTAACTATTACCTTTCATCCTGGCTGCTGTTTTTGTCATCTCCCCGGTTTGCTTACATCCCAGCTCAAATGCTTAGTTCTCACTGGGGTAATGATTAATGGCTGGAGATTGAAGCAGCTGAAACTAAGGGTTACACACAGACAGCTCTGGTCATACTGTTGAAGAGCTACATGTAGGGTAAGGCTGTGAAGTTTGATGTATGAACGAAGGAAGTGAGAGGTTCAGTTAAGGTATAATGACATGCACTAAGGAAAAACCTCCACAGTTCTAAACAACTCATGCTTCAAAGCATGTAGCTATTAGTGTTGTGTTGAGAGAGCCATTAGACACAAAATGAAGAAATAAGTATGTTGAAAATATACAAAAACTAAAAGCCGTACTGTCAGGCACTTCAGGTGTAAACTTGTTGGAGGGTGAGGAAAAGGCATACTTGTGAACTTCGGTATGTCAGTAACCACTCAGACAGCTGGGAGGCGTGCGCACCATCTTACCTCATCCCCATGCTACCCAAGGGAGCAGCTGTGCCAGGGGCTGTGGCAATGTACTTTGTACACAGCAGAGGAATAGCCTTCTGTGTGCCCTGGTGACTTACAAGCAAGCGGGGACAGGTTTTATAGCTGTAGGAGCTAAAGTGCTTTCATTCCAGGTCTGCTTTCCCAATGTGACACTTACACATAGTGTTTTTTGGCATGGGAATTATATTAAGAAAGTAAATTGCAGAAACTGCAGATGACAAATGTAGATGCGTTAAGTCACAGATCAGTCATTAGAAAATAGAGTTGGAATTAGCAAACTGAAGATCTCTGAGGACCTGGGCTCTAATCCAGGTTAAGTAAGGAACATTTTTCAAAGCGCGTGTTAGTGTCTTGCCTGTAGCTAGTTGCAGTTACTAAAATCTTGGATGCTATTTGAATTTCTTTTAAAAACAAACAACTGCTATTGTTATAAACAAATGACTTCAATGGTGGTGTTCTCCCTCTAATTACATCAATGCTTTTCCTTTAATTCTTCGAATATGGGAGCTTTGATTGTGTTGCAGAGAAGTTCTTTTGATGCTAAAACTTCTTGTGCTCAGCTGCTGGAAGATGGATGCTATGGTTGTCTGGTGATGAGCCTTATGTGAAGAAAGAAGGGTAGAAATCCTCTTCCTACAAAACAGCAGAGACAGTCTTCCTCATCCATGTAAACAAGTAGTGTGGTGCATGGGGAATAGATCTGAGTAGTGAAACAGCCAGTGCTGGGGACTGTATTGACACTGGGGGAACTGACATCAGACTAGCTCTTGTCCTATCCTGTGAGCTGATGCACTGACATGCTGCCAGTTGTACAGGAATTGGGGATGCTCCAGGGCTTGTGAAAAGGGTGGGGTGGGGGGGCTCACTGACTTGTTGAGTGTCTGTTGAGCTTCATGCCACTGAGTCATGAGTTGTTTTTTCTGGATGAGCTTAAGTTGCAAGTGCTGTAGTTTCAGCTTTGGTTAAACTGTAAACATAAAATCATTTCACTTGAAATCTCTGGATGGGTGTGGTGTTTTCATTACTTGTTAATCCCTCTGTCTTCATTGATTATTATTGAGGTAATGTGCTTTCATGACAGAATAAACAGGTGGTTGGTATGTTAATCCTTTCTGTTTAGATTTGAGTTTGATAAACCACCTTCTAGATGCCCTGCATGTTGAAGGCTGTGATTTTTGTCTGCCTGGATTTTTAGAACAGGAACTTTCTTCCTACACACAGCAGCTTCCTTGGTAACTTCGTCCCTGTGTTTAGGTATAGTCACTTCTAAACAGATTTGCCCATCTCCTTGGAGACAGAGCAATACCATTACACATGCTATTAATCCTTAAAGATGTTATACATGCATAAGTTAACACGGAGGAGTTATGTTGTCTGCCTTACACTGTAAGGGATGTGGGCAAGAAGAATGTCTTGGCCTATATTAATCTCTGGTGGTACTGCTAACAGGTGCCTCCTGCAGTGTGTTTTTGGTAACTGTGCTGTGTTTGTACTTGTACAGATAGCATCCAAATAAAGATAGTTAAGCTGCTTAAATAAACCTGTGGGCAAAATGTATTCTCCTAACAATAGATAATTGTTTACTGTAAATATAAAGCTAGGTCACAGGCTTTAAGGACTGGAACCACTACAGTTCTAGTGCATGTGTGTAGAATATTTTCTCTGTAGTGGGTTGGTGATACTTGCATATCAGAAACCTTCAGAAGAAGCTTGAATTTGTTTTTGATATATTGGAGTGTATATTGACAGAAGGTATATGTAAAATACATAGCTGTTCTTATTTACTTGTATGTTAGGACAGTTCTACCTCTTCTTTCTGCAAGATTTTTATAAACATAAATATACTTTTAAAGGTCCAATTAATGCAGTGAAAGTGTGTGGGAGAAATTAACTTTGAAAGCATTTTTCTACAGACATAGCACTTAAATTCAGTAATTCTGGCGACTGTGCATGGGTGGGTGATGTGGAAGAAAGCCTTCTGAAGCCACTGAGATGCATCCTATATATTGCTGAGTGCTTCAGTGCTGTGCAGGGGTGCTTAGAGTTGTAGCACAACACAATTAAACACAAAGGCTCATAAAGGTCTGATTATAAAAGCTGCTCCATCAAAATTATCACTTGGTTTTACTGTATTGTACTCATCGTACATCAGTCAAGCACTCTTATGCACTGGTGATTATCCTTTAAGTGCTTTTATGTGGATGAACAGACATGAATTGTAAGCCTGTGTAAAATGTCATAAGGCAAAAACTGTACTGGACACATGTACCACAGCTGAGTCAGATCTTCATTACATGAGTCTTGCATGTGGTTACACACAGCTGCAGTGCTGGTGTTTTAAGGCTCTGTTGAATCTGTCTGAAGTTGTCAAAAGAACTCAAGTTCTGTTTTCCCTCTCAGCTTATCCACCAATGATGCTGTCTTGTGCCATTAGTGACTAAAGCTTGGCTTTGCAGTCTGGTCTGGATGGCTCCAGGTCAAGTTTGCTGAGAGCATCTATAAACAAAAATCTGCCTAGCCTTGCGAAATGGTGAGCTGTGTTTCTTCTGTTTTTCTCTACAGCTGAAAGCCAGATTTGGTGTTCACGAACACCTGTGTAAATCCATCATATTTGATGTGGTTCCATAAGCGCGTCTTGTTCTCAGTGAAGTCCTCTTCAGATGTTCTTTTTACCCTTCAGCTGTGTTGGGTGCCCAGATGCTGGCGTTGAGAGCTACAGAGGCCTTTGCGAGGGCTCTCTGGGTCAGCCCATGCAGGAGACAGCCCGTTCCAGCAGACTCACAGCAGATCGCAGCTGAGCCCATCTGCCAAGCTAGTGGCCCCTCTGGTAAAATGTATCTAAAAAAGGGTAGAATATTGCATGGTGGGGAAGTGAGAGAAATAGCTCTGCAGGTGCTGAGGTCGGAGGAAGAGGATGTGCTCTAGGTGCCAGAGCAGAAGTTCCCCCCAGCCGATGGAGGGGATCATAGCGTAGCAGGTTTGTGCTGAAGGACTGTAGCCTTAGGAGGGGCCCATGTTGGAGGAGGGGAAAAGCGTGGGGATGAAGGGGATGCAAAGACAAAGCGTTATGGACTGATTGCAATCCCTACTCCCCCTGCTCTGCATAGGGGCAGTGGGGAATGGAGGAGTGAAGTTGAGCCTGGGAAAAGGGAAGGTATTTTAATTTGTCTTTGTTTCTCACTATCCAAGTCTAATTGGCATTTAATTAAATTTTCCCCAAGTGGAGTCAGTTTTCCCTGTGACATTAATTGTTAAGTGATCTCCCTGTCTTTATCTCAGCCCATGAGCTTATTTTCTTCCTCCTCCTGTTGAGGAGGAGTGAGAGAGTGGTTGGGTGGAGATCTGGCAACTGGTCCAGGATAATCCACCACAATCCTTAATTTATATATATAATTCATTTCAAAACCTTTCTAAAGGAATTGTCTGGAAAAAAAAATTGTGCATGTTGAAGATGTAGGCCTATGCACTACTAGCTGACAGTGACAGCTGGAACACTGCTCAGTTTGCAGGTGATTTATTTTTTTCTTTACTAAATGCAGCGCTGTAAGCTTTTGCATTACAGTCAAGTGAGTTCAACACTTTTAATATGACTTCTGGTAACTGGGGCAGGGCTCTTGTCTTAAAATAAGACTATAGATAAGAAAACACATTCTCTAAATGAGCCCAGTGGTATTGTGATGTAACAAAGTCTGGAAATGAATTTAAAGCTGCAGTAATACCTGCATGACTTATAAACAACAGGTGTGCAAGTAAAGTGGGGCATTTTCTTGTTTGTGGAGCTGGTGGAAGTCACAGCAGTGATGCTGGTTTTTGAACAAACCCAGCTCTTACAACAGAGTGCACCCTCAGTAAGTTTGCAGATGACACCAAGTTGGGGGGAAGGGTCGATCTGCAGGTGGGTAGGAAGGCCCTGCAGAGGGACCTGGACAAAATGGGTTGATGGGCAGAGGCTAATGGGATGAGGTTTAACATGGCGAAGTGCTGGGTCCTGCACTTTGGCCACAACAACCCCATGCAGTGCTACAGACCTGGGGGAGAGTGGCTGGAAAGCTGTGCAGAGGAAAAGGACCTGGGGGTGTTGATTGATGCTCGCCTGAACATGAGCCGGCAGTGTGCCCAGGTGGCCAAGAAGGCCAACGGCATCCTGGCTTGTATCAGGAATAGTGTAGCCAGCAGGACCAGGAGGTGATCATCCCCCTGTGCTCTGCTCTGGTGAGGCCGCCCCTCGAGTACTGTGTTTAGCTTTGGGCCCCTCAGTACAAGAAGGACATCGAGGCCCTGGAGCGTGTCCAGACAAGGGCTACGAAGCTGGTGAAGGGCCTGGAACACAAGTCCTATGGGGAGCGGCTGAGGGCACTGGGGTTGTTTAGTCTGGAGAAGAGGAGGCTCAGGGGAGACCTTACTGCTCTCTGCAACTGCCTGAAAGGAAGGTGTGGGGAGCTGGGGGTCGGCCTCTTCTCACAGATAACTAGTGACAGGACTAGAGGGAATGGCCTCAAGTTGCACCAGGGGAGGTTCAGGTTGGAAATGAGGAGACATTTCTTCTCAGAAAGAGCAGTCAGGCATTGGGATGGGTTGCCCAGGAAGGTGGTGGAGTCACCATCCCTGGGGGTGCTTAAGGAATGGTTGGACCTGGTGCTTAGGGATATGGTTTAGTGGGTGACACTGGTAGTAGGGTGATGGTTGGACCAGATGATCTTGGAAGAGGAGACCTTCAATCTTAATGATTCCATGATTCCAGAGTGGGTTCGTTAACTTTTGCTTACGTGCAGTAGGTGTGGAATCACCTTTTTGTGGAAGTATTACAATGAGTCTGAAGGAGGGCCACAAAGATGATTAAGGGACTGGAGCACCTCTTCTATGAGGACAGGCTGGGGGAGTTGGGGTTGTTCAGCCTGGAGAAGAGAAGGCTCCAGGGAGACCTTACAGTGGCCTTCCAATACCTAAATAGGGCCTGCAGGAAAGCTGGGGAGGGACTCTTTGTCAGGGAGTGGAGTGATAGGACGAGGGGGAATGGCTTAAACTAAAAGAGGGGAGAGTTAGAACAGATATTTGGAAAACATTCTGCACTCAGAGGGTGGTGAGACGCTGGAACAGGTTGCCCAGAGAAGCTGTGGATGCCCCAATCCTGGAGGTCCTCAAGGGATGGGTGCTGCTGGATGGGGCTTCGGGCAACCTGGTCTGGTGGGAGGTGTCCCTGCCCATGGCAGGGGGTTGGCACTGGGTGATCTTTAAGGTCCCTTCCAATCCAAACCAGTCTTTTCTTCTGTGAATCATGGAGGTGTTTATTTGTGGAAGAGCTCTGATTGACTTCTTCTTGCAGCAGTATTTTAGATAGTTACTGAAGCATGTGCAAAATGTATTTCCTTTTTTTTTTTTTATGAAGTCCTTAAATATATGTAGGGAAGTGGGTACTGGTGCTCAGTTCTGTAGAAGTGACCATGAGTTCAGGTTGGGAGCTTTAACAGCTGTCTATGTAGAGCTGCAGTGCATGTGCATCAGTTACTTGTCATGTCATAAGCAGCAGCATTCATTTGAACACTGAAGTGCAAATAATTTACATTTCAACTGTGTGCCTCCAAAGTGAACTTACTTTTGGGAAGGGAAGACTATTTGGTTTTTATTTTGGGAAAAGATAAAATAAGTCTACTGATAAGATGGAATACTTAAATAAAGAGAGGGCTTGAAAAAAATGGATTATCTGACATGATTGACTCTCCTAGTTGCTACTGTAACCTCAGTGGTGCTGGTATGTTCGTCTGGGTAGCGGTAGAACTTTTTACACTGAGAGGTTACAGGACTGACTAGGTTAGTAAGTGGAGTCAGTTGAGAAGTCTTTAGAAATCAAATCAGCATGCATGCTGTGCAACATATGACATACATTTCAACAAATATTGTAAAAATACGTGGCGTTTGTCAAAGGTGGATGTTGTAAGTATCTTAAGAGTAGGAGTGTAGGGCCTAGGAGAAAGCCTTAATAAGGCAGAAGTTGAGGGCTTGTCTGTTCTGATGCTGATTTTCCAGACCTCTAATTACTCAGCCTTGCCATTTTAAAAGCGTTTGGCAATCTTAAATCAATCAGTCTGCTAAATTAACAGTTGCGCATGCATTTAGGATTTGTCTTGTAGGGAGGCATGTGGGCTGGAGCATTGCTCGTTTTGTAGGAATGACTGAAAATTCTAGGTCTAATTGGATTAAGGCTTCCCCCCCACCCCCCCAACAGGTGGTATCACAGGAAAGACACAAGAAACCTGCTGTTTTTCTGTTGTTCTGCAGACTATAAAAGGTGTTTCCTGGGCGAGGGAAGGTGATGAGTTAGGAAGACGGCTGTGCTGTTCAGCTAGGGGCCTGCAGCGTCGTGTGGCACACAGGCCTGTGTTGGCCTGCTGTGGTGGCTCGGTTCCCTGATCGTGTGGCAAGATGGATGCACGCAGGCATGGACCTGCAGCTGCCATTTGCTGCCTTCACTTCGTTCCTCGGCCTGTGCCTGGCTTCAGCCTCCAGCATTTGCTACAGTGGCTGATTTACCTGCTGTGCAAGGGCCCTGGTGTGGGTGTGAGACTATACAGAATTGTTTTTGTGGAGATGACTTTTTTCCTCCGCTGCGTTTTCAGTTTATTTTCCCCAGACTTGTTGACACCGCTTTTCCCTTCAGTGGGTGGTGGTTCTTGCCTCAGTTCATCCACCAGCACGTGCTGCTTTAGTAAAATCATGCAATCTCTTTTTGAGCAGTGAAAGTCTTGTAACAATGCTTCTGTTCCAGAGATATGTTTTCAGGTTGGATGCTAAAAAAGCTGGATTCATTTGTTTAAGAGATACAATGTAAAAAAGAGGTTTTACAGGCAAAGTAGGAGGCAGTCTAGCTACTCAAGCACAGAGAGGAAAAATAATAGTTGGTTTATTTGTGTTGGCCTAATTTGATGATTTCAGTAGTAGCAGGAACACTGCTACTACTTTATCTGCAACGTCAGTAGCAAGTTCTTGCCTACATACCCATAACACAGATCTTTCAGCAGAAATAAAACTAGAGCTGGCAGACATTTTGCATTCAGCCTGTTTAAAGCTGTCTGTGTGTCACCTGTGAAAAACAGAGCATAGCAGTCTGAACTGGGATGGGATTTTTGGAGATGCATTTCAACCCAACAGCTGAACTGAAGATTTTTCCAGGAACATTTTTTTTTTTGTTGTTGCAGGGAGACCACCTGTAAAAGAAGCCAACCAACCAAAAACTACCTGGAGTAGAACTCTCTAATCCATATACTTCTGATGAAATATGCAAAGTTGTCTCTTGCGTCACACAAACAGGAATTTCTAAGAACTGATGAACATTTTAAGTTGTTAAATCTTGGAAGAGGTTCCTACCCTATCATTACCTAAGAGAGAGGAGTTGCAGCATTGTGGATTCATCTCGATAATCAGGCCGCTTTACCCAAGACATTGTAGTTCAGATTGTCTACCCTTGGTGAGATAATGATTGACAAGAAAATTGAAGATGACACCATGTTTCCAGAGTAGAGGTGGTGGCTAGATTCAGAAAAACGAATGAGAAAGGAATTTAATCTTCTCTCCTATAGTGTCTTTACAACAAACTGGTTGTGATGTGGCTTAGAAGTTCAAGTTCAGGTTGTGAAGGATTCGTGAATGCACGTGAAAATCCTGAAGCTTGGAAGCCTCATTAAGTTCTGTGTAGCATCCCCATCTTTTGATTGAAGATTCTTGCAGTGTGTGTCCTGGTACACAGGACATCTGACCCATACAGAGGCTGATGGACTTTGGAAGCTGTGTTGTTAGCAGATGTAATCAAACCCCTGGTAACAATGGTGATGGTCCTAGCTGTGCCCAGTAGTTTTGGCTTTAGAGATGGTACAGTCCCTACATGACAATCCACTTCTTCCATGCATGTATTGGGAGAGTGGTGTGATAAACTTGCAGGAACCCAGGCCTTCTTTTCACTGACTTCCAGGATAACTTTCCAAATGAAGGCAAAAAATAGATTACCTGTAACCTCCTAATGATGTTGTTCATCACAGCCTGCTACAGATACATGGGTTGATGAAAAGACTCAGCCCTGTGTGCCCCTATGAAGGGATTTATGCTGATAAGATTTTAAAGTCATAATTACTTTCCTTTTATATTGTGGGATAGCAGGGTCAAGAAAACATGGTTAGAATCCAGCAATCGGGATTATTTTTTTTCTAGATGAATGTTAGCAACATAACTTCTTTAATATTTGTCTAGCTTAATTGGAATGCCATAGAAAATTATATGATCTGCTATTCTTAGTTTTCCATGTCTGTTTTGATGATACAGTACATTAGACTGCTATTAAATATTCTAAGCCATTGTACTTGTTGTCATATTGCATCTGCCTACGAGGAATTTGTTTGATCATTAAGTCACTGGGGGGAAAGGATACAGCTCTGTGCACTTTTTTTTTGAAGTAGGTAATTCTGAAGCTGAAGTGTTTCTAGGTATGATGCTAGTGGCAGGCTTCTCAAACATAGCAGTGACAGCATTAAAATATTCTTCTTTTAAAGCCCCAAGAGCAGGCATCAGCAAGACTTCAGTCTCACGCCTTTAATTATCTGTTCCAACCTTGCATTTCCTCAAATGCAAGAAACTCAGCATTTTTTTCCCCTCACGGTGTCACGCTGTTGCATATTATATTGCTGTAAAGTTAAAACTTGATGAAAATGTTGGTAGATAGTTTAGCTGAAGATAAGGTGCTTGGAAAAGAAGATGTGTATTTTTGGGCAGGCTTTGGGCACTGAGGAAAGGTTTGTCCCAGAATCTGCAGTGTAGGTAAAATAATCCTGCTGCTGTGTAACCAAATGGAAGTGAGCTGGATCGCCTGCACGATGGATTACACTGCATGAACAAAGGCAGGCGGCCTGGGAGCTCATGCTAACAGCAAATATTTAAACTATATTTTTAAGATGTGCAAATTTTGAGAGATGTGCAACGCTTGAAAATTGGCTTCTCTTGATCTGACATGTTGAAGTTCATGCTTTGTTGGTCTCTCCACAGCAGCACGTGACATCAGAAATGTCATGACCACTCTGTTAGCACATTTATCTTATTCTGTTAGAAAAAAAAAAGGGGGGGGTAATTCTAGTGGTGTGGCCACATAAATGAGCTCCCTTTCTTCCTGATTAATGTCAAGAGGTAAATGGGTTATCCTTTTTCTCTTTGCATTGTATATGAACTCTTAATGATCTGTTAGCTATTATAGTGTTAGAATTAATGATGAAATATGTGTGTTGCACAGAAGCCTGGTAGTTGATGTTAAGAAACTCATTCTGTTGAATATGGAACAAAACCTAATCCACAAATAAATAGAAAACCATATGTATTCAAAGTTAGACTAGAAGGTTGTTTCCCTAGTGTTGAAGTACCATGCTCTTGATGGATATTGTAATTTTTTTCCTTTGTTCAGTAGTTAAAGATCATTATGCATGTTTGTCACTCAAATGTTGGGACACTTAAGAGGGGGCAGAAGGCAAATAGAAAAACAGGATTACTGTTAAGAAAGAAACTTACTGAGACCTCACTATCATGAGTGTGCTGGAACCAGCAGAATGAACGTAAAAACTTACTTATTTTTGTGAAATAGTGTGGCTTGGTCATCTTAGTGAATTCTTTCTCTTTCAGCCTTACTGTTTCCACTGGTATCTCTGTACTTCACTGGTCTGATGGCTGCACAAGAGCAGTAAAATGTTTCCTGCAGTTTTCTCTATCTTTTTTATGAATGCACTGAGGCTCATTTCATCAAGAGTTTCTGATGACACCAGTAGTTCAGGAAACACTGCTGTCATCTCCAAAAGATGTTGGCGGTATTTCTATGCTTTCTTGTTTTATGCCTCTTAATAAGCCAGTTTCCATTACATGTTGCTAAACTATTTTTCTTAATTAAAGTTACAATTCAGTTGAGTCTGTCTCTCAGCACGTTTGGAGGACATAAATGTATATCTAATTTCCGTCCTTCCCCTTTTCTCTGCAGACACAGTTGCATTTGTAGTCTGCAGAGATCACTGGGTCGCCTTGTGCAGTAACAAAGGGAGATCCCACCCTGTGAAGCTACTGGCATAGCAGAGTAGGAGGGGAGGAAAAAATAGTTAAAATTCCAAGTTCAGTAACATTTGTGGTTTATGCTCATTCTACAAGAGAAAGTAAACCAGTTATTTTTGATGGAAGTGCTCTGCTGCTAAACTGAAGGACTGAGCCTCCTTGAAAGTGAGGACATCTGTTTTAAGTTTACTGTTTGCTTGACTTTAAGGTAATGAATAATGCTTATTGGCTTCACTTTCAGCCTTTTGCTGGAATGGGACATCTCCATGCAGATTTAAAAAAAAAAATAAAAAAAAAAATCGATAAATGTGGATAAACTTGCCTGAAAGGTTGAACTCCTAATTTTTAACTATGCTGCAAATCTACCTTAACAAGCATAGAACTATTTTAAGTGGATACATTCAACATAATCCCAAAAAGTAATGGTTCCAGATACAGTAGAAAACTCTCTCATTCCAATTGAGCAGTAGCTGAGACTAGGAGCGTTTATTTAAAGTTATATCCTCCTGACCTATATAAGGGGAAAATATGGTCACAGCACAGAAATAGAGAACTTTATTTTGCTTGTCTATTCTGCTGCAAGGCAAGACTGGATCAGAAACCTTACACAAGGAATAATGTGCCAAGGTAGTATATAACATGGCTGCTTGCTTATAGAATTGTGTGCTATAAATGAAGAAAAGTGACAAGGTAAAGATGAATGCTAGTCAAATAACTTACTTGCAACCCTTTTTGTGGGCCATGTAAGAATTTGGATTTTTTCTTAAGTTTTTAATGGATTGACTGTAAAAAGACAGTAGCAGGCAGCAATTTTTTTTTGCAGGATGTTTTGACCTGCACTGTCTTTGCTGCTGATCTGACAGTGTAAATGGAAAATAAACTAGGAGATCTCTGGGCTTTAAATTTTATAGTTGCACTTGATTTGATTCTTCCCCTCCCCCCAAGTGAATTTATAGCAGCAGATGTTTAGCCTGGGTCTTGATAATTGAGATGTATTGTCCCACATGCTTTGTGAGTGATTATTGTGGTAAAAATCTATTGGCTCTTGATTACAATGCTAATGAAAGTCTTTGTCAGATAGCTTGTTCGACATCCACTTTTTTCAAAATTTGAGTTCTCATTGTAAAACATTGCAATGTAACTTTATAATTTTTTACAAGAGTTGCAGTCTGAGCTATATTGAATTCTTCATTTAAAAGGCTGTTTTTAGAACAGTGCATCAATGTAGCTTTTGAGAGACTTTTACAATATTCCGTTGACATGCTTGAATAGGTGGTGTTTAAGTAGGAATATCTGAATGTCTTAGTGCAATACTCTTGTGGTTCATGCTGCTGCTTATGCCTGTTTTTCTTTGCTTTGCGTGTTGCATGAAGACTATCTTGAGGGTTACTTAACACATGAAGATGCTCCTCTAAAGCGTGTCTTAATTCTGAACTTCATGTTGTCCTGTACTGTTCTTCAGACTGGCTGGTACTTTGTGATCCAGGTTGCTGTAACATTGTACTCTCAGTGCTTCAGGGAGTGCTAGCTACTTATCATGCATACTCATCCATTTCTGCCGCCTTTGTTTTCAATAAGGATGTGGGAAGAGGTGAGCGAGACTTGTGGCTCTAGTAGGTGTTTCCAGGTTTCATCTGCTCGGTTGCGCTTGGGATTACGCTGGTTGAATGGAATGTCCCTCTTCTCCCATGGAATGATGTTGCTCGTGGAAACAAGCCTGGTGCTCATTACTGCGTGTCATTTCTTGTAATGATGGTAAATCATAAATGACCTTCTGAATGTGTCTTCCTATCTGTATGTATCTTGTCTTCCTATCTGTATGTATCTCTTTCTAGATGAATGTCAGCTAGAATTAAAATGTGGTAGGGCATGTGTATTTTGTTTTGCTTCTAAGCATTGTAGCTATTCTTATAAAAAAAAAAAAAGAGCATTTTATACACTTTCTGTCATGGTAAACCTTGAGGGTTTCTCAGGGTAAACCCTGAAAATTGACTTTATATGCATTAAGTATACTTTATATTACCGTTGTCCACCTCATCACTCCATCTTGCTTACAGAACAACAGTGTTCTGTTTTTTTTAAAAAAAAAAAACACCTCTACCCTATTCCTGTGCCTGAGGACAACTTTGTCATAATTTGGGGAAAATAACTGCAAGAGCCTCAGGTCAGAGGTCTAATTGACTCTGAGGTGGTATGGCACTTATTGAGTAGGAAGTTGAGCTAATGTTTTTTTTTTTTTTTGAGATGAAATAAAGTGAATCCTGTTTCTTCAAACATCTTTAGTATTACTAAGACACACCTGCTCAAACTAGAGAATAAAAAATAATTATCGAGTTGTCATAACTTTGGACCTCTGAGATCAACAGTCCTGCTCTCACTTTCAACAAATCCAAACATACAGTCGTTTGGATTCATGAGAAAATGAACACACAAAGACTCATTTTGATGGTATGGATAATTGGAGATAATCAACTGGCATTTTATTCTCCATTGCCTCCCACTGAAACATGACAGTGTGGTCATGTAATTCAAAGATTCCTTGAATAGAAAAGAAAATATATACACACACACAAAAAAATATACACACACACAAAAGCCCACCAAACATTGGAAATGTAGAAACGCAAAGTTTTTGGTTGGCTGATTTTGTTTAAAGATGCGGTAAGGAGAGCACACTGTGGGCTTCAGTTAAGAATGCTGATATTGAATCCTGAACATCCTTGATGAAAGGAATGCTGCAGTAACTGCTCACCAGTTTGCAATGGACTATATGAAAAAGAAACGATTCTAACTCTTGGATATTTTTTTTAATAGGCCTTCTTGTACTGACAAAGCCTCTGTACTCTGTCCTCAAGCCTTCTCCCAAACTGATCTTCTGTTGAGACCAGAAGCAGAACTGTTTGCAGCAGCAGTCATAATAATTCTGTTAATGGATACATATATTTCTTCTGATTCAGGAGAGAATCTCTTACTAAATTCCATAGAATCTGTATTTTTCGGATTCTTATGAATCTTTTCTTAAGCAAGTGGCCAGCGCACCTCTCTGTTCATGTGGTAGGCACGCGCTTGGCTTGTGCGTGGTAGGGGCACAACAGGTCTCATTCTGCATCTCTTTGCTTTGATTCAGATGAGACCTGTGTCTTAGGTTTCCTGCTTGGTTGGCAGGGCCAGTTCCCTCTGCTGCGGGAAGGGGCTGTAGCTGTTCCTGTGTTTGTAGCTGTACGTGTGCTGTCATAGCTGCTTGCAACATCCAATTAAGCATCCGCTAAGCTAGACAGACTTCACGCAGCCTGGAATGCTGAAATACTTTGTGCAAGTCTTTGAGTCTTTTAAAAGCAGAATTCAGTCTTAGCTTAGTTTTTAACGTGAAAGCTATCAACTTCAATTGTTCAGTGACTGGAAGTTGGTCTAAAAGATTGAACTGCATGGCAGGGCTTAGGTTGTAGTCTGTCAGATGAGTTTTTCTGTCACTACAAGGGGAGTAGTCTTTGATCAGGCTGCAAGTTTATGCTACAGGGGCATGTTCTGTTAAAACAGAGGGCAAATAAATCTCTCTTCTTTTTTTTTTTTTCTGAAGAACCAGTGTAATTCTTGGCTATGAGGGCGTGATATCCCATTGAAGCACAGGGCAGCGTGGCCATTGCAGCAGGGCTGAGGGCTGTGAATCCTGCTCTTGTAACACTGCTTCTGTGGCTTCATAGTGCTGTCAGGTAACTGATGTTCACAAGCTCTGCCCCAAATCTGCAGTGACTCAAAGGTGATGTTTATAAACTAGTAAGTCTGTAGTTTACATGCTAATAAGCACGTCTGTATTATTATTTTTTTAATTTTGGACTTGCTGGGTGGGGGGCACCACGTTTTTTTGCCATGTACAAAGGCTTAGGAATGCTTCTGCTACCATGTTTTTCCATATTGGAATATGGTACTAAATAATTGGGGTTGCTGAAAAGGCATCTATGTAAATTGTAAGTGCCTTGTTTTGCAGGTAGTTAGTATTTTATTAAAAAAAATAAATCAAGAATAACAAAAAATCCTGAGGAACATTCATAAATATTTTCCTTCTAGCAAGCTGAATTGATCTGTGAATGTGTCCTAACTCATGCACAGTTAAATTGTGCATGCAGCTTAAAAGCTTATATATAAAATTAACAGGCGGAATTGTTTCACCTCAGGGGTAATTATTTTTTCTGATGATAATTACAGTGCAGAGCTAAACGTATTATCATGACGATGCTTTAATCACACGGTGTAGCTCTTACTAGAAATTGCAGGTACCAAGGTAATACTGGGAGTGTTGTGAGTAACCTGGGAAAGGCTGAAGAAACTTTTGTTTTTCAGCTCTCTGAAAAGCTTCTATGAAGTGAAGAATCTTATTGCTGTAAACTAAGCTTTCTTTTGCTTTTTTTTAATCTTTTCCTGGCTAAGTTTCAGGCAACTTTATTTCTCTCTTATTCAATTCAGTTATCTTTCTTTTTAATCAAATGTTCTGCTTTCAGGCTAAGGGGATGAGATCAAGGGATTGTACCAGAACAGAACCGTAATCTAGCGATAAACCTTGTCCATTGTGAATGAAACTGAACTTCTGGGCCCACTTCATACTGTACCTGACTTCTTGGCTTTAACCTCTTACTAATTTAGAGGAAGGCATCCATGACTGGACTGAGCTGTACATTTAATAAAACTCTTTGAAAATATGTTTTAGTTCATTCCAAGAATAAAGTAAGGCTGCGTAGGGGGGTATTTGGAAGTTGTTATTACTGCAATGATGGGGCTTCTGGTGCTGTCACTTCTTGGTTTAGACAAAATTGTGGCAGGAAACTAAGCATTCAGTTAAGTTGTCTGTCTATTCCTTCTGTGAAAATCCGTGTAGAAATACAAATATGATGGAGCTTGAGAGAAAATGGTTCTCTGGACATCCATTTGGTCATCTACCCATTGCTGCAAACAACCTGTGTAAATGGTCTCCAAATTAGCTTTCCTTGCCCAGTGTAAAGGTTGGAACTGAGTACATTTTGTGAAGTAACTTTTAAAAATTTTAAGTGAAGTAGACTGCTATATAAAACCTAAATCTTAACTGTAGAGATGTTGTATGTGATTTTTTTTTTAAGCAAGTAATAAAGGCTGCCTTAGTGAACATTATTTTAGTATTCTGAGCATTTTCAGGGCATTCTGATGTCTAATCTCCAGGACATAATAAACCCTAAATCACTAGTACTATGTTTTAGTGTTGTTCTTCCCCCTCACCACAGTGTGCCAAAAAAAAAAAAAAAAAAAAAAAAAAAATGTTTTAAGTACTTTCTTGCTAGATAGTGTTTCCCTAGTGCATGGAAGCTGGAGGACGGAAGAACAGATGCTTTGCTGTAATGTGATTCTTTCCCATCATGCATGAAGTGGATTAAGACCAGAGATAGTGATTCACATTATCAATGCAAATTATTTTCTAGCATTAAAAAGGAAATAAGCCCCCAAAATGTTTTATTTTTTCAACTTTTAAAATGAATTCTGTCTGACTGTTAATGAAATGAAAAAGATTTTCATCATTCCATCTTGTTGGTAGACTTGTTAAAGAATGCATGAAGAATTAAGCTTGTATTAAGTTCTTTTAATCTGTTTATTGCTTAATTATTCTTTATAGAGATACTTACGATTTAAGAGTTTCCCTGGAACTGGAGAAAGTCCTGCTTTGATTCTTAAGTTTTTAATACAGATTTTACTGCATTTTTGTCAGTCAAATTAGCTCATGGAAACTCAAGTACACAAATTCTGGTCAAACTATTTTGCCACTTTCATCTGTAGTGATAAAATGGTTGTTACCATTGTAATAAAGGGAATGTCTTAACGCTGTAGATATGTAAAAAGCAAGCAGTGAACCTGGTATGTGTACAATCTCAAAGAAAGGAGAGGCTATTTTGAATGCCACCAATGGAAATAATGCAGGATCATAAAAAAAAAAAAGCTATTTTGTCCCTATTTATTAGAAAGGGCCATGATGAGATGGACATGCTCTGTTTTGAATGTGGTCTTACCTGTCGCCTGCTGCCTTCTTTATTTTAAGATTAAATTCTGCATTTGTGGGACATGAAGCTCGTGGTGACAGGTTGTTAAACTTCACACAAGCAGAATGAGGAAGGTGCCTTCCTGTGTGTAACTCCTCATGTAGTGAAGGTGAGCAACCTTGCAGGTGTTTCTTGAGGTACTTCTATTGACTGCTGAGCAAGCGAGGTGGTGGAGAACAGGGAGAGGAGAGCTTTTACAGCTGTGCTAGGTGGGAAAGGGAAGAGATGAAATGGAAAAGTGAAGGCATCAAACTTGTGCTCTAATAGAAGAGTCATGGCCAGAAGGGGAGGAAGAAGAGATCAACCCCCAAGTCTAAATGCTCATGAAAACGTGTGTATTTAGAGAGGGAGAAGCAGATTCATGCAAATGGGTTTACTTTTATATATTCTGTATAAACTGGAGAAAAGCAAGAACCTGAAGAGTAATTTTGAAAGCATGCTCCATCTTCTGTTTTAATTGAAGGAGTAAAAGGTAAACTAGGTTGCTTCTTTCTTCAAACTATGATTATACCAACCCAGTAGCCTGCTGTATTCCCCAGGTGACTTGGTTTAGTTACTGCAGAAATTTCAGAAAGTTTGCAAATCCTTTTTTTAAAGGCTTGAAGATAGGACTTTGTTTTCTGTAATTAAGACAGTGCCATGGGTGTATTTTAACAGAGCTGTTGAGGGGATGTGTTTTTTTTTTTTTTTGAAAAAAAAAAGTTATTTTTTTTTCTTCCACTGACAGTACTGTCTCCCCCCAGAGCATATCTTAGGTTGCTGTGTTTAGCAGAGACTTCTTGGGAATATCTGTTTTTAGCCTGAGCATGTGCGGTGGCATCGTGTTGGTGGCTAGCTAAGCTCCACCCATGCTGCTGTCTAAGTCTCCCTCCTCAGAAGGACAGGGGGAAAGAAAATGGTGAAAAAAGGCGATCTGTCGGCAATTATTGTCACAGGCAAAACAGACTCAGTGTAAAGGAGATTAATGTAATTTACTGCCAACTACTAACAGACTAGAGCAGTGAGAAGCTAAAAACATACTAGAAACACCTTCCCCTCACTGCTCCAACATCCCTGCTACCACGGGGTCCATCCCCCAGGAGCAAACTGCTCCAGCACGGGTCCCCCACGGGCGGCAGCTCCCCCCAGGCCCCCTGCTCCTGCGGGGGCTCCTCTCCACGGGCTGCAGCTCCGGCCCGGGGCCTGCTCCTGCGGGGGCTCTCCATGGGCCGCAGCCTCCTCCAGGCCACATCCACCTGCTCCACCGGGGGCTCCTCCACGGGCTGCAGCGTGGAGATCTGCTCCGTGTGGGACCCGTGGGCTGCAGGGGGACAGCCTGCTCCACCAGGGGCCTCTGCACAGGCCGCAGGGGAACTGCTGCTGCCTGCCTGGAGCACCTCCTGCCCTCCTGCTGCACTCACCTGGGGGGTCTGTAGGCCTGCTTCTCACTCCTCTTTCCCTGCTGCTGTTCAATAGCATTTTTTTTTCCCCCTTTCTTCAATCTGCTCTCCCAGCAGCCCACCCAGAGTCGCTCCCTGGCTTGGCTCTGGCCAGCGGCAGGTCCCTTTTGGAGCTGGCTCTGATCTGACATGGGGCAGCTGCTGGGTTCTGCTCACAGAGGCCACCCCACAGCACCCTGCTACGAAACCCTTGCTACATGAACTCAGTACAGCGTGTTCAGGTGTCTCTTAGCAACTTGCATTTTATGGGCTCCTACAGGTGATTTTTTTTTTGTTGTTATAGACTCTCTTTCCAGCACTGCCCATACTTTTTTTTTTTTTCTCCCAGTCCTTGGCTGAATGGATTTTTGAAACTATAATGTTTTGATATAACTGGCCACAAAATCATTTCAAGTTACAATATCGCACAGAATCGAGTGAGACTATTTCTGTGATGCTTAGTTGGGCACAATAGGTGATCATATGCCAAAATACTATTCATTGCATACTGAGCAGCAGTTAAATTTAACCTTTCAATTTTTCAGCAGAACTAAGTAACTTAAAAGGAGTGCTTATGTAGGAAAATGAAATCACAGGGTAATTATTGTGCTCAGTGAAAATATTCATCTGTTTACCTGGAAGGACCTAATGCTTTTTAAATTACTGAACTGAAAAAATATGCAGCATGTCTTTAGGATTTTCTTCATGTATCCCTCAAGATTTATAGAATTAAGACAAAAGATACTTTAATGACCAATGTATAATCTAAATATGATGACTGAGTTTTAAATTACTGGGGACCAGGAAAACATTTGGTTGCAATTTTGTAAAACAGTCATTCATGGCAGAAAATGATACTCTGATTCATCTATGTAGACGTCAATTTTTGGCTTTAAACTATATTTATGTGCATAGTTTAAAAGATGGTTATGAGGTTTCCTGGGGCTTTGCAGTTAAAGGGAAAATTGCAAAGACCCCTTTAGAAATATTATCTTACATGAGCATTGTAAAAAGTGAAAATTGTAATTCCCCTTCCCATCCTTTCTAAGCCTGGGACGTGATTTATGCAGACTAATTTCTACCAGCAATTCCACTCTCAGTAAAATATTAGTGTTGATTACAGCTGATGCATTTCAGAAGCTTAGGTATAAGGGTTTGAAACACTTACCCTCAAAAGGCATTCTTTTTTTCCCCATTCTTTAAAGCCCCGAAATCACAGTGGATTTCCAAAAAGGAAGAAGAAGCAAATACAGTCTACTGCAGAGTGGCCATGCTTTCATTATATTTCCCTTGTCTTCCAAATTCAAAAGTCTCTAGCAGTGTTGGTTTCTCCCCTTCCCCCCAACGCAGTGTGTCCTCTCTCTCCCTTGGATTGTAATACAGAGATAACTAGGATTTTGTTCTGTGTAGAAGGATGCATCTAGCCTGAGAGCAGGATGATGCTTCTCCAACAGAAAGGCCAAGGTTTGTTCTGAAGTAGATGTGGTTTTAGAGCATGGAACTCCTTTTGAGGGTACTAATGGACTCTGTTCTGCTCCTTCCTCTCCCTTTTGGGGTTAATATGCTGTTGTGTTCTGTACAGAAGATCCATAACAGGATTTTTTTTTTTGTGGCAAATTAGCTGAGAATAGGCTAGTGGGTGAGCCTTTTGAGGTGTTGTGATTGTGGAGAATATGTTCATTTTTTTTTAACTGTATGTGACAAAAATGAAATGTTTCCCTCTTTTTACATTTACCAAGGAAAATGTTTTTTTATTCTGTCTAGTAAGTGTCAGATAGGTGTTTTGCATGTAATTGAGAGAAGTAGATGACTTTCTAGAGCGTGTTATTTATTTAAAAACTTTTGATTTAGGTGACGAATGGAATTGTAAAAGGAGCACCCCCTCAGCTCCTCTGCCCCTAAGACATGGCTGATGTCCCCTTCCAGGATATCTACCATATCTTCACTGAGGCTGACCTGAGGGCATATTTTATATTTCCTCTTCCTGCCTCACAGATGAGGATGTCTGCTGAATTTTGTTGCACAGGATCCTGCCTTGCTGCCTCCTTGGCTTTGATTTGCAGGGCTGCGTTTGGCTTATACTTGTAAGTGCTGCTCTGTGCTTTTGCTGGAGAATTTCACATGCACCCTATATCAGTGTTTCCTAGCCCACTAGTGCACAAGTCACTGCTGTATCCCAAACAAGGTAAAAATAGTTCAGATAATCTTTGTAGCAGTGCACAAGACTATTTTGCAGAGCTTATTTTATTGTTATTTTAGTACCACGAGCAAGCTTGCTATTTCCCTTAATGGGAAACAGATGTTTTACTAGACAAATATATATGAAATCTTTAAAAAGAAGTTTGGCTTGGCAACTTCTTTTGGTATAGTTGCAGATTGAAGCATAAGAAAATGATACTATCTGACCTACAATGTAGCAGAGAATACAGGGCTTTCTTGAATCGTTTCCCTTTTGGGTAATAGTGAGCCTTTTGGGGAAAAGGAGGATTAACTTTTTTCAGTTTACATGAAGAATTAAAATCCTGAATGCTGGTGTTAGCTTAGTTCAAAATGTTTTTTTTTTTTATTTCTTTAAAAAAAAAAAAGTCACATAGACCACTACATGTAGGGTACCAATTCCTAGATAAAACATCCCATCATGTTTTGGGTTCTTAATCAGATGAGTTGCTGTGGTTCTTCCTGAACTAAAGAAGTGTTCATCTAACACAGCCTCCCCTATGTCTGTGCTGTCTGGTGGCTCAAAAGCAACTGCTGTGCTCCTGAAAATTGTCAGAGCTGAAATGAGGGGAGGGGAAAAAAAAGAATATGTAGTATCCAAGTATTCAACAATTTCCTGTTGCTTTAAGTAGAAGGTGAACATTTCTCAGAGGAAGTAGGAGGGGAAGAGGAGTCTCCTCACAGGATACTTGCTGCTCAAGATAGGAAGCAAATTTAAAGTCTTGAACTTAGGACACTTCAGCATTTTATCTAATTAAAAATGTTTTCATTTAGTAGGCAGGAAGGCTGTGCTTCCCTTTCTCCTCCTAATCAGGGCAAGTCTCCGTATGAAATCTGAGTGTGTAGGATAATGTCTACGCCTGGGGTAGGGGACGGTCGAGCTTGGCTTTGTGCCGTTCCTCCTGCCTGGGTTTTGTCCCTGCTGCTTTGCTGGGACTGGTGGTGGCTGTTTGGGCTGCCTGGTGGTGCCGGGGCAGAGCGGCCCTGCTGTTGGCTTCTTCTCTCATTGGCACGTTCAACACGCCTCAGCTCACTGCATCTGCTCCCGAGTCTCTGTGGGAAACCAGGCTTTTGCTCTGTGTCAAGGGATAACTCTGTCGTCCTCTGTACCGCAGTCCCCGCGGGCTTTGCCTCTGCTGCCAGCGCGTCTACCGCTGCTTTCCCGTAGTACTTCACGAGTAGCTAGGAGAAGGCATCTTTGTGTGCACGCTGTGATCCAGTGCCACGTGGCGAGCCTTCTTCTGTGCTGTGCGGCTCAGCGTTAACCAGGTGAACTGGTGGGGAACCACAGCAGCAACAGGGTACCAGTGGTGCTGCTCGGGGAGGTGGACAGAGGCTCCGAGGACGTGTGGCTGGTGGACACTAAGTTGATGCATATGCCCAGGTTTTGGGATTTCTTGCCTTACGTTTTGGATGTGTATTTCGTTGCCTTGGGGAGTGTTTCCCTACAAAGAGCTGGAGAAATTTACAACTTTCTGGCATTGGGGGAAATTCTGCATTAAGTGTTGGGATGTTGCTAGAGCTATGGAGTTGTCCTTCTGCCACTAACAACTTTTTTATTTTTTTTAAATGACATGTGGGACCTCAGCTAAAGTGATCCTTGCCCAGCAGAGTTGGGATGCTACCTGCGTGTACTCTGGGCACTTTGGTCAACAAAGTAGAGGTAAAAGAGTTAAATGGCACAGACATATTTTGGTCACTTGGCATTTTAGAGGTCAGCTCTGCAAAGAAGGCTGGTGTGCTTCCAGTTCTGAATCGAAGCCGGCTGGCTGCCAAAGTCTGATGTCTTCATCAACATTTTCAGGCAAATGCTGAGTAGTGTAAGGTTTGGAATAAAACTGAGAGCTTGTAACACTGACTGCAGCTAGTGGGATCGTGCTGGTGGACTAATACCTTGTTTAAACACAGAAAAGCTGAAACAACTGTAAGAACATATTAAGAATGTAATAGGTAAAAATGTAGGAAAATAGTTACCACTTGCGATGCACACGCAGACTGTGTGTGCTCTGTGCTGTTAATGTGTGTGGCTCATGTTCATTGCTGAGTGTCTCTGGTTCCTGTCTGTACGGTGTGCTTGCAAGGAAGCAGTTCTTGGCTTCAGGGTTGCACACATGAGCAGAGGAGCCTTTAAAATGTTCTTGCTTACTGCCTGGCATCTTTGGAAGTCACAGTACAAATTCTTGTGCCTGTAGCCCTTCAGAAAATCTTTAACATTTCAGAAGAGGCAAGTCCCATAATACTGTCATCCTCAAGCTGATTTCCGTAGCTCCTTAGAGGAAACCTTCCAGCAGAACTTGAGGTGGAGAGTAATAAAAAAAAACAAAATCACCACTGCACAGGGAGAGAATTCTATGGTGTCTTGAAAAATGCAAGTTTATCTTCCAGCTACATTGGAAGCCTTTTCTCTTTTTATTTTATATCCTGTTCTTAGGGATTGCTAGTTAATAATTCACATGTACTGCAGTTACCAATTAAAGAAAAATTGAATTTGAAACAGCAGTAGGTTCAATTAAATATATTTGGGAATCAGTTATTTCTTCCATTGCTCAGGAAGGGAGTTAAATTATTTAAAAAGCCTTTTCTTTGTACATTTTTCTTTTACATGAGCAAAAAGTACCAATGGCTAATTACCATTCCTGAGGAATTAAACATTTTCAGGCTCTAAAACTTGCGACTTGAAAACAGAAAAAGCAAGCCAATTCAAGATGAAATAAATGTTACTTAGTTGGAGTGCATGCTTAAAGCACATGACAATATTTGACTGTTTTTTTTTTTGTGAGGACTGTCAGAAATCAAAACTCTAGCTTGAATATGCAGTGTAGAATAACAAGTTAGATTGTGTGCACTGAAAACTGAACTCATTAGAAGCAAATGGAGGCAGCGTTGGCATTCTTGCTCAGTTACAAAGAATGTAAGGTGAATTTGTTCTTCCAGAGTGCCTTGATTTCCCACACCCCTTTATCCCCAGCAAGCACTCCTTACTACTTGCACAAAAAAAACCATGCACGAAGACGAAAAGGTCCCTCATTACATGGTATGTTTGTTACTGGCTTGGCTTTACTTTTTTTGACCAACTTGTGTTCCCTAATTGGCCTCAGTAACGTACCACATTAGTCATGTTATGGCTATTTGCCATGGACTGTAGGAAAAAAGGTGCTTGTTTCTAAATGGAAACTTGGAGAGTTTCCTGTTTTGGTGAGAAGAGACTACTAGTTAACATGCATTGCTGTCCTGATAAACTTCTTATAAGGCAATCACTTCTTGCAGAAAAGGTATGCTAATCAGGAAGTGAATGGTATTTAAAAAAAGTACTTGCTGTTAAAAGGAAATGAGCTTCTCACCTCTGGTAACATAATACAAGAAAAACACAAGGTTGGCTGTGTTCAAACAGCATCAGGAGAAATCTGAGTTTAAACCGTATAGATTCTTAGCAGGCTATAGCAAAGCTGAGATCATTATTGTTATTTTTAAGGGTCTTTTCCTACTAGTGGGGACCTTTGACTTCTCCTTTCATGAGTGCAGCTTGATGCCAGCTTTATCACAGGGTGCCTTTTGTAGCAAGAGCGAGGCTGTGGTGTGTTGCTGGTCGTACAGCGGCACACAGAGCATGGCTGTCCAACAGCAGAAGCCTACTTGCTCATCATGGCTTCCCTGATGTATGAAATTAGTCTTTGGTGTGTTCAGCTGAGCGTTTTCTAATTGATTCCATAGGTTAGTGCAAGTAGCTGGATGGATCGAATAAATCACCATGTGTCAGGCATGCCCACCTTTGTGTTTGGATTATTCTAGTTTGCATTTAGCCCTTTGAACTCCAGTACTGTATGTATGGCTGTCTAAAGGACCCGTTAAGTTTCAACTGTACTGTAAGAAGCCTTCCACTCCTGCTCTCTTCCTCTGAGTTTATGAATGGTGTTAGACTGACAGGGCACTGCTTTGTGTTCTTGAGCAAATAGTTCTGCAGCAGTCCCATAGAGCAAGATGAGAGACGTCTGTCTCAATACTTTGTCATGTACAATATGCCTTTAGGTACCCAAAGTTCATGGACAAAATAGATTCATAAAATCTGACTGGAGAATAGGCTTTTTTTTGGGGGGGGTGGGGGGGGAGGGGGGGGAAACAATTACTGTCTTGATTAATTTGCTAGATTTTTTTTAGTGAAATTTTAGAGATGTTAATCATAGTCCTCCAGATTAAAAAAAATATATAATTTCAGGAAATGGAGTAACATAATCTAGAATACTTGAATTTTGCTGCATTGATGGAAAGAAATATCAAATTATTAAAGTAATATTTATACTTACACAGCTTACAATTTTATTGAAGAAATTGGCTTTCTGTGTTACAGGGTTGATGGAAATTGTAGGAGGCTTTTTGGTTAGAAAGTTGTAGGAGAGAATTTGAAATAAAAAATCCCCTTGCAAGGGATGCTGGCAGATGACTTGAGCTAGGAAACAGCTTCATTTTCCAATTGTAAGCTGAGGGCAAATTTGTTTTCTACAGTGTGATACCTGCATTTCCATGCAGTTTTCTATATAGCTGTTTTATACAGTGGTAAATTGTAAATATAAAAAATGAAACAAGTTTAATGAGACTTTCAGTATCTCAAGACACTGCAGAAAGAATGAATTTCCCTGGAATACTGCCTGCATCAAGCTTTTAAAGGTAACTCCAAATGTGGAAAAAAAACTTGTTGTTTTCCCTGAAAATGAGCTAAATGTCATTCTTACCAGAACACATTTTAAAAGGCAATCTTTTCTACATAAGACTCTCATGGTACTCAGCTGAAGGGGTTTCTTCAACCCAGCTTCCTAATGAATTACCTCTGTGTTGCTAGATCAAGAGTGAAGTCAGTAGTTTGATCTTGCATGCTTTGCAGTACTTCAGAACGATAGCTGTATGTTCGTATCCCCACAGTAACTGTCAGCTTCTGTGCTTGATCAACAGCAAATTTCGGTAAAATCAAGTAGCATTGGTTTGGGGTCTCTCAGCGTAACTTGAAGTTCTGTTTTTGGCAGTGTTTGTTAACGATTTAGAGAACAGTTTCTGTTCTCTGTGGTGACTGGGACTCAAGAGACCTGGGGAGCTGCATCTAATAATCTTGCATCATGTAGGTGACATTTTAATAGTGAATCCAATGAAAAGCGTAGATTCTGCTACCCAGCAATACAGATAAGCTAATTGTCTTGTCTGGTGTATTAATGAAGTTAACTGGATATTAATATTTTTGCTGATGCCATCCTTTATAGTGTACACAAGCTGAACTTTCAGTTGCTAGTGAAACTTCAAATCTGTTTTTTTCATAACACACTTGTAGTGTATTCTAGTGTATTATGTCTGTTGAGGAACAAATTCCCCATAAAAATGAATCTGGCTTCAGGTTCTTTTTATCACAACAGGTATTTTTTGTCTTAGCTGCAAACGCGTCATACTTTTTGCCATGTGTTAAGCCTTCAGTAATGAGTACTGTAGTTTTCTGGAGAAACTAGTTGTGTCTACAAATAACTCCACATAGTTGTCATCAAATGTGAAATATAAATGTTGATAGGTGTTTTTACGGAATCTTTTAAATATTGCCTGAAAGAGGAAAAATGAAACTGCTGAACATAGCATATGTCTTGTTTATACTGACTTTGCTTAGCTGGCTAATTTTTAGTGTGTTAGTAGGAGGGGTCTTTCAAAGTTTCTTCCAAGTCCTCATGATTGAATGTGAGCTCATCTAAGACTTGAAATTTTTTTTTCATTTTTTTTCTTGTCATTTATGTTCTGCATCTCAGTGCTGTAAAATAAATGGGTTACCCAAGAGTATGCAGTTAACATGCTAACATCAAAAAAATGATGTTCCTTATTAGCTTGAAACAGCTTGTTTAGAAGTAGTTGATATTTGAGTAAATAGTATGAAACCAAAGAGTGTAAAAAGCTTTTAGCTGGAAGGTTCTGGTAGCTTTTAGTGTTTTTCTTTTATCAAACCATGGTGTTTTTTCCTGCCAACACTCTGACCCTTGCTTTGTGTTTCTCTATTCCCCATATATGCCCCTGAAAACAAGAAAGGGAGGTGGGGTAACAGAGGGGAAGAGAAGTAAAGCTGGGATTATTGCAGGTACCTCTCAGTGCAGATTCCTATCAACCAAGCGGTAAGTAACTCAAGATACTGCCGCAGACATCTTAAAAGCCCACTTGGTAAGAGGTTGGCAGTCAGCAACTAGGATGAAGGCATGCACTCAGTTTCTGGCCTGTGGCAAATGCTGACATTTCTAGTGGTTATTTCTGTAGCCTGGATTTGTCATAGATGTGTATTGATTAAAATAAAATAACTTCAAATTAAAGCTGTCAGCACAATCCAGTCAGAAGTGGTGGGGCTCGACTGGGAACCTGCCCAGTCTCCTCTCAGCTAAGCTTCAGAATAAAAGGTTAGGCCACAGCTTCCCGGTCACCTGCAGGCTTTCCAGGATTTATCTGAACTTGGCTGAAGTTCCTGAGGTACTTCCCTTGGCAAAAATGGATCACAGGAAGGCAGCTTCAAAAATCCCTGTGCTTGAGGGACTGTTTATCTGAACAGCCTCTTTTGCATGCTGGAAAATGGGATGGGTTGTTTTACTTATTGGTCAGTCTTAATTGAAGTTTTCAAGAGCTGTCCTTACTATGCTGTGGTTGAATGACGATGGAGATTATGGCACTGGGAGGCTCGGTTGCGTGACTGGAGAACGTATTGTGTGGTCTGGTGTATTTTTCTGTCATTTTCTGTTTTCCTGCTGCTCCCACTGGTCTGCTGTCTTCATGCTGCATCAGCTGTGCTATCTTCATGTTTCCTTGACAGGAGCAGGAAATGCACATTTTCTCATGAGGCTGAGTAATAGGAAAAGGGCAGAGCTGGGGCAAAGAAATAATCCATGCAGAAAGGTTTCAGTTGTTCCTCCCTACCTCCCTTTCCGCTTCTGAAGGTGGGGCAGGAAAAGACAGTATTTTTTTGATGGGCTTCCTAATAACCAAAGTAGAGCAGTCATTTGGATACCCAAGAACCCTATACACCTGATATCCCAGTGCAACTTGACCTGTGATACCTGATCACCGTTCAGAAAGTAGAAATCAATTATTTCTAAATAGTGCAGCTGTCACATGTAACAAAGTGTGTTAGTATAAATATCAGTGGGCAGTAGTATAGCTGTTCATTTTAAAGCCTGGTGGTAAATGCTGTTCTCTTGAAACTGTGTGAAGAAAATGGACTTTGTCCAAAATGTATTTGTAAGTCCATGGTATACACAGATTTTATAAAAACTAAAAACACTTTAAAGCGTCTGTAAAGGGGACCTAAATGTGTTCTTTTGTTGCTTTCACTTAAAAAGTTGGGTATGATTGCCATCCTGTTTGTTAGCTAATGATATAGTAATCTGAAAATCAACCAACAGTGTGTATAGATGGTCAAAACACAGCAAAAGCAGTGCATTTTGGGCAAAACTAGATGTACCGATGGGCACATACGGGGTGCTTTGCCGCCCCTTGATTGCAGTGAGTGCATGTAGACTTGCTGTGTACTGGGATCTGTCTGTGAAGCACAGATGTGTTTTCAGGATTAAAATAAACTTACTTAACACAAGATGTTGTCATCTGCTTTGGCACCACCTGTGTCAGGTGTCAGTACTTGTGCTGCTGAAGTGCTGGCTTGGGCTTCTTTCTTGAGATGTATTTGACTGTGCCTGTGTGCTTCCCCTCATCCCAGCCTTCCTGCTGTCTGGCACTTGGTGGGCGCAGGATTGCCCCTCTCTGACTTCTGCAGAGGCACCAGCAGGGACAATAATCAACAGCAGCTTTCACTGAAGGGCAGGGTCTGATTCATTTCCCATTTTCTGCTCTTTAGCCTGCTCTGTAGAATGCATAGCAGTAGCTCGAGATTAGCTCTCCTCTCCCCTGAGATATTCATGAAGCTATTTCCTTACCAGCCCATATAATCTTTTTTTTTTTTTTTTTGGTAGTAGTAGTAGTAGGTGCTGGAGAATACAGGCTCTGTCCTGCTGCTCTGTACAGCTATTCTCTGGGGACCAAGAGGGAATGGGGAGCTGTGTTTTTTTTTTTTTAAGTAACTGTCTGCTGTCTAAACAAAAAAACTTCTTGTCATCCCTTCCTGTTACATTACGTGGTTTGCGACTTGTGACCCTGTGCTGGGAAAAAGCCTGTTGTGACCGAGGATTGTCACGTGCCTTGCTGGTAGCAGCTCTGGGAAGTGGGAGGGCGGCTGTGACTGCGTCTCTGACCCAGACCAGTGTGCTTTCCTGTGCTGGCATCGGGGCCATAGCTGCATCGACGTCCTCTTCGCAGTCGTCTTGTGGTCAGCTGTGCCCTTCTTGGGCAGTGAACAGCTGCGGCAATCAGTGCTCGGCAAAAGGCTTCTGATGTGATTCCTTTACGTAGCATAAAGTACCTCCTGTTATTTACTGCTCCTTCTGGCTTTGAGTATTTCTCTGTGAATCTCAGGATTTGGGAGGGTTCAATCAATGCTGCTCTGCAGTGTGATGTCTTCACAGTTAAGCCCAGCATTTTGCCCCGGTTTCTGATCAAAAGAACCAGCTTTTGATGAAGGTTCATTCTTGAATAAACTGATGGTTTGGTTTTTGAGCTGTCTCGAGAGTCAAAAATGTGTCTTCAAGAACTTGTTATAGTACTTCATCTCCTAGTTCCTTCTAGGAAGTTCCATTACTTCAGATCCTTCTTCGTGGAGAAAACCAATTTTAGGAATGGTAAACTTCTACCTGTCGCAAAAAAAAGGGTTTTATTTTAAGTGACAAAGAAGTGAGCCACTGAAATCTGTGCCTTTCCTTTGCATGTGTTTGGGTGTCTAGATAATAAAATGTAAGTATCAGATCATACTTGATATACTTGTATGTGGGTTCATTACACGGTCAGAAATAGAACTAGATTTATGAACAGGCAAAGACAACTTCATAATTCTCTAGTTTTGAGGCTGTTCCTTGTTAGATGTTTTCATATTCCCCTAGCTAACTGTAATGTAACCAGACCTACTAGTGTTGCTATTGCTGTTTTATCTTTCAGTATATCAATTTGATTTCTTAGGCAAATCTGAAAATACCATTACTATGGTATTTGTCTGTGTTTTTTTTTTCCTTCTGTGGTTATAAATACAAGCACATCTGTTACATTGGTGGGTTTTTTTATTGCCCCTCAGTTTATGCACACATGACGAAATAGTTTGACACCAAAGACTACAATCTGAGAATATGGTAAATATTTTTTTATTCTTATTTCAAAGATATCCCTCCCCCCCCACCCTCCTCGTACCCCCCCAAAAAAAAAAAAGGGAAAATGGAAAATAGCTTCCTTTCCAGACTTTTGTTATCTAATTAAGTTTTTGTTTCTCCTCTGAGTTTTTTGCTTTTGTTTGTTTTTTTTTTTTTTTTTTAAGCCAGAGAATGTTAGTGTTTGGTTTTATCTCTCTGTCTTTCTCTGGAGTTTTGCCCTCTAGTTACTATTATCAAGTCTTATATAGAATTAACAAATTATATATAGATTGCCTTGAAATCTCCAAGGGGGGGGGGGGGGCAACTTCATAAGATCCTCCTCCATTATTTATCTCAGAGTCAGCTTAAATCTTTCAAACTAAATATTTTGATTTTTTTTTTACATGATATGAATTTGTATTTCCCATTCAGAAAACAGAGTTCCTAGCAAAGCAGTAGATCTGCTTCCAAGTTAACTGTTAAAGAAAGCTAAACATTTTTTAGCTTTAGGCACTTCCACTATATTTATGCTTAGTTGCCATTTTAAGCACATTAAAGAATACTGATATCAGGAGTCACCAATTTTATTCAAACAGTTGCAAATGATTGACTCTTCCTTTCCTGTCTTCATTAGCTAGTCTCAGTTCCTTTGAGAAGGGGCAAAATGGCCTTTTTTAATTTGGACAGTGCTCAGGGTCATGCTTCTCAGCTGAATAAACATGGAAAGCAAAATATACTTAATCTCCTACTGGCTTTTCTCAGAATTTGAGAGAGGATGCTGCACTGCTTATTCCAAAGCAAAATAGGTCATCTCTCTTGGTTTGGAGTTTCCTTTAGATTTCACACAACTTCAGTATTACTAACAAATCATGTACCTGAAAATTGAATTAAGCAGCGGATTTCCTTTTAGTTGCACAAGCAGCTTAATTCTGCAAAAATAAAATAAGGTCTGCCTTCTGGATTTGTCTTGTAATCGAGTGCCACTGTTCCAGTTAATGAAAAGTTAAAATACTTCAAAGTAGTAAATTCCTGTGGCTTTTTAAATCTGATTTCACTTGCAGAAGTAAACCAAGAGATCAAAGAAAACTGACGTACATTGATCTTTCTTTCTGAGGCTCAGCTTTTTATAATCTATAATGTTATGGAATGGTAAATGCAAAGGAAAAATGTATCCCCTAGATGCACATTAGCTTCAGTTGTGCTAGTAACTGCTGTTCGAAACTTGTTCTCTCTGATTCATTGCCTTTAAAGGTGTGATTTCCCCCCCTACCCCCTCAGCCATGTATGCTTAGTATGTGCGGCTACATATATGGGTGTATACGTATATAATTAAAATCTCCCCTTGCTAACAAAAAAATTTAAAGGTATATATTTTAAGAAAAAATATCAAAGAGGTGAACTCCAAACTCCAAAGCTTTGTGTTTTTTTTGCATACTTGACAAATGTCTGTTTTTATATAAGATTTTTAAATATATAAATATATATATGTAAGGAGTAGGTAATGAGTGATTAAATGCGTCTGGGTTAAACTGCAAGTGTGGCCATGTTTTCAAATAATGAATAACTTCACAATTCATGTAATTGAAACTCAGAGCAGTTGATGTAATAGTGAAGATTTGCTAAAAGAGCTTGAACCTCATGCACAAATCTGGGTCATTTTTAGGGGGTTTATGATGTCAGTTGTTTTATTTCTTTAGTATGTGTGAAGCTTATTTGCTCCCAAGGGCTTTGTGGCTTCTATGGCTTAGATCTGAAACAAGTGAATGTTGATTAAGGTAGAAGAAAACCATTTTATGAAACTTGTGTTTAGTATAATTCTGCTTTATGCTGTAGGTGATAAGGTGGTGTAGTACTGATTCTTTTTGAAGTAGTCATTTCCTCGCTAATCTCATTTCTGTCTCTCGAAGACCTCAGAATGTATTATCTTGAGCTGAAGGGTGTCTCCTGAGTTCTGGTAGTGATACATTCTCGTTTGTTTGAGGCTTCACCATCAACTCCATTTTGAATTTTGTATTATGTATTTGCAACTGCTTAGGTACGTACCAAAACCGTTCCACCTTGGACACTTCAGATTTTGTGCTTTAGTTCTAAAAGTCTGTTCTGAGAGCAGTGAGTGGCATCCCCGGCCATGGCAGGGGGTTTGGAACTGGATGATCTGTAAGGTTCTTTCCAACCCTAGCCGTTCTATGATATGATCCAGTCTCTGGGCATTGTGTTAACTCATGTGCAGTACAGGCTTTTATATACAAATTGCAGGAGCTTTGTGTTGTCTGAGTGATTTGGGCTTTTTCCTCTAAGATTTTGAATGGGGGTTGGTGTGAGCAAATGACATTGATTCACCTGAAAAGCAAAAGCAAACAGCTTAGGCCTGACTCATGAAAGAGCTTAGACTTGTTAGTGAAAAGGGGACCGCAGCTCCTCTGCTTTAGCTTTTAAACAAACTGCTATTAAAGGTAGGTTAGGAGCTATTATGGAATTCATTTTAGGTAATGCAAAGGAGGGATCCATGGAAACCTTCCTGAGAAAGGTTTGGCTTTCATGCGTGCATATAGTGCTTCAGACTGTAAATGAGACCAAATGACTACAAGGATTGGTTGGGTGTTAGTATTTGCAGTTGATCTGGGGAAAAAAAATTTACTTACACTTTACAAATGTAAAATAGCACGCCAGTCTTCATACAGTTCTCCATGTTGTCTCACCAAGTGTAAGTTATTTTCTGCTAATATGCTCACTAACCTTTATTTCTGATTTCTGAATGTGTAGGTACAAACTATTGATTTTATTTAGGCTTGTATGATAGTGGAACTGAAACAATTTTGTTACTGGACCAGTGTACCTGATCAATCTAAGGTTGTTTTTTTTGTTTTTGTTTTTTTCCCTTGACCATAATATGAAGTCGTAAAAACTCCTCGAGTTCTACCATACTGCTCTTTGGTTAGTGGTGTTCCTAACAGTAAAGCTAGGTCTGTTTAGAAAGCTGCATTTTGTGTGCCTAACAGCAAATTTAAACTTTCTAGCTGAGCCCTTTCTTAATGAATGAAGTCTTGGGAGTTGTGGTTTCAGAGCTAATGTGAGCGTAGGAGGGAGGCTGGCTCCAGAGTGCACTGTCTGAATGACAGGATGTCTTCAGCTACTGGGGAAGTGAAGAGTGCAGTGGTGGTTCTTCCCTAGAGAAATGTAAGAGGAACCCTTGTGAAAATGAATTGTGGATGGGAGGCAGGAGAAAAATGAGTGAGAATAAAGTTTAAGAAGCAGATCTTTCTCCATGCCCCTTGCAAACTTTTCCCTGATGTCACTTTTGAGTTAGATGTAGGACTTTGACAGCAAAAGGAAGAAAGGAATACCTTCAAGGTAATGGAAAGGAGCCTTGTCAGACTTTACGGATTTTCTTTTCATACTCTGAAGTGTACAAAAAACTCACTTCTTTTGATATCTGTATTATCTTTCTCCTACTGTGATCTTCAGATTTCCGTGACAGTCTTCTGAAGACTCTTGATTAGATCTCTAATGAGAAGATAGGACCTGATACACTTACAGACTGTCCCCTTCTGTTTGTGCTACATACCTTGTCCCTATGAGGGACATGGATGGGTCCCACAAAGAGTTGGTTGAGCCAACTCCAACACATTTCACAGCCTGAGGATGAGACTGCCTCTCTTGATCTGGATTGTTGACAGGCATCTTTCTTCTGACTAGACAACCTGCTGATCTAGGGGACTGTTCTCGCAGTAATTTTAGCTTCATTTAGCAGTACACAGCATAAACATATACAGCAATAATGCTGTGTGAAGACACGTTTTGTCTATCTTGCTGGTTGACAGGGACCACTGTCCTGTGGTTCATGTTGAACATCTGCTTCTGAATATTTCTGGAACTTTCACTAAACGAGCACAATGGAAAAGAAATCTGAGACAATTTTCTATTCTGTGCTGTATTATAAAAATAAGTATTTTACAGGCTGTGAATCAAGAGCTGCCTGCCCCAAGGTCATTTTTCAGTGGATAAAACACTTGACAATGGCAGCTATCTTATGAGGGCAGCAAAGGGAAGATTATTTGAAATACAAACTAGACAACAATGAAGGTTCAAATTCTAAGGTGAAAGTAGAAAAAATGTTACAAGATTTTCATTGCTTCAGTCCTGTTTTTTTTCTTTTCTTTTGACTGACACTGGCTTCAGCTGGATTCCTTTGTTGTACTTGGTTGCTTCCAGTAAAGAAATTACTGTAGTGACAGAAAATAGCATCCACCATGGGAATGCAGCACATACTTTTGAAGATGTGCCAAAGAGCTTGGATGCAGTCAAGGATCCTGTCTAAAAAGAAGGATGAACAAGGGCTAGAGTCAAGCAGGCTAGTAGGGACAGAATTGCGTTTTCTATCTACTCCTTACTTACTCCCTGCTTCTTGAAGATACCTGTGCAGTTTTTCCCTTCCCTACAATTTTGGTGTAGGTATGAGTATAGGAACTCTGAATTGGAAGCCTGAGGTAAGTTACAAGTGTCTAAATATTAGTATTTTGATGAAGTGCTGTTACAGAGAAAATGCTCATGTTATAATAGAATCGTATCATAAATTTGGTTGGAAAACAACCTTAAGATCAAGTCCAACCATCAACTTAACACCAGCATGTCCACCAGTAAATGATGTCCCTAAGCACCACATCCACATGTCTGATATGCTTCCAGGGATGGGGGCCCCACTACTTTCCTGGGCAGGCCGTTCTAATGCCTAACCAGCCTTTCCATGAATAAATTCTTCTTAATGTCCAATGTAAACCTCCCCTGGCACAACTTGAGGCTATTTCCTTGTGTTCTATCACTTGTCACCTGATAAGAGACCAACACCCACCTTGCTACAGTCTCCTTTCAGGTAATCGTAGAGAGAGATGGGCTTCTTCCCTCAGCCTCCTTTTCTCCAGACTAAAAAAGTGCGTTTCCCTCAGCTGCTGGGTCATGTACCTTGATATCTAGTCCATTCACCAGCTTTGTTGCTCTGCTCTGAATGCATACTAGCAGCTCAATATCTTTCTTGTAGTGAGGGTCCCAAAACTGAAGACTCAAGGTGTGGTCTCACCAGTGCTGCATCCAAGGTGACAATCCCTTCCCTAGGCCTGCTGGCCACACCATTTCTGATGCAGGCCGGGAGGCTGTTGGCCCTCTTGGCCAGCTGGACCACAGCTGGCTCACGTTCAGCTGGCTGTTGACCAGCACCCCGAGGTCCTTTTCTGCCAGACAACTTTCCAGCTACCTTCCACAAGCCTGTACCACTACAAGGGGTCGTTATGCCCCAAGCGCAGCACCCCGCGGTTAGCCCTGTTGCATGCCACACAACTGGATGCGGCCCATCAATCTAGCCTATTGAGATCCCTCTGCAGGGCCTTCCTAGCCTCGACCAGATCAACACTGCTGCCCAGCTTGGTGTCATCTGTGAACTTACTGAGGATGCACTTGGTCCCCTTATCAAGATCATTGATAAAAACATTAAACAAAACCCAGCCCCAATACTGAGCCCTGGGGAACACCACTTGTGAGTGACCGTCTGCCAGATGGACTTCGTTCGCAACAACCCTTTGGGCCCAACTGTTCAGCCAGTTTTACCCAGCAAACAGCACATCTGTCCAAGCCATGAGCAGCCATTTTCTGCAGGAGCATGCTGTGGGAAACTATCAAATGCTTTAAGTCCAAGCAAACAACATCCACAGCATTTCTCTTGTCTACTGAGTGTGTTATCTTACCACAGGAGGAGATCGGGTTAGTCAAGCAGGGACTACCTTTCATAAACCCACACTGACCAGGTCTGATCACTTCGTTGTCCTGTACGTGCTGTGTGATGGCACTCAAGATGTTAGTTTTGCCTTGCTCTTGAGTCAGAATTTCTGACAGTGCTCTTTCTTAATGATGCTGTTAATGTGTATTTGCAACTACAGCATGGTAGTAGACTAGAAGTGACTTAGGTTCTTTCATGTTCTTTAATAGTCACTTGTGGAGAGCCCATTGTTTCATGTTGTTCTTGTAGGATCTCTTATCATGCAGGTTACATGAGACATGAAGCTGTACCAGTGGCTGTTGAATATGACAGCCTTTGTATGAAGCATGAACAAATGCAACATTGCACTCTAGATCTTGCTGCCTGTATGTGGTTCTACACCTTTGCATCTGCAAAAATAGCTGCAACAGTGGTATTACTGGGTAGAGGATAGCTTTGGGAATCCAGGCTGCCTGCCTAAATATAAAGGAGAATTGTCGTTATGTTTCTGATCAAATAGATGTACTAATTGTGCTAATTCTAGTGTAATTTTGTAAAATAGGAACAAGCGTGCAAAGTGCTTTTCTTTTGATGGCAAAACTTGCCCAGGTTGACTTCTCATTTTATTGTCTTTGGCCAGCATAGTACATCCTTCTTATAGGAAAGAGTCCTGGAGTCCTGGATCCCATATTGCCTGGATGGGTAGGAGCTCTAAGCACTGTGGGAAGTGGGTGTCATATAGACTAGATCACAAAGACATTTTGAGCCCTTCCCCCCCCCCCCCCCCCCCCCCCCCCCCCCCCCCCCAAAAAAAAAAGGGGGGGGCAGTCAGGTGTTTGGGATCACTTCCTTCCTGGGAAAGAATATGCTGCAGAAATGCCACATGGAGTTCCCTGCTGAGTAGCTTTGATAAAGTATGCTGCTGATCTGTTAAAGATGCTGACAGCTTTCAGGAAAACCAAATATTAAAGCTAAACTTGGCCAGTCTTTATTCTATTGAAATTACGTACTCAAACATTATTATTTTTTTAACATACAAAATACAGTCTTTCTTTCCCAAATGGGCCTTATCTTGGAAACCACTAACTAGTGTGCATAACTAAGGAAACATTTCAGTCTTAGCCAAAGGAAGCTTAGTGAATTGTTAAAGTACAAGTAATTGTTGGGTAGCTTTATGATTTAAAGTTGTTTGCTCTCCTGTCTGTATGTTACTTGTTCAGGTTGACTGTTACCAATCATTTTATGAAGCTGCTGTGGAAATAATGACGAGGTCACTAAGAAACCAAGTTGTGTATCTTTGTCCCTCTGGCTTTCCTTAACAACTTTTTGTTATATCTTCATTTTAAACTGCAGGATGTAAGCATATGTCATATAAGCACATGTGAAGCAAGCAATTCTGAAGAATTATTACAACTACTCATACTGCAGGAGGAGAGGACCCTGTTGGCTGTTTTTGCCCTTGTACAAGTTTACTGGTAAAACATACCGTACTGCTAGGATCATACTTCTGGGAAGGTATGTTCTTGAGCATTGAGCATTTAGGAAACAATTCTAAAGTTTTTCCTTTTTTGGGGAGTGGGTTGGCTAATAGAAAAAATGACTTTATAGAGAAAATTTGACAGATTAGTCTTGAAAAGAAATGCTAGGGAAAAAAAAATATTTTAAAATATTGCTTCAATAGTCAAGTAATTAAACTGGAACTTGAATTTCTTTGGTATTAGCTTTTACTTTACTTTGTTATAAGATGAAGAGAGCTGAAGGTACTCTCATGGTCAGAGCGCAGGGTGGGTTTTTTTTGGGTGCAGGATGCACCAGCTTCAGTGTTGCAGAATTCTCAGGTGTTGAACCTAGCCTTAAGATAAATCAACAGTTTTATTTTTTAGGAAATAGTTTTATTCAATAACTTTTACATTCAGTATGAAAATGTCCAGTTAACAGAACAGGTGAACATTACTAAAAATAATTGGATCAACTCCCACAGTGGTACATAGTCATACAAGTCATAAATTTCAAAGCTTTTAACACTGCACATCTTTTCTTGTGGACTCTTATTAGTATAACTTGACAAGACTAGTTTAATTGCAATTTAGGCTCCAATTTCCTGGATTAGTGTGCTACCTATCCAAATAAGATCAGCTAAAATTAAGTGAAATAGTACTATAGGTAATACAGGTATTTTCATACAAGATGCTATTTGTATATATAGATAAAGCTAATGAAAAGTCCCTTATTTAATATTAAATACTTCAACATATTTCTGATTATACTTGGGAGAACCTGAAAAATGAAATTGTGTGGCTTGAGAGGAGTTGCCCTGGGCCTCTTTTGTGTGTAACTGTAACTGCATGTCCTAATCTCATTCTTCATTATTTATTCTTGCTGTTATTTTTCAGTCCTTATATATAAGGAAAATAAGATCAAGTGCGCCAGTCCCAAAGGACATGGACTGAAAAGTGCACTTGGCTTATTAGGGAAACTTGTGCTCTTTGTCAGTATCCAGAAAAAAACTGATTTCCTACTTAAAATATGCACATAACCTCTCAGTTAAACTTAGGGGCTTTGCAAGCCCAAAGATGCTTTGACATGCATAAACTGTGTTTCTCTGGTATGTATGATGTATGGTTGATGCCAATGTATCAACTGCCTGAGTGGAAAACGGTTGGTTTCCAGAAAACTTTGACTCTGACTCTCATTATGTTATTAGACTTCTCACCCCTTACTCTGGTTTTGTGTACTTCAGAATAAAATGTTCATTTTCAAATTTGTGCTGCTAGCTTTCTTAGAAATCTTAAGTCTCTAAAATAAAAAATTGTAAGCTGTAGGATTGGCAGCATCTTTGCTCCCTAAAAGCTATGCTTTTTTTTTTTTTTAATTTAAAATGGTAAAAATGCTTCTGTATTGTGAAGTTACCAGTGTGGAATTACTCTAGTCCATAATCTCTGCTCAACTGCAGGTAGTGTTTAAAGGACTGAGTGTCATTTAATGATTTAGCATTAACTGAGACAACCTCTGTTTTAAGAAATATGCAATGCTGGGTCCTGTTATTTTGAGTAAGATGTAGCCTTGAGGATACAGGATGTAGTTTGCTCCCATGAAGTGAGGGCACTTGAATTGAGAAGCTCATTTCCAAGTTGACTGAAAGATACCATGTCTGCAAGACAGCATGGACTGCGTGAATCACTGTAGACTCTGGAAACCAAGGGGAGTGTATGGTGGTTGTTCTGGTCTTGAGCATGCTTCCTTCTCGCGAGTAGAAAATGAAAAGAAATGAAATAAAATTAAGACTCAAACAGTGTGAAACGTGCATAGAATTATACTTTGTTTTTTATTATACTGGCTTACTTTAGTAATATATGATAAAACTTCTAAATCAGATCTTCCTGTCCTGTTGCAGACACCGTAGAGCTTGTGTACTAAGCTCTGTGCTGTAGATGTTTCAATATAACTTGCATTAAATTACTTATATTCATGACATCCATTGTGATACCAAAGTAATGAACTGCTACAATTTACTAGACAACTAATCTTTGTAATTTAGAGAGTATTAAGTCATACTGAACTTTTTATGAAAGTGTGTAAAAATCTCTGAGGTGATATGATCTATAAATGAAACTCTGAAAGCCATGCATGTAATCTTCTTCTGTTAATTTTAGCTTTTGTGCATGTAGATGAAGAAATCAGAGTAGTTCTAAACTATGCTGTTGGTGAAGACAAATGCAATCATTCATTTTGGATGCATTTTGTGTCTTGGGTTTGTGTTCTGCATGTACATACTGATGATGTATGTATTCTTTCAGTTACAATATATGTACTGTTATCTTGTTCACACCGAACAGGGCCTAATATAGGATTTTTTTTATCTGAGTAGGGATCTTTCTCTTCCACACATCAGTGACATCGTATTAAATAGTTACACATATAATTGGAAAAGCCTGGATAAAGAGACAAGGATGAGTGAAGATAAGTCTACTGAAGTGTAGGTTTTACAATGAGAATGTTTAGGAAGTATGTGCAGTTACTTGCTTGAATTATGCAAAAGATTAATTAGAGGGGTGGAGTATTTCAGATCATCCTATAACGCATTTCTGGTTACATTTTCACTTTGTCTTTTATTTTTGTAATTGAGGATGAATGCAGATAGGGTTGTGCTCCCCCCTCTTCCCCTCTTCCCCCCCCCCCCCCCCCAATACACTAGCCTTTCTGATATGTTTTTGCTAACTGTGTTGGTAAGGCTTAAAGAGAAGCATCTGAATTGCATCTGAATTCTGTTATATGCCTTGGGTACAACTATAAAGCTATCAGATGCCTTATTCTAGTTCACTTTAAAAACAGTTCAGGAAACGGATTTTTTTTTCTTTTTTAGTGGAAGCTATTGTTCAATAACTGCACGTGGTATCTTAGCACTGAAAAGGAAGAAAGAGATCAAAAAGCTCTTGTCTGCAAGGTCTCTTGTGGCGAGGCTGCATTATTTAAAAACTTAGGAGCATGTTAAATGCAAACTCAGGGAAAAGCCTGCATTTTCTGGAACTGTGTATGCTACATTTGAAGGTTAATTAAAAAATATGAGGAGATGCACCTACTTGTAATTACTAATTTATGTTCAAGTACACACACACACATCACTTGTACATTGATCAAGTAAAGCATTTCTTTTTGAAATCAGACTGTAAATTAACAATGCAATCCTTTCACATAAATAATCTTGCTTTCATCTTGCATTGATTTATGGATCAACTTCAGCTCCATTACATGCTGAGAACCTTTTACTCCAAGCTCACTTCATCATAGGTTTCTCTCCTTTGTTTTGTACCTGCCTTGCATAAATGTGTTGTCGTTCCTTTTGATATGTTATTCCTAATGGAAGTGATTTTGGATTTGAAGCTTTATGTGGCCAAATGGATTATTTAATATTTCAGTGGCCTAAATAAGGAATAATAAATTGAGAATCTATTTTTTTTCCATGTGATATGAAATTATGGCTTCTGTTTTTAAAACTTAAGTGTGTCTGAATTGTTGTAGCCAGAATACCAGTTACACTCTACAGTGCTTGGTAGTGCCTCTTAGAAAGGTGCATTACAAATGTGTTTGTGATTAGTCAGAGTATTAAGTTAATGAATAGGAAATCTGTAAGTCAGGTTCCTTAAATGCTATGTTATGGTCAAGAAGCTCTTGCAGCACTTTTGGCTGCAGTTGTTCAGAGTGGCTGGTCATGCTGATCTAGTCAGTGGAATGAGGAATGTTTCACCTTGTGTTTCTGTTTTTAATTTCAGTGTAACTGAGGGAAAAGTAAGACCTAATTGAGCATGGATGGAGCAGACAGACTGAAATAAACAATTAGTTTTCTGAGGCCTCCAATGCAACAGAATAAATGAAACCTTTATAGGTAGTCCAGGAGCTCATTGGTGGATGTGAATGGAAATAGATTTTATAAAGAACTAAACTGCTTTCACTTCATTAGTATTCATGGTATGAAAAAAAAAAACAACAACTCTTTCCAGGGATATATATTCTCCTCTGAATTATTTTTTTCATGAGACTATTGATGGTGGTGTCAACAGCTGATTAAGATGAATAGACCTTTTTCTTATGTATTTCAATCTTTTTTTTTTTGCAATTGAAAGTGACTTTGAAGGTTAGTTTGACTAAATTTTCTTCCTCCTAGCTAAATATCCAGGAAAAAATCTTTCTAAAATATCTGTGTATTAGCAGCAGCATTGAAAATGCTTGAAATAAGGTGTGCATGTGGATGCTTGCATATGTGGAGTATAAATAAATATTTCCATGCATTTTTCTTGGCTTTTGTGTGCTGTGAAAAGGATTATTAAAATAATTAAGAGTGGAAATTTTGCCTGTGGTGTCTAAAAATATCAGTCCTTCTCTATTTTCTATGTAGCAATATCTTCTTTCATTGGGAAATTAACAAAAAACCACACGTGGCTAGTTTCATGTTTTTCTCTACAGCAGAGCATAGCGCATAGCACTGTTAGTGCTGTTATCTCTGCATATGGAGGTAAGAAAATGGATACAGCCATAGAGTAATAAAGAATAAAAATTGACGAAGTTTTATGCAAAGGAAAGCAAGAAATTAGCCCTTTTGGTCACGTAATTTTCATATGCAAGTGACGCACAGTATCAATCACTTTTTGAGAGTTGGTTCCCAGTGTTTCTGCTGCAAGATGGCCTTTCTGTCCTCTTCCCTTTGTTAGGAGTGGATAGGTTGTTGAAGTCAGAACAACCCTCCTGAGGCATGTACTTTGTGTGGTAAAGAGGTGATCCTGCAGCATGCTCTCCATGCCAGTGCTGCCTGGTGTTATGCCCTGGGGGCACCCGCTGCTGGTCCTGCTGGAAGCAGCAGAAGACCTGCTGAAGCACCAGGGCCAATGCCTAAGCCTTAAACCTGCAGCATCTTGTCACTCCTCAGATGTTATTGGGGGGGGGGAGGGAAGGGGGTGGTTCTTCAGTGCTGCAAGTGTGCAGGTTTTTGGGCTGCTTGCTGGACCTTTGCATGGGGGGGATGTGGTAGTAGTCACCTGGCAGCACTTCTTAGCACCACAAAATGCTGCTTCTTGCCAAGGTGGCCATTGGGATGGGATGGGAAGGGAGTATCCTTCTGCTGAGTGGTGGTGGCATGTGCTGCTGCACATCTGGGCAGGGAAGGGCCTGCTGTTCTTTTACTTGTCAGATCTCTTTCAGATCCCTTGTGAAGCTGTGGAAGCCAGGGTGAAAAGCAAGCTTGGAAGAGCCGCACCCCTGACAGAAAGGAGGATTTCTTCTGGCCAGTACCTGTATGGCAGAGGTGGGCAGGTTGGGCAGACCCCTCCAACCCTGCTCACTGTGTTTGTGCTCTTGGGACAACACTACCAGTCCGGTTTCCTCACAGAATCTGGTATGTCAGGTCCCTGGTGCCCGGCCTGGTAGGGCTCACCCAGGGCGCTGCTGCAGCCCTGTGCTGGCCACGCTGTGGCCTCAAGAGCACAGTCAGTTTTCCTTAGGTTGGAAATGATAGATTTTTGTCGGAAATGAAGGCCTTTGTATATCTTGTACCTTCCTGAGAAGATGCTTTTAGGAGAGTCAGATTAAAAATAAAGTCTTGAAACGACCAGCCTGTAAAATGTCCTGTATGATGCTGTTTAGTCAGGAGCGGAGCTACATTTTAGTCAGGAGCGGAGCTACATTTATCTATATCTATTTAGAGCTGTGTTTTGCTTCTTGACTCATGGTGTAGGGCCTTAGAAGAGATCTTCAGAATTTGCTATTTATTTTTTTCCGTAATATTTATTAAAGCTGAATGGGTAGGCCCAAGGAGACTTGGGTCAGGCTGAGTCGTGTCCGTCTGTCTGTGTATACAGAGCTGCTACACAGGAGGCTTTCTGAACTGAAGGACTTGATCACGTTGGAACAGAACTGTTCCCTCTTAAGCACTGTAAACTAATAATTGGCTCAGATAGCAGCACAGATACATATTTATAGGCCACTTCTTGGCCTTGAAGAGTGCTGTGGAGGCTGTGCTTCTTTTTCAGTGCAATCATGTGTAAACATGTTTGTGAAAATGCGAGCTGAATGTGAGCTGATTTTTTTCTTTAAACATAGCTATAGCTGATTTAGCTATAGCTGATGTTCCTCTGAGTTTTATTTTTTTAGTTGACCAGAGGTCAGATTTGTTTTCAAGAAGAATGCAACTACTTTGAAGGCAAATCTACACTTCTCAAATGGACCTGAAGTAGCAAAATAATATTGATGGATCTCTATTGATTCCTAGCAGATTTTTATAAATATTTCTGTACTACGTAGATTATGATAGGTAAGATTATGCTATAGAAAAGCATCACAAGTTCTGTTTGCTGATTCTGTTTGTTTATACATCATGATATATTCAGCATAATAAATTAAGCTATTTTGAATAGCAACTTAGTTTTCAATGTTTGTGTGTGTGTAGGATGTAAAATCAATAAATGGTTATAGAAGTGATGCTTTGTGAATAGCAGCTTTACAATGCATTTCTTCTCTTTAGCTTGGTAAGGGGGTGTTTGCAGTGTCAGCTGCAGGTTGTGTTCATATGTAAATTGAGAGTTGCTGTATGAATGATTAGCAAATACACTGACTATAAAAAAGTTCTTTTCTGTGTCTTACCCTTTTTCTTTCAACAGGGAGCTGAGGACCTGACTTATTTTCTGTCTGTGCAGTAGTTGACAGGCTGGTGTCACTGTCCTAGCGAAGAAAGTGGAGGTCACAGGGAGTAAAGTGAGATAGTCCAAGGCTTGAAGTCCTGAACAGAAATGACAGGTGCCATTCAGCTGGAGAATTTGCAAGGTCTCTGAGACCAAGCTCTGACGGTGTCTGCAGATCATTGCTATTAAGGGGGGTGGGAAGGCAGTGTCAAATATGAGAAATGTGGGATGAGTGACCATCTTCCTACAGACTACAGAAGGTTGGAAATAAAATCTGTATATTTTCAAGGAAGTGTGGTAAGAAAGTGGGCAAGAAAAGGGATCTTTCCTTGTCTTATGAAATCCATGTGGCCTGGTGAGACTTCCTCTGTATCCTCTCTTTCCCATCATTATCATTGTCTTCTGGAATTGGTGATACTTTCTGGAGAAGTGTTTCCTTTTACCTCTGTGCCAAATTAGGTTATTTGTGATTCTCTGCTCTGCAAAGCAGAGGAGAGCTGTGAATATTCAGAATAGTTGCGCAGTTCTCTAAACCCTACTCAAAACTGAGATTAATATCCTTTGTGGGCAAGGGGAATGTAGAATATTCCAGCTGTCAGCTGGTTTAATGGGAACTGTTAATGATCTCGTTCTGCTGTTTGGTTTAATGCAGGTTCATGGATACTCCCCAGTTTCACTGTGTGATCCCTGCTAGGATTGCATCCCCAAGCAGGGTCCTTCAAAAGTTGATGATACTGTGACTAAACGCAGTAGGGCTGCTCATCACAGACATGAGTTACTGCACTTTGCCTACCGGAAACTTGTTTGCACCTGCTTGTGATGGTCGTCTAGGACAGATGCCTTTGGGTGTCTTATAAATACCCTGTTGTAGTGTTTCTTGTTCACATCTACTTTGATTCTTCTGAATGCTCATCACGTACCTAGAGTAACTAAAGTGCAGTACACTCTTAATTGGCTAGAATGCTTTTTTAATAACAAATTCTAAGATGTCCTTAGTTTTTGGAAGATATTCTGTCTGTTAATAATGGTTTAATACTGTTGCTATATATGTCAATGCAGCTCATCAAAACTTGAGCATCTGTGCCAAATTAAATTACATCTAGAGAGAGTGAATAGTTAAGCAATAAGCACATGCTTCTCCCTATACATAAAGCTAGCTGACACAGTTTACTTCAAAATAAAAAAAAAAAAAAATGCACTTTGGGGCTATTATGTTTCAGCATCTGTGCTTAAAATGCTCACAAAGGAGCCTGGTGGAGGCACGGTGTGCTATGAGGAACACAGTGTAAATGTGAAGAAACAGATTGATTTATGTTCCTAGCAGTCTGCTCTGCTACATAGGGTCAGTTGTTGTTGATCTGCTGATAGGTGTTAACTGGCCTCAGAAGTATGCTTATTTCTGGCACTACTTTTGTCTGAGATGTAAGAGACAGGGAGGGGTATGGAAGGGTTGTGAAATTAGGTTCATCTTAAGCAATTAGCTGGATAATTATTCAGTAAAAGTTATTATTTCTGAGTATCTTTTCACCAGCAGGTAGACTCCTTTATGTTTTGTCTGCATGGCACTTGTGTAATGTTTTTCTTTCTTGCTTCTTGAAACATCTGGATCAGTATGATGCAATTTGACATGTTTGACAAAATGCTTATTAGTAGCATTTTATTTTGGGACTTTGGGTTGATAACGAAGAAAAAGTAAGCAACTAAAGTACGCTGAATATGTTGTACTTTCAGTGAGTTGTATGTAACAGATTTCAGGTGATTATCTCATTCGGATTAATGCCTGACTGGGGGAGGCTTAACATAGGTGGCGGCACACTTCTTTTTTATGGAACCTTAGGATTTAATGTGCACATAAGACATGACCTGAGGCATAGTGGAATTTTGCAGTATTCAAGAGAAAGAAATTAAAATGCTCAATAGAACATTTTGTTTTTATTTTTAGAACTGAATACCTGTATTTCCCTGTTTCTGTGGGAAATGAGATTACTGTCTTAATGTAGCAATTAAGGGAGGTTGAGGGTGAAGTAACACCATAGTGGGTGTTTCAAGAAAAAGTGGAGCTGAGCAGATGAGTTCTGTTCTCATTACAGTGTCATTTTTATTGAAACAAAATCATTGAAACAAATCTCAGCAATTCCGAACAGCTTATTTTTCTTATCCTGGTGTTATCAGTGAGATTGCATTATCTTAGCCTTATTCACCTTCTTGTAGCATGGATTTCCTCTCCTGGAATCCATTGTTTTCCTTCTGACTGCCTCACATCTGATTTTGCACTCATCTCAAATTATACTTCTAAACTCTGATGTTACGTCTTATTTTGAACTGATTGTTGTGTTCTTAATTTTCATGAGGACATGTGGGCTAGCGTACTTGATGTGACTACTTAATGATATAATTATCGAGCAGTGAATTCATTCTAGCTGTAGAATAAATACACCATGGTATACAGCTGGATTTAATGCTACTGAGATTTTTCAAAACATAAAGATAATCCTTTCTGAATAGGTGAGCTGTTAATAGTCCATGGCTAGTATAGTGTGAGAATAAGTTTCTTTAGAGGAATGTAGCTGATGCTATTCACACAGAAAATGAATAGCTTCAAAATGCAGAGGAAAAAAACATGGTTTGAGGACAAATTGATTCTGTCCTGATTCTCCTGGAGGAAATTCCTGTGGAACTTGACGAGATTGTCGCTCAAATTCCATCCATGTTTGTATGGGATCTCTAAATCTACATGTAAAAGTCTCTCATAAGAATATTTTGATGATTCTGTTCTACGCAGTTCTTAAGCTGTTCTCCTCTAATGATACCCTGTCTTCCATTTTTTAAGGTTCATAGTGTGGGGGGAATAGTGTTTTGTGAAAGCCATTACCTGCTAAATTTTACAGTGCTTCTATAAGAAATTTGTCATGTGTACAGCATAATTGGGCATCTTTTTCAGGAAATATATGTAAAAATGGGTTTGAAGAAACGAACTTTGTAGAACAGAATGTTCTACTTGTTTGGAGTTTGCCGTGTGTTTTCTGTCTCTCAACATGCCTTTGTCAGAAGGGAATTTCTTGGTGTTTAACACTGGAAGAGGGAATGTTTTTACAGAAGTTAACTATCCATGCATTTGTGAATATTAACAGCAGACACTGGTGGTGAGATGTGTACTGATTAAAAATACATCGCTAACCAGCCTGTATAAACTCAATGGCTAACTTAAGTCCCTTTGTACTAAAGATACAGGGCAATCAAGTGCACTTGTGTTCACATACTTTGTCAGAGCTGTAAATGGCTGTTACTGTAGTTTTGAATTAGTGACTTTCTGAACTTTCTGAAGTAACTACTCAAATGCTTTTATTCCCTTTTTTCCTGCCGTGCTGTTCCATAGATGGGTGGAAAAAAAAAAAGCCTTCTGTTTTTCCATCACTTCTTAAGTCACTAACATATTTTTAAAAGCGTGTGGACAAAAGTTTATGCTTCTGACCTGTGTGCGGTAATGGCAGTGGGCAAAGCATATGATGGCCAAAACCTCGAAGGATGTCTGTTGGAAACTGCCCAGCAGCTATTGTATTTCTTGCAACTTGCTGTCAAGCAAGCTTCACAATAAATAATAAAAAAGCAGCCAACCAAACCACAGCTGTCCTATTGTGCTTGTATGCCATCCAAATACCAAAATGTCCAAATTTCTAGAAAGTGTGAAGTACCAATAGAGTTATGATTGTGGCTAGGCAAAAGCATTTGATATGTTGATCAGAGGCAGTGTGAGTAAAATTATTTAAAATGCCTGGTATAATTTCAGCAGCACTCCTTCCCCAAGCTACTTGCTTTAATGTTTTCTTGAAAGCAATAATCACAGAATCAACAAAGTTGGAAAAGACCTTCAAGATCCTCTGGTCCAACCATCACCCTACTATCAATGTCACCCACTAAACCATATAATCATAGAATATCCTGAGGTGGACGGGACCCATAAGGATCATCGAGTCCAACTCCTGGCTCCACACAGGTCTATCCAAAAATTCAGACCATATGACTAAGAGCACAGTCCAAATATTTCTTAAACTCCAACAGGCTTTGTGCAGTGCCTACATCCCGGGGGAGCCCGTTCCAGTGCGCGACAACCCTCTCGGTGAAGAACCTCTTCCTGATGTCCAGCCTAAACCTCCCCTGTCGCAGCTTGACACCATTCCCACGGGTCCTATCACTGGTCACTAAGGAGAACAGATTGTTGCCTGCCCTTCCACTCCCCCATGTGAGGAAGTTGTAGACTGCGATGAGGCCTCCCCTCAGCCTCCTCTTCTCCAGGCTGAACAGGCCCAGTGCCCTCAGCCGCTCCTCATATGTCTTCCCCTCTAGGCCCTTCACCATCTTCGTCGCCCTCCTCTGGACACTCTCCAACAGTTTCACATCCTTTCTGTACTGTGGTGCCCAGAACTGCACACAGTACTCGAGGTGAGGCCGCACCAGCGCAGAGTAGAGCAGGACAATCCCTTCCCTCGACCGGCTAGCAATGCCGTGCTTGATGCACCCCAGGATACAGTTGGCCCTCCTGGCTGCCAGGGCACACTGCTGGCTCGTATTCAGCTTGCTGTCAACCACAACCCCCAGATCCCTCTCTGCGGGGCTGCTCTCCAGCATCTCATCGCCCAGTCTGTACGTATAGCCGGGGTTGCCCCGTCCCAGGTGCAGGACCCGGCACTTGCTTTTGTTAAACTTCATGTGGTTGGTGATCGCCCAGCTCTCCAATCTGTCCAGATCTCTCTGCAAGGCCTTTCCACCCTCAACAGGGTCAACAGTTCCTCCCAGTTTAGTATCATCAGCAAATTTACTCAAAACACCTTCCAGTCCTACATCCAAATCATTTATAAAAACATTGAAGAGGACTGGCCCTAAAATGGAGCCTTGAGGAACCCCACTGGTGACCGTCCACCAGCTTGATGCGGCCCCGTTTACCACAACCCTTTGAGCCCTGCCAGTCAGCCAATTCTTCACCCATCGCATGATGTTTTTGTTTAGCTGTATGCTGGACATTTTGTCCAGTAGGATCCTACGGGAAACCGTGTCACCAGCTTTACTGTAATCCAAAAAGATCCCATCAGCTGGTTTCCCTTGATCAACTAGATGGGTGATCTTATAAAAGGAAATCAAGTTAGTCAAACAGGACCTACCCCTCATGAACCCATGTTGGCTGGGACCAATGACTGCATTGTCCCCCAGGTGTGCTTCAGTAACACCTGAAATAATCTCCGTAATTTTACCAGGCACTGATGTGAGACTGACAGGCCTGTAGTTGCCAGGGTCTTCTTCCCTGCCCTTCTTGAAAATTGGTACAACATTTGCCAGCTTCCAGTGTACTGGGACCTCTCCAGATTCCCAAGACAGTTGAAAAATAATTGAGAGAGTTCCTGTGATGACCATGTCCTTACGCATCAGGGTAGGATCTGTACCCAGTAAGATGCACAATGTGAATGTTTCTAGTGTTCAGCTTTCCAGGAGGGCTTTCAAATAAGTATTAGCAAGTTTGGATAGGTCTTGCAATAATTTAAGCTTGCCATAATATTATCACTGGACAATTGTAGTGTCATTGTATCTGAATCAACTATTTTGTGTGATCTGTATGTGTGCCATGTTACAGTTCATCAGAATCAGCTGTGTGCTTCAAGGAAGCAGAACTTACTGAAACATTCTCTGTTGGTTTCACTTGCTTGGACTTGAATGCCGTGCCTGGCAGGAGGGGAAGGCTGTTTTATTGAGGACAGAAAGCCTTTTCATCTGCTGCATAGGCTTTTCTGTGGAGTCTGAATTCACTCCAGAAAGCCTGTCTGGGTCAAGTTGGTTCATGTAGCTGCCCGTTTGGTCTTTGAGAGATCTTATTCAGGGTGAGCTTGCAAGCCTGGATGCTCTCTGCAGTCCATTTCCCTTATGCTTCCCCAGCACCAGACTTGTTATATCAAGGCTGTTAAAGTCTGTCTACTCTTCAGCCCACTACAACAGCAGTTACAAGGTACAGAATGCTTTCAAATACACACTGTACATATTATAGATATTATTTCATTCCTTTGGAAGCAAAAAGTGAGCCTTTGGATAGTGTCCAGAGATGTCTTGTTTATCTATGTGTAGTTGCTTTTTTTAAAGTTGGAGTTTGCCATCAATATGAAAATGTTAAATCTTGTATTCTTTCTTTGTAGTGCTAGATCATATAATGTTTTTGGTGTAGCTGCTTCAGGTTTGTCTACAGCCAGCTGAAGCACAGCTGACGGATCTGTGCAAGTGTAGCCTACCATAGTGAGTTTGACTGCTCCTATATTAAGATGAAATCCTGTTCCCAAGGAAGGTATTTCAGGGAAACCTAATATTGCTGTAATATTGTGGTCCTGACTTTGTCATTGGCAAGAATATTTATTTTTATTTATCTCCATGTAATAGAATCCTGTTCCCCTTCAACAGAATCTGAGTTTCATCCTGTTGTGTTTAAGAAATGCAAAACTTCAGAAACTGCATTTCATTCCCCTGTTTCTCATGTCTGAGAAATGCACGGGAGCTTTCAAGTTGTTATAAGGATGTCTCCCTGCTTTCCCCTCTTTTTCTTCCCTCCCCTGGTTCCTGGTCTGGTTCCTGAGAGCCTCCACTTGTAGGACCTCTGGCATGGCCACGTTGTGTGGGGTCATGATGACTTCCTCGTGGCTGGTAGCTTCTGTGCAAGCTGCGTGGTGTAGTCTTCTCCCTTTCCATACAAGAGCTGAAAAGTTTGTGTGCCTGAAGTTGTTTCCTAAATCGCATCAAACAGAAGTTTTAGTTTTGGTAAAGCCACTTAGCAGTACAGAGGTGGTTTTGCAAGGGAGTGAGTGATAGCTGGGTGCTGCTGTTGAAACAGTGTCTGGTAGATACTTACACTGTCTCTTACTCTTCAAAAATAGTACTTTTCTGAGGCTGCCAGTTTGGGCAATATAAAAGCATCTTAAATATGACCTGGAGGCCAGGACAGTACTGTACTGCTCTGTACCGTAGTCTCATACTAAACTTTCCTCTGAAACCATGTGTGCTTCAATAAAAGCTGTGGAAAAAAAAGGAGCGCAGCTTAACTGGAAATATAAAGAACTTTGTGTATTCCACAACACAGTTTGATGACAAGTAGAGGCTTCATTGCGGGAGGAGGGCTCTAGCTCTGTTAAGTGCTGTGTAGTGTGCAGGGAGCTGCGTGCCATTGTTTCTGTGTGTGAAGTCTTAACCTTATGCAAGGAAAAAAAAAACAAAATAGGGTTGGTTTCCTTGAAGAGTGAGCCTGTCTTAAAGTACGTGAATATTTGCCAATAACACCTAAAACCCTGATGGGATCATGCTGTTTTCAGATGCACAGAGTCCAGTGTCGAGCAGTCATTGCTGTCTGTCTGCTGGTGAGCAGTTTAAGGAATTGAAGACCCTTTGAGTATTTGCTTAGTAGTCACCTTAGAAGTCTAAAAACAGTGTTTCCTAGAAGCTGGTAGGCAAATGCTTTACCTTGCTGCCAGATGTTGTCAGCCATTTCCTTTTTAATATAACCGATTTGTATATTCACCTTGTGAGGTACCTTAGCACTTGGAAATTGAGGTATATTGGAAATACTTGCATTCATGAATGACAAATGGTTAATTAAATGACAAAGGTTAATTAAATATTCTGTGTGACCCCCAAGCCCCGCCTGATTTAGGAAATCGCTCTAGGAGTGTGCTTTGAGTTAATCAGTCACTTCAGTGTCTTGGCCTTGACATGAATGAATCTTAATATGCTGAGGAAGCAGATTCAGAAAACACTGTTTTTGATTTTTTGGAAGTGTATCTGCAAACACTTCCATTGAGCTTTGGATTTGATTTAACAACAAAGAATAAAAAACGCTACATAACCTGAAATAATAAATACAAAATATACTCTGAACATAGGCAATTTAAAATGCCTTGCAGCATACGTAGTACTTTGCTATACAATTAACTTTAGGCAAAAAGGGCCTTCACTGTGCATCTTCATAGGTGACTGGAGTTGACCTTCACTCCTTCTTTTCTGTGGACAGAGAGGATGAAACCATCAGGTATATGCTCACTTGTTTTCTTCTTTTTGTTTTTGCAAATTTAGCAAAATATTGAGACATCAAATGTACTGCCAAAACTAGAAGGCTGAAATGTTGTGTAGGAATGATGAGAGGAACAGAATTTGAAGGATGAGGATTTGTTTTTACACTCATGTTGAAGTCAGTATGAATGAATGCCAGCTTTATAAACAGAATAATTTAAACATTTTTTTTCCCCACTGGCATTGATAAATCTATTTTTCAGCGTTTTTCTTAGACTAGGCAGTGGTTTGCATTTTGATTGTACAGTGCCATCTAGTGTCTGCTCAGGTAAAGCTGTGAAGAGATTGCTGAAGAATAATACTGGCAAGAGCAGAGGTTGCAAGTTCAGATGGTTCACACCTGCAAAAAGGCTGCTTTATGGAAGGTCACATAAGCTTAAGCCTCATCCTAAGCCTGATCCCTTTGTACCTCGAGATGGGACAACGGGAGAAAAATGTTCCTTGTATGGGAGTGTGGTAGGATGTGCTGTAAGCCCTGTGAGGAGGATGGCTTTTGTGTATAGCCAGCTACAAATGGGGCACTTGGAAAATTTTCAGTTTGTTTGCATTTTAATTACTTTAAGATCTTTTTATACACTTTTTTTTTTTTTCTGAATACCGTAACTTTTATGCAAAGGAAACTTCATTTTTTTGTTGTTGTTGGTTGATTTTGGTAGGGTAAGATAAACATGTAAACAGTGTCTTTTTTCCTGTGCTTCTTTTCAGCTTGATCACATATTATCCCCCCCACCTATGCCTTTTCGAAAATCCAGCAATCCCGAGGTCTCTTCTGGCCCTGGAAAACCTTTTAAATTTAAGAGGCAACTGAGTGAAGATGGGAGACAGCTCAGAAGAGGAAGCCTTGGAGGAGCTCTGACTGGTGAGTTTGGGGTGTGGACATAGTCACTTGGAGGTTTAGCAGCTCTAGACCTGATGGCACCTCAACCCTGGGGTTGGCCTTGGGGCCAGACTCCTGGTGGGAGGTGTGTGTCCCACCTGGACATATATAAAGTCTCTTCCATGTGTGCTAACCAGTAGCCAGTGGGGTGAGATCATATTGGAAGCTCTCTTTTTGGGGTGCTGATAGGTGGCTGAGCATATACTGGAAATGACCTAGTTCTTGAAATTTTGGGGGGGTTGTGGCATTTATCTGGCAGACTGGCAGTTTAAGGGTTGTTTGAAATGTACTTACATGCATTCATCCATGGGATCTCGCATACATCTTGTTTCCTCAAGGAGCTCTAGTACACAGATGGTCCTTTTAGACTTGATTTCATTAAAGGAAAAGCAATATGGCCTCATTTATCTGGCTGAGCACTCCCAGGGGTGGAGGGGCACTGCCAGTTAGCCCTGGCTATGGACCATGTCTTCTCTTCTGTGAAGCTATGCCATGGTAGCAGGTAGCCAGGACTCATGAGGAAGGCTCGTACCCTCCCTGCCCTGGTGTCTGTGTAAGCTGCAGTGAAAGATTTCAGATGCCAAAGCTGTGACTGGGTCCTGGGAGCTGCATGGCTGCAGCATTCGCTGAAGAGTGCTTGTCATTGAATGTATGAGAGAAATGAGTGTGAAAATATAGGGACAAGTTATCTGGGCCTTGCTTTGTGTATTTGAGGATAAAGAATTTTAAAACTCACTAGAATTTGCCACTCAAATGTATTCCTGAAATGCATTGTGATAGGGACAATAGATTTTAAAGAGTTAAAGAGCTTCCCGGAATTGATAAATATTGGACTCAGCATCTATCTTGTTTTGTCCAAGTTATGTTGGTTGATACCAAAATCAGGTGAAATTCAAAGCAGAGAAAGCTGAATTGTCATTTACTTGCAATATGACTGTCCCGGCTCTAAATTGTGTATGATGATCAAAAGTGTTTTTGGGGTTACAAAATGGCAGATAGAGCTGACTCTTCCTCAGTGAGCTTCTGAGAAGTGCATTTAAGGTATTTCCTCTTCTAATTTCCTTTCTACCCCTCTACTTGTTCTTATGCTGGAAGACACTCTAAACAGTTAGCATAATACTATTTATTGCAGTATTTTGAAGAAAGGGAAAAGCCTGCTGTGCTACAGCAGCTGGGAGAGAGGAGTAAGAAGCAGCCCTGCAGCCCCCAGGTGAGTGCAGCAGGAGGGCAGGAGGTGCTCCAGGCAGGCAGCAGCAGTTCCCCTGCGGCCTGTGGAGAGGCCCCTGGTGGAGCAGGCTGTCCCCCTGCAGCCCACGGGTCCCACACGGAGCAGATCTCCACGCTGCAGCCCGTGGAGGAGCCCCCGGTGGAGCAGGTGGATGTGGCCTGGAGGAGGCTGCGGCCCATGGAGAGCCCCCGCAGGAGCAGGCCCCGGGCCGGAGCTGCAGCCCGTGGAGAGGAGCCCACGCAGGGGCAGGGGCAGGGGCAGGGGCAGGGGCACGGGCACAGAGTGACCATGAAGGAGTGGCGGAGACGAAGTGCTATAGACTGACCGCAGCCCCCATTTTTGTTTCCCTGTACGACTCGGGGGGAGGAGGTGGAAGAGGGTGGATGGGCAGAAGGTGTCTTTAATTTGTTGGTTTTTTTTTGTTGGTTTCTCACTGATCTAGTCTGGCAGTGATAGGCAATAAATGATATTAATCTCCCTATGCTGAGTCTGTTTTGCCTATGATGATAGCAGTTGAGTGATCTCCCCATCCTTATCTCAGCCCTTGAGCCCTTTCATTGTATTTTCTCCCCCTTTCCCTCAGCTGCCCAGCAAGGTAAAACCACCACAGAGTGCCAAGCTAATTTTTTACTAACAATAAATATTTCAATCACACTGTTATTTCTGCAGAAGTTTTTTTTGACTTTAAAATAGAGCGGTGGTATTCAAAAATGGAGATTTCCTGCAGTTAAACCCTTCAGCTAAACAGAAGAAGGCAGCGTAATCGAAAACAAATGAAGCAAACATGCTCTGCTGCTATAGTCCCTGGTCTTTATTTCTGTGCTTGAATTATTGCTTGAGGCCTTTATAAAAGGAAGTGGATATAGTTTTTGTCTGCTTGCAATATGTTGTGCAGGGTTTCATGTCAGGATTTGGGAATATAGCGTGCAGTGGTGTTAAACTGCTTTATTACTAATGCACTTTCAATGAACCTGAATACCTTAAGTTCTTAGAATCATACAGTAGTTAAAATATCTTACCAGCTTTCACAACACTGATTGAATTAATCAAAGTCGTTCTGATGACAGAAGGTCATTAGTATTCTTTCATGATCTTTGTTTAAAAAAAAAAAATAAAGAAACTGCTACAGATACAGAGATACATGCCCAAAAATGTTTTCAAATGCCCAGCAAAACTTGCCCAGCAAAAAGTAACAGTGTTACTTTGGATTTGTATTTACTCGCCTACATACTTAAGTTTTTGGATGTTTTTTGTAGCTTCCTTAATGCTTAAGAGTGGGTTACTATTATGGTTTGAAACCACAAGTATCACGATATCACAGAATCATAGAATAGCCTGCTTTGGAAGAGATCCAAGAGTCCTTGCATTAAAGCGAGTAACTTTATTGACTTGTCCTTGGTTTGGGTCAGTTTCTGCGCCTGTATATCCCCTCCTTAATTTCTTAGAGACTTTGCATTTGTAGGAAGATGCATGTGGTCCATAAAGAAAGAAAGAAAAAGAATGTCCAACAAAGGCTATTGCCCTGGAAAATGGTTCAGAATGGTATTTCTCAAATAGTTTAAAGCACAGTCTCTGTATCACTCAAAAATGTTACCTTTGTTGAACTTTGAGGAATACATTAAGTGGGAGTAAGTAAAGCAAGAGTGAAAATTACAAGCTCAAAAGTTTGCAGAATATGCCTTAACTGGTGCTTGTTGCTCACTGTGAATGTTATGAAAGCTGTAAATTGATCAGTGTGTTACTTTAGCTTTCCCTTCTGTGTTAAAAATACAAAATTATTGAGCCATAGAGCATAGGTAGTATTAATGATAAAGAAATCAAATTTTTATTTTCATTTGTTTATATAAGACAGGATATTTCAAATCCTGCAGGGCTGACTACTAATAGAGGTAAATAAGTATTTTTTTCATCTCTGGGAATAGGTTCCAATTAAGTGAGTTTGCTAGGCTTTACAGGAGGGAGTAATACCATGCACGACATCTAAGAAGAAAAAAAAGCCTGCATTGTTGCAATATATTGAGTGGATTTACAAAACCTGAAGGATTTCAGTTACTGAGAACCTATTGCTATGAATAAGATAAAGTAAATTACAAAACTATTTATATAGGTTTACAAGAAAAACTAGAATGACATACAAGGTTTTTCCAATGGAAATCAACACAAGAGAAAAAGGTTGTAAATTTGGATGAGAGTGGGGATAGAGACTGAACTTACATTCAGTGCAGCTCAATTGCACTGTGTTAAGCAATCTAGCAGCCACATGTTTTCAGAGTTAAAGAAAATTAAATCCATGTTTTTTGAGGCTAAAACTACTGTTGCTTCCTGTTGAAAATTGCTAGGGAACCACTGACATTAAATAAAGTTTGGCCAATAAAAGAAATGAATAGTGCTTCCTGGAGATACCAGGCTATTACATTTTGGAAAAGTCGCTCCAGTCTAATTGTTGTGACAGTATTGCCTGACTTAATCTTCATCCCCAAGGAAGGAAAGAAGGAAGACTTTTGGGGAGAGGTGAATTTTGAATGAAAAAACTTTACTGGATGTGGCCTGATATTAGTCTAGCAAATCTACTTTAATAGCTCTTATTGTGAAGTGCTAGCATTATTGCTTAATAGATAGAAAAGGTGAAAAATATTTCATAGTTGGGTTAGGTTGCTGAACAGGAGCGTTAAAACAACTTTGTGGTAGAAGCATTTTGTACTGGTTAACTTGGAAGCAATTTATGACCGGTTTCTCTTCTAACTTAGAAGGTCGTGTTTCCAAAGCATTAAAGAGTTTGGATGGTAGAACTGCCTGTGGTTTCTCTGGGTTCCTGGTCCGTTGCAGGACACCTGAGTGCAGTCACTGGGCTCTTCTTGTACAGTTAACATTTGCCTTCTTCCCCCCTCTGTTGCTTCTGCCTCTGAAGTGTTCCCTTTCCACCTTCCCGTGTTCCTGTAACCATGCTGGCTACATCTTCTACCTGGAGGTAGACTGGAGCTGGGAAGTTCTGCTTACACCACAGATGGCATCAAACACAACCCTTGTGCAGTCCATGCAACTGCTGGATAAGCCCTGTTGCAAAGCTGAGCTGGAGCTACTCCTCTGATGGCAGTCTCTCAGACACAGAGGGAAGAGGTCCGTACTTTTGACCAGTGCTGCTGCCACTGGCCAGGCTGAGGCCAAAGCCTGGTCAGATGAGGGCAGGTCTGTTCTTCTCCAGACAGTCAGCTCCTGCGTGTGTTCCGGGTGTAAATGCCTCTCCCCCCTCTCCCTTTATATTGCCTCTTAATGGATTCCAAACAAGGCGCAGGCTGGGGCTTTAGGATTTTGTTTCTGATCAGGAGAAAAGATGTTTAATTAAAAAGCTGCTTTTCTGCAGTGGCTGGTTTTCTTGATCTCTGCAAACTTCAGAGGGCTGTCTACAGACAGAGGGTTTTTGTTTGAAATCGTCTGCAGATTTATTTTGCTTTGTTCAGAGATGCTTAAACAGAATTCGTAGCAGAAAGTGATGTGAAAGGCTGAGAAATTGTATGAGCTTTCACTGTGAAGGGGTTTAACCTGGGAAACCACTCGGACAAGCAAATCAAATTGTCTTTGCTTTCATATCCCATTGCTGCTCCTTAGCTCACAGCACAGTGTGTGGTGTGCTCTGTTCGGTCTGCTCAGCTGCTCTGATACAACACTTGAAGATGGCTGTTTGCCTCTCTTCTGAACTGTATGAATATGTACTGCTGATGAGAATTTGCATTTTGCAGGATGCTGTAGCTAGTTCAGTTGTCCTATGCTGCACAGTTAGATGTATTAAAAAAAAAAAAAAGGCACGCACAAAAGCAAAACCCACTAAACTTTGTTACCTATAGTTTGAACTTCTTATCTTGCCTTCTGTTATCTCATTGATAACTGCCTAGAAACAGACTTCCTGCTGAGCTAATTGTCTCTAATTGTGGTAGAGCCGTTATCTTGCTAACCTTAAATTGATCTTACACAAACACTAGTGAGATAATGCATACAGTTTTTGTTTTACAGCGTTTTTAATCCAAAGATCCTACATCACTTTAATAAAGTTAACTCTGGTTAACTTTCTGGCCTGCTGGAGAGCTAAAACCAAAAATAAATAAATAAATCTTGGGATGTATGTGTTTTTTATTGTTGTTCCTCCTTTGATTAGCTTCCCACCTCTAAGTCATTAGTCATCTAAATATTGCCAGCAGTGATTGCAATTCCCATATAAATAATGTGGTTGACTTGAAGTAAATTCAGAGATTCTCAGTCTGGTTTTCACATTAGAGATTCATCACTCTACTTAGAGTGATTAGCAGAAAGATCAACAGCGTTATGGGCCATGAAGAACAAGCTGTTCAGTTATCTGAGGGTTGGCATGTGCTGTCAGGACTTGTAGGCTGTCCCCTTGCGTGTAGGAGAGCAGTTGGCAGTGGCAGAAATTTGGAGTTCTCGCTAATCCTGTATTGCGTGACATTTTTCATTAATATTGCTGATATGCAGATTAGCTCATTAAACCTTAATGTCAGAAGCTTGATACAACTTGGTGGCTGGGGAGAGTGGAGTGTAAAATCACCGGAGTGTGCTCTGAAACCTCTTTGGCAGTGCTACCTTCCCATTCCCTACAATGGTTTTTTGTCACTAGGATGTAATTGCTTTAGTGACAAGCGTTTTAAAAAGATTGTTCTTATCACTGATGGTCGATAGAAGTAGATAAGAGGAAGTGTTCCTTATTTCCTCTGTACTATCTCAGAATTGTTTGCTGACTTCCAGTTAGGGGCCTAATTAATTATCCGAGTGCCCCTGTGTGAGAAGCCCGGTGACTTCATAGCTGTCTCTGGGGATACAGCTCCAGGGACCTTGTTGATGCGTCTCCAGTTCCAGAACCTCACCGCAGCGGGATGCAGGGGAAGGATGGCGGCCTGTGCCGATGCTCTGTCAGGCATCCCTTTCTGCAGGAAATTTTCCTTCCTAAGCTTTCTTCCCGCCACACATCAGACCAGAAGTACGTTTCATAATAGTTTTCGTTGTCATGATGCGTGGTGGGACTGGACCTGGTTGGTTTGGGGAGTTTTCTCAGCTGAGGGTGCCGCTGCCTGGTGATGGGGGCAAAAGGAGGGAGGCTCCACATCCAGGTGAACTACACACCACCGTGGGGAGTGGGGAGGCACAAACCATCTCATCCAGTGTCGCTGCCTGCACAGAGCACGTCCCGGAGTCTTCTCAGTGCCTCCCTCTAACGCTTCCATAAAGTGTGTTACCACATGTTAAATGTTTTCCAGAATTAGTAGGAAGAGATGTAAGCAACGTATTCCATAATTACATACCTGAGAAAATTGCTTTTTTAAGCAGGCAGTATAAGACTGTCTTCTACTGACGAAACAAATATATTCTGCTATGAAATATATATTTTCAAATGATTCTTGGTGCAGTAGTGTTTGAGATGCCATTAGGTTATATTTGTCATTGTCAGTTACTTTTGTCACTTAAGGCTTCAGTCAGTGTGTATAGTTCGGTTGATATTGCTTCCCTGTATGCTAGGGGATAATTTCCATATTCTTTGACATGTGGATTCTGCATCATGTAATAGTCTGAGATGAGAGCAGGAGATACTGCATTCCTGTCTCGTTATTTTGCCTTTAACTCCTTGATTGCAGCTTAATCGGGCTTATATCATCAGAACATCAGAAGCTGATTGTTGTTGAGATCAAAGCAAACTGCAGCAGTAGAGTGCCTAATTAGCGGATGAACTTGGGAGTTCCTTGTTTTGAAGGGTGAAGAAGTAGAATTTAGCCGTTTTTGGGATGCTTTATGAAAGCAGCTTGAAATTCGGTTAAACAGTCACTTGTACAGTAGAAAAATAAAACATGGAGAAAAAGAAGAATATGCATAGTAAATTTCTGAGGTTTAAGTTGTAGCTCTGAGAAATACTGCAATAGCTGTTGAATTAGCTGGCTCAAGTACACTTAGCAGTGTAAGTATAGAAGCACATATGAAGGAACTTGCCTGGACTTAGTTAAATGCTTGGGTTTGATCAGCTGATTAACTAAACCTGAGCACTGTAATGCTACAGTGTTGTTGTTGCTGGTACCTGAGCTCGTTAGAGCAAAACTGTCTCTGCAGTGTTTATAAATAAGTTATAATTGCACATCAAAATTGCATTACTCATGCTCCTAGAGGCTTAAGTCTTCCCATTTCACCTCCATGCACTCTCAAGAGAGGACTTGATGCTGTGGAGCCAATGGACTCACTACTAGTGAAGGGAAGTTGCCCTTGCTTGCTCCAAGACAGATGATTTAACATGAATTGATTGTACAACTGAGAAACACATGAGAAGAGCAAAAAGAAGCTTTTATGTGTAATCTTTGGAATGGTGGTCAAATGTTTGAATTGGAAAGTTTATTGTTATTTCCTATTGAAAACAGTAAGGGGCTTTTTATTAGGAAACTTCTTTCCCTGGTAGAAAAATTACTGTAAGCACATAGTTACAGATCGGCTCTTGAATTTTGTGGCATAGCAAGGTACACCTGAAACAGAACAAGGGGTAATGGTAGGGATTATTTATAGTGTACAGGGGTGCCACATCCCACTTTATGCTTGTAGTGGTAGGACAAGGGGTAATGTTTTTAAGTTGTTAGAGGGTAGATTTACATCATTTGCAGTTTCTGGCCATTTTCTTCATAGTATAATGGAATAATTTTGTTCAGATCATATAATATCTATGAAGCAGGTAGCAAAAGCAAATACTGAGATGAAGAAGAGATGGGAGCCAAGAAAAGAAAATTGACAGATGGCTGAAGTCGTTGTTCATGTAGTCATTGAACTGAGCACTGGTGAACGTAGATGTATTCTACACGCAGCTTGGTTGTGAGCCTACCGGTGTTCAGAGTTGCAGATAAGAGCTATCTCTGAGCTTTTGCTTTGCAGGATTCCTGTTTTTGCAAAATTGACCTTATATCAGAAGGTACAATAAAACATACCTCATTGTCACTTAGATGTGGTCCAGTTTAATGCACTTCCAGTAGCATTACATGTTCAGTGTGAACTTTGAACAGTGATTTTCCAAGACTGTTTTTTTTTCCCTGTTATTAGAATTTCAGAACTGGACCTTATTTTTTTTCTAGAATAGGAGTGAATTAGAGAAAAGAGTGAAGGGAAAGCAGGGAGTTATGTGTCAGGGCTTTGTTATAGAGCGGACCAGCAACCTGTAAGTTTTGAAGGTGTATGCTGGTACTGTGGGAAAAGGGTTCTATTTGTTGGTAAGATAAAGAAAAGGAAGCAACAGTATGTGCCCGTCTCTGAGCTCACTGATTACATATCTTCAGCTGTTTGTTTTGCTGATTTGTATTTCTGTATGTTTGGGAGGAAGGAAAATAGAGTTGTAAATGATAACTTCAGGCTGTATAGTTTCTTAGTATGATATCAGTGGCACTGGCTGACTAACACTGCTTTTAAGGTAGATATTTTTGGCATGGAAAACTTCAAAACAAACCCCAAACCTCCAACCTTTAAAATGTTCTATTGCTGTCACAGTGCTTCAAAAGTGGTTTGTAAATAAATGGTCAAAATAAAAATATAATTACATCGAGTATGTGTTAGCAGAAGAATTTTGAGTAATCTTTTAAACAAGTTTCTGTATTGTCATTTAAGTGTTTTTCAGCTATTGAAATGGGACGAGAAGTTTCTTGCAAGCTTGAAATGATTGAGTGCTTCTGAAAGGAAGGATAATTGTATGTGATTTGTATATTTCTTTATTGGTAACACTCATAAGCAATCTTTATTGTTTTTGATACATTGGATACAGATCTAAACCTGCATCCTACTAGTTTCTGATCTGAAACTTGATGTGCCCTTTTCCAAAGTTACAATACGTGTCTTAGTTTTGCCTTTGTGGGCCAAATTTATTTCATTCATGACCAAATACCACTTCTTCAGCTAATTTTAGAAACTGAAACCAAGATAGAGAATTTTAAGGGGATTCTGCAGTGCATCAAAAAGTGTAAAATTTGTAATTAGTTTTTAATAGGATTTCTTGCAAGGGTTCTTGTACAGTAACATTTCTTTTGTTTCCATCCCCTGTTCTTTAGCTTTCCATTTACCACTTACCACTAGTGGGAATTATGTGCTTTAATTCCCCATGCACTGGTGTTGAGAGTAGACCCTAAAATTTACAGCCTATGCATCATTTCCTACAGCAGGGCAGCCTGGAACAGTTAAATTTGCAGTAATAAAGCAGAGTGCCCTAAGCTGATGGTAAGCTGCAAAGGTAGGAGGCTCTTCCCCTTCTCCCGGGGCAGTTTCTGAAGTCGTGTGCAGGCTTTGTGGCCATGGCTGCTCTGCGAGGTGCTGTGGGCTGCCAGGCGTAGAGGCGGCTGGGGGCTGGCTTTGGTCTTTCAACCCCTGGCAGTGATACCTGACGGGAACTTCCCCTTCTTTGGTGGGGAGGAAAGGGAAAGGAGTAGGAAGAGGGAGAAGTACCCAACTGTTTCCTTGCGGAGCACTTCTATCACCCACAGCTGTCTGCAGTAGGATCCAGTTTCGGCTTCCACTGTGCCTTGTTTCTTTTGCTCTTTCTCAGATAGCTTGCACTTACGAGTTTCCCCAAGGATTGGTGTAGAGTGAGCAAACCACCTGAAACCATGCTTGGTGAATCTGTCTGTACCACAGAGGTCACTTCTTGAGATAGAATCAGCTGTTTTTGACCTCAAAGTAGTGAGAGGAACCTACCTTTCTGAATTGTTTTTAAATAATCTGCATGTCATAAATATCTGCAATTGATTTATCAAAACAAGTAAAATACGTATTTCTTGGCCTTTGCCCTGAAGATTGCAGGATGGCTAGAGCTTAGTCTGTAGAAACATATTGATGCTGGCCTAATTTGTCTGTGATGCCTTATAATCAGGTGCACAGTTTCTGTTCTTCTGCTTTGGGCTAATGGTGTCCATAGTTACTGTCAGACCGAATCCAGATGTTTGAATTGTTTAAAAGTGCTTACTTGTTCTTCATTTAAAACTGTGTAAAGGAGGACTGCTTTTAATACTTTGATTTGAAATTATGTCTGTTAAAATCTGCCAAGATGCTTCCTCTGTGTTTATCCTTATATTAATTCTCTAACGATTTTCAACAGTGCAATCTGCACTGCGCTAAGAATTTTTGTAAAAGCAAAAACTTACTTGGATGCCAGAGGTTTTTCTCCATCATAGGTAACTGCTAAAATATCAGACTGCTGAAGACTTGAAACATGTAATTTCTAACTTAAAAATGAAAATACAAGGTTTATAGGTTTAATCCTATTAAATTAAAATGAAATTACAAGTTTTAATCTTTTAGTCATTCTCAGTCATTCTGTTGGGATGTGGATTTCAGAGGAGGAGCGAATGAAGGAGAATGATACCTTAGCAGTAGGAAAGATTTCTGTAATTAGAATAAAGCAAAGCTCACCTTCTGTGACAGATCTTTGCAGAAATGTATGTGTTTTTTCAGTCTCTTTTGGCCTTAAACAGTAAAAAATAGAAGAAGCATTCACACACTGGAAACAACAGAAGCAAGAAATAATAAAGATTTCCTTTGGGCATTCTGCAAACATCCATTATATAGGATGCAAGACATGTGATAGGCAAGTTCAAGGGGAAGGTGACGCTTTGATCTGCAGTGATGTATTCTCTGTGTCCACCAACTATTATGTAATACCATTAAATAATGCTAAATTATTGCCATTACGTAATCAACTTAAGTCACCTTTCATTGAAAAGCATTTTGATAAATGTGCTGGACTAATGAGGATTGTATTCAGATGTGGGAAGAGATAACATTGGAACAAAGTGGTGTGACTTCAGGCTATCTTAATGTCTTCAGGCACGGAAAGGATATCAGAGATGCCAGCAAAGCCACTTTAAAGGACATGGTAGGAAGTCACAGGCCATTTTCGGACTGAATGGGACAGCAGTAGGTGAACCTCTATTAGCAGATGACTCATCTGTATCAATAACTAATAAAAGTAATGATAAAATTACAACCCATGTGGCAATGGTCTGCTGTTAGATGGAGATTAGCCTGGACTCTGGCACTTTCTCTGCTGTATGTATGCCAAAATGCTGAATTACAATGGCAGGGATGAGATGTAGTTGAGGTCCCCCATGAGTCAATTCACTCAGAAAGGAAAGCTGCTTGGAGCTTTGCACTTGAAGGCAGAAATGAATGCAGTGTGAAAATCAATAATGCATTTCAGCTCAAGTTTTGTGTGTAATACTGATACTTAAATCACTTACTGGTGAGAGGGTGTCACTGTGTAAATTCAAGGGGTTATTAAAGAACACAGCAGAATTGTAAAAAGGAAAAAGGCATACAATTACTAATGGAACTGTAGCAGAACATATAGGAGTAGTATGGGGACAAGAAACAGGACTGGATAGTCTGAAAACGAGGTGACTGAAATTTTTTGATGGGGAGGAATTGAGGGAGAGTTTCTGGCTAATTCATTGCAAAGACTTTTTTTGTGTAGTGTCTTAATGTGGTGGCTCCCTAACCCCTCAGAGTGGACTGAGGTTTGGAAGAAATATTTTTCTATAAGAAATCATGGTGTTCTATTTGTTTTTGGAAATAAAACAACAAACAAAAAAAACTCATTACATTCATTTAAAGAGGCATAGTATTTAAAGTACAGTTGTCATTTTCAGGGTATTTTGTTGTAGCTGGCTTTCTTGTCGGTAACTGCTGTTCTCCTGGTTGTGTTTCTCTGCAGAAAGCTTAATGCTATTCTTTTATTAGACATCTATGTTACCGTCGTCTTGTATAAGCCATAGATACTTTACTTGTATAGAAGGCACATTTAATATATGCCATTTCTGTGTTTAGAAGCATCTGTGGATGTACTATATAAAGACAAACTAGATTTCTGGATAGTCTGCTACACTTGCCTTAATTTCAGTATGTTGTGAAATCTTCTGTGCCCTCATGGGTCCTGTTTGGGGGTAAGGAGGGGAGGAGAGATCGTTCCAGCGTGGCGCATGCTTACGCGTTCACTGGTGATTCTAATCATCTTCAGTGTCTACTTATAGTGTCTGCTTAACTGTTCTGCAGGCCCCCCAACATTATTTTAAATCTTTCTAGGGGTTAACCAGGCAAGAAAAATAATAAAGGTGAAATGAATTCTTACCTTGTGGAGGCTGGCTGTGATGCTGAGTTAATCTGCTCTGCTTTTTTTGTCAGTCAGGAAAACCTTGCAGTTAAAGGAAGGGCTTAGTAAACACTTTGTTGTTATGAACAGAAGGCTTGCCTGCTCTCCCTATTCTATATTAAAATATCATAGACTTTTTCAGGTGTTTGATCAAGGTAAAAACTGAATAAAATACAGATGCTTGTAAAAGACAAAAGATAAAGGCGACTATGAAGATGTTCCATGTCAGCACAGCCCGGCGCATGGCTATGTACAGAGTGCTCCACTCTGGGTGACTAGCATGAATGGGAATCACAATATTTTCTCTGTGTTTTTTGGTCTGCCTCCCATTTACAAGAAGAAGTACAAGCATTAATAGTAGCACTTATTTCTTGTATGCCTTTCTGCTTTCAGACTTCATTGATTTGTTAAACCCCTTTGCTTCAGGATCCAAACTGAAAAAAAGCTAGGTTAATTTGTGAACAAAATCCAAGTAATTGCCTTTTTTTTTTTTGGTTGGGAAGCTCAGTGAGATTCATCTGAAAAGAAAATTAGTGCAGCCTGGGAAAGGTCTTGTGTCTAACAATGGATTTCTCAAAAAGTTTAAAACCCGTACTATAAAGAGCCTTGGTTAACCAGAGAGTGCTTCCCTTTCCCAATTTTAGAACAAACTTTGTCATTAAAACACTTTTTACTTTACATTCTTCTTTGTTCTTCAGATTAAAATTTTGGAGCATTCTTGCGGAGTTTAATTCCTGTGTTTTTATCTGAGAGGTTTTTGTAGTCTGGAATTCAGCAGTAGAAAATATCTGGTTTTAGCCTGAGAATCTCATTTTAACATTGACTTTTGGGAGAGGAATCAAAAAAAAAAACCACACAAAAACAAACACAACAACAACAACAAAAAAAAACAAGTAAGGAAAATGTATAAACCTCTTTCATTGTGTAAAGTATTAAAGATACCTGTTTAAATGCAGAGTATGTATAACCTGTTTTTTATCTACTCACTTTTTTTCATCCTTCCCCCCCGAATGAGAAGGAATTAACCTTTTGAGGTGACATATGCAGTCAGCTATAACTTCCACCTCTCACTGGCACATTCCAGGATGAACATCCATGGAATATCAAAGATATGGATTAAGCTTTCTTTATGAAAGCCTTTTAGTTGAGGATGGTGGAAGGACATGAAAAAGAAACCTGAATTCTGGAGAATGTTTTCCTGGGTGACTTGGCAAAACTCTGCATCTTTGTCCTACATTTTTCTTCCAGTCTTGGGCAAGTTGTTAGAAATTGGGTGAAAACTGTCTACAGGTTCAACTTTACCAGTGTACCAATGAACAATAATGTGCTTGTTTGGCTGAGAAGTGTTAAGAGGACTATCTGATGTTGTTGCTTGGGAACTCTACAGATCCCAGTAAAGTCGGTTTCCACAGACCTCAACAACCCTGTGGATCTGATGTTTAAAAATAAGGTTGTGAAGCTAAGGACTTTGATTTCTGGGCAAACAAGTGCCCACTCACCAGTGCACAAATCCTCTGTCAAAAGTCATGCATGTACCCCACAGTTCTCTGAGGGGGCCAATGCTAATGTAGCAATGGCATTTCAAGAAACAGGTGCTTACTGTCTGTGGCTTTGAAGCTGACTTTCATTTCAGCTGTTCAATAAAAATCTTGCATCATGTTTTTGAACAGATTTGTTTAAAAAAAAAAATAAATCTGAATTGTCCCTGCATCAGCTTGTTGATTTTTCTAAGAGAAGTCGGTTGCTTGAGTGGTGTGATTGCCCCACTTGCCCCACTTTTACATTTTTCAGATGTAACTAAGAATTTACAGATTTAAGACAACTCTATATAGTCTGTTACCCTGTTTGATAGTGGTGGCTGAAAGTAAGCAGAAAGGGAACAGTATCATTACGCACTTGTCACAGAATCACAGAACGGCTTGGGTTGGAAGGGACCTTAAAGATCATCAGCATGTTCCAACCCCCTGCCATGGGCAGGGACACCTCCCACCACACCAGGTTGCCCAAAGCCCCATCCAGCCTGGCCTTGAGCACCTCCAGGGATGGGGCACCCACAGCTTCTCTGGGCAGCCTGTGCCAGGGCCTCACCACCCTCTGAGTGAAGAACTTCCTCCTAATATCTAATCTAAATTTCCTCTTTTGTAGTTTAAAGCCATTTCCCCTTGTCCTATCACAATCACCCGAGTAAAACACTCAATATATTTTCCGGAATTTTCTCCTTGCTTCTGGTTTGCTGCTCAG